>NW_027224320.1:2400000-2700000 GCF_023699985.2 Odocoileus virginianus
ATGCTTGCCAGTGGTTCTTGGGCAAGGAGTAGGGCTGAGACCTCGGAAAGCCTCTGGGAGATGGGGGCAGGGAGCTGCCCTGAGTGTGAGACAAGGGAAGAACAGAAGAGGGAGAGGGAAACACTTGGGGGTGTTCAGGGTCGGGTCCAACCCAGCCCCTCACCACCAGGACGCTGCCCTGCCCTCTGCTCCCAGCACCCCAGGGGCTGTGCCTCGTCTCCAGGGAAAATGCCACCATGTCCTGCCTGAGCTGAGCACGGATGGCCCAGAGCCATGGACAGACTCAGGGGTCGGAATGGTCTTGTCACACTGGGGGGAATGGATGGGGCAAAGTGAATCAAATTAGAAACGAATGTCAGTTCCAGCGCTTGCATCCCCACAGCACGTGGCATGTGGCTAGGATCAGAGGAGCTGGCTTGGCGCTGTCCATGGTGGTCAGGGGCTCCGTCCCTGTGCAGAGCAGACGAGCCCTAGGCCGTAGGACCTAAGCAGAGAGCCTGGAAGGAGGAAGATGGTTGCTGCCTTCAGCCTGTACCTTGCAGAATTCCTTAAGTGCTGCAGCTGAGGTCCTTGAGAAGAGGGCAGGTTAGGCTGGGGGTGTCCAGGGGGGCAGCCAGACAGTCATTCATCCATCTATCCATCATCCATCCATCTGTCCTTCCACCACCCGTTCATTCATCCATCTATCCATTCGTCCATCCGTCCTTCTGTCTGACCATTCATCTGTCCCCCTACTCACCAATCCATCCATCCAATATTGATCCACCCACTTTGCAGTAGGCTGGGGTCACAGCAGTGGAAACAGGCTCCTTTCTGCCCTTGCAAAGCTCACAGTCTGGAGTAAAGACTGAATAGGCAGCCATGCCGAGAGGGGTGAGTGTCGGGAGAGTGGGCGCTCTGACCGTGGAGGTGTGAAGAAGGGCGGAGAGGCTATTTGCTGGGGAGCGGGGATTCGCTGTCACACAGGAGCGGGGGCAGGATGACCTCAGGGTCTGTGTGCGGGAAAGGAGCTGTTGGTGGAACAGACTGCATGGCTGAGCCCCTGAGGCCGTGGAAACATTGCTCCTAGGGATCTGTGTGGGTCCCTGGACACCCCTGCTCGGATGCTTGGAGCGGGGTAAGGTGATGCATGGACGGGTCCCAGACCCCCCGATTGCCTCCGCTGAAGTGACCTGTGCTTTCTTGCACGTTGGGCCTTGAGTGCCTGCCTGAGCTGTAGTTTGAAGTCGGGGTTTTGTGCTTCCCCGCGCTGGACCCCACGTCTCTCTAGGGTCCTCCCTGGTGTGGTCTTCTCAGCACCCACATTGCCTTCTTGGTGGACATTTATTGTCTTTGGGATAATGCAAGTTGATGGGGGAGTGGATTGTCACTCCAGGCTTCAGACTTGAGCCTGAGACTCAGGCCTGGCCAATCAGAGAAGAGCAGGTCTTGACCACACCTACTGGGGGCTCAGGGGTGGTCACGTGACGTTAGACGTGTGAGGTCACATGGCAGGTCCGTCAGTGCTAGCGCGGAGATTCTGCCTGGGCGAGGGGTGGCTTCCCAGGACGTGGGGCTGGTGTCCAGCATCTTGCCACTGCAGGGGACACCCCGCCTGAGGACAGGCCACACAGATCAAAACGGCGCTGCCGGGGTTAGAGCCCACCCAGAGGACACTGGGAAACACTGAGTCCGAATCCGCCACTGAACTCGTCGTTCACATGCACCAGGATTCTCCACATCTCCACTTCTCAGTGCTCATTTATTTTCCCAGCTCTACTGAGGCATGATTGACAAATAAAACTGATGATTTGCTGAGCGTGTCCATGGCGCCTCCCATCTGGTTGATTCACACACGGTCACCTCGCGCGTGCATCTCTTCCTGGTGTGTGTGCTGACGACATGGGAGTTCTTCAGTCTTAGCAGCTTTCACTCACACAGCACAGTGCTGTCCGCGCAGGCACCCGTGCTTCATGGACAGATCCTTGTTCAGCTTCTGGCTGGAAGTGTGTGCCCTGGACCACCCCTCCCTAATTCCCCCATGCCCATCCCCAGGCCGCTTGTCTGCTTTCTGTTTCTGTGAGCTTGCCTTCTTTGTTTCTTTTTTTTTTTAAGATTCCCCATATAAAAGAGATCATGTGGTATTTGACTTTCTCTGTCTGGTTTATTTCACTTAGCATAATACCTTCAAGGTCCATCCATGTCATTGCGAATGGTAGGATTTCCTCTTTATCATGACTAATATTCCACTGTATGTATACATGTGTATATATCTATTAGTTCAGTTCAGCCAGTCAGTCATGTCTGATTCTGCGACCCCATGGACTGCAGCACGCCAGGCCTCCCTGTCCATCACCAACTCCTGGAGCTTGCTCAAACTCATGTCCATTGAGTCGATGATGCCATCCAACCATCTCATCCTCTGTCGTTCCCTTCTCCTCCTGCCTTCAATCTTTCCCAGCATCAGGGTCTTTTCCAGTGAATCGGCTCTTCATTCATACACCACACCTTCTTTATCTGTTCATCCATCGATGGACGCTTACATTGCTTGCATATCTTGGCTATCCTAAATAATGCTGCAATGAAGATGAACTGATAGTGTCTCTTTGAGATCCTGTTTCCATGTCTTTTGGATAAATACCCATGTCCACAGCCATTTTACAGGTGGAAAAGCAGGCTCCAGGCAGAGTCAGGGCTCTGCCAGGGACCTTCAGCGGGGTTGTGAGGCGGCCCAGGCTCAGGACTCTGGTTTCCTGCCTCCTGCCACAGCCTCGTGCTCCAGGCCTGCTGCGTGACACCTGCCAGACTCCATGCCCTCTCTGCGCCTCTGTGGGGTCACGTGGTCTCTAGGAGTGCCGCAGCCTCCTGCTTTGCTTCCCTGGCCACCTCCTGGGCTCTCCTGTGCTCACAGCCACCTTCAGCGAGGCAGGAAGTGATTTTGTCTTTACCGAAAGGACGGATGAATCAGAGGGTTGATCAGCAAGGGGGGAAGGCCAGCACCCCAGCTGGCTTCGTCACTCCTGTGTGCCTTGAATGAAATTCCTCTTCTGTACGTGCCTTTCAGAAAAAAAAAAAAAAAAAAGAACATAGGGTAAAGAATTCAGAGAGATGAATTGACCCTGATAATATCAAACAGTTAATTTCTGAGCTCATTCTTGTGCTGTCAGGGGTCTGGAAGGCTTTCTGTAAGCCATAAATAATGCATTTTAATAACGGGGACTTTGATTCCTCTCTGGGGGCCGAAACCATATTGTGATTCGGGTGACGGCTTGTCAGGGTGCCCACGCAGGGTTTCTCCGGGGCTTATTAAGAGATTACATATTTTGGGCATGTTCGGGTCTTCATGGTCTACTGGAAACCCATCCTGCTGAAAAGCTTTTGACCCGAGAAAAGGGACTTGTGGTGGAAAAGTTTTTTTTTCCCTTTTTTCCCCCCAGCTCTCAAGTTCATTGTTTTCCAGTTGCACCTGATTTTGGCTGAAAGTTATGGTGAATTATTTTCCCCACTCCCCTGACCTTACAGCAGCTGCAGGCCTCAGAGGTGACTCCAGACTGCCACCTCACTGGGACCCATGCATGAGGCTCCTGTGGATAATGAAATATCAGTGTCTCAGGGAATGAGAAAACCTGCCTTGGACAAACTCCATGGCTGAGGTCTGTCCAGACCAGGTTCAGTCTGAAATGTAATCTTGAACAGATCCAGGCTCTAGCCGTTGCCCTGGATTTGCTGTTTGATCTCGGGCAAGTCACGTAGCGTCTCTGGGCCATGCTTCCTCCTCCGTGGACTGATGACTCTAAGCCCAGCGACCGTGTGGTTTGGTGTTTCTGAGTTCTGGAGAGGAGCTGCTTCCTCTCCTGTAAAGTGGGGATAATGCCACCCGCATGCCAGAGGCCGTTGGTTCGTCTTCAGGGGACTGAAGACAGAGCTGCAGACAGAGCTTATCGCGACCCTGAAAAGTGCAGGCTCTTGCGCTCCATTCCAACCTCTGTATGCTTTTTAATTCTATAAAGGATGAAAGAGAAAAATATGGGTAACCATGGCAGATAACTGCCGTGTCCCTAACCAATATCCATACCCCCCTTGTCTCAATAACAGGGCTGTGATGTTGTTCAGAGCTGCACCGTGTGTGTGCTAAGTTGCTTCAGTCGTCTGACGCTGTGACCCCATGGACCCCATGCGATCCTCTATCCATGGGATTCTCCAGCCAAGAAGACTGGAGTGGGTTGCCATCTCCTCCTCCAGGGGACCTTCCCAACACAGCGATCAAACTTGCGTCTCTTTATGTCTCCCGCATTGGCAGGCAGGTTCTTTACACTAGGGCCACATGATTTTGCTCAGAGTTGCACGAGGCCGATGCAAAGAGCTTCGTTTCTGGGCTTCCCGTGCAGCCAGGAGTGGTCCTTGGAAACAGTCCCAGCCAGTGGGTTCTAAGCAGGTGGCGTTGGGAGGGGCTTCTGGGAAACTTATTTGGCTACTCATCCTCTGGCAGCAATTTTCCTTTCTGCTTGGGATTCAGATGTGATGGCTGGAATTCTACAGCTACCTCATGAGCATGAGGACAAGGGGCATGCCTGAAGGAAGGCAGAGGACAGTGTGGGCCTGGTCTGTGTACCTCCTGGGTCTTAGTAATAAGCAAGAAAAACAAATCAGCAGCATGTTTTAAGCCACAGTTATATTTAGATTTTCTATCAAACACAGCCCCATAAAGAAAAGCAACGATGACCAAGAACTTCCAGGCAAGGCAAAATGAAAACCTTTATGAGATCAAGTCTGGGAAGAAAGTGAGAATGTGGCTACACGGAGCACAGAATTCTATGCAGTTTTAGGGGCTGGCCTTGGAATTTGGCTGTGAGCTTCCTAATAGCCAAGTAAAGGAGGGAACAGTGACGCTGACGTGACCCCCATGGTTTCTGGCCGCCTCTGTGGGTTACCCCCTCTTGTCTTGAGCCCCCTGTCTCTCCTCGCTCACTTCCTTCCCTGGCAGCTTCTTTTCTCCCTCTCCCCATCCTTCCTGAAGGAGTCCTGTATGCCCTCCTCTCCACTCTCCACCCTCACCTTTCTAGATTCCTGCCGAACTCAGAGAGGACCACAGCAGGCCTCTCACCTGTGACCCTCACTCATTCACTCATTCATTCAGCAGATTTTCACTGACCACTTACTGTAGCCCAGGAGTAACCACAGTGAACGGCGCAGACCCTAGTTCCCACCCCACCGAGCCGACGGACGCACCGGCACCTAGAGTCTGTTCCTGTGTCTGCTCACGGAGACGGACGACAACCAGGCTGAGCGTGTGCAGTGCTGCAGGAGGGGCCGGGTTGGATTCTATAAGGTAGCCGGGGAAGACCTCACCCCAGGAGGGGAGGGGAGGACCTCCGGAAACCCGTCGCCTTAGTGAGCACCACAAGTGCAAAGGCCCGGGGGTAGAAATATGTTTGGGTTGCTCAGGAAACAGCACAGAGGTGGAGAGGCTGAACCTTGGGAGAGAATAGTTGAAGATGAAACTGGAGAGGGAATGGGCTGGGGTCTTTGGAGCCTCGGAGGGTGTGGAGTGGGGGAGGGGCGTGGCCTGGCTTAGCCTCTGTCAGGCGCCCAGCCTCCTCCTGGAACCTTCTTTGCGTTTACCCGCTGCGTTCCCTCTGACCTCTTTCTCTTTGCTCTGGGCTGGTTCCCTTCCCGTCTCAATTAGGGTTAGGGTTATGGGTGGAGTCCAGGGCCCTCTGTCCGAGGTGCTCCTGTGCCCCGGCTCCCTCCCCCCATGCCTCCTCAGTCCCTAGATCACGATCACCAGGACTGTCTGCCCCTTTCTGCCTCCCTCCTCGCCGCTCACCTCCTGCCACCCTGGCCTCCCCAGGCCTCACACTCTCCGCTGCTGTCCAGACTCCTTGCTGGCCTCCCTGCCTCCAGTCTCTCCCCACCAGCCCGTCCCTACCCACAGTTCACCCTGTAACTCAAAACCGACTGTCTCTTAAAAAAACGCTCCAATGTTCTGCCTCCCGCTTGCCCCCACGACCTTCCCACAGATGGAGACAGAACTGCAGCACGTGGCCCTGTGTGCCAACCCGACCCTTGCCAGCTCCGGTAACAGCTCAGGCCACCCCTCCGCCAGGAGGCTCTCCCCGTCCCCAGGAGGCAGCATCCTTCCCACACGTCTGTGCCCACACACATCCTGTCCTTTCTGCTCGGAATGTACTTGTGCATCCAGGTGACCTGGAAAGCTCTGACTCACTGGTGAATGAGAGTCGCTCAGAGTGATTCTGACTGCAGGAAAGCTGGCCGGCGAGGACATTGAATTTCACCTTATGGAAGTGTGCAGGGGAGGGAGGCAGTGTGTGTTCAGGGCGCTCGGCACAGACATCAGAGTTCTGGTTATCTCCAGTCTCCCACGTGGACTCCTCTGCATGTTCACTTTCCCTGCAGGGTTGTGACTCACAGTCCCAAAACGGCTGCCATGGCACCAGTCACACACAATAGATCCACAGCAGGAGGAGATCAGGGTACCAAGATACTTTTTCCTCATGTGCTAGTCTCTTATCATGAAGGGGACGTTTTCCCAGAAGCCCCCAGCAGACCTCTTGTGATGTCTCATGGCCACTCCTTGACCAGTCACAGGCAAATAATGATAAGAATGTCATGATTAGCATGGAGCAATCATCCTTTGTTCTCTGGGTCAATGCATTTTAGCAAAAATGAGAGTCTTGTTACTTAAGAGAGAGAAGGAATGACGGTAGGGTGGGACAACCAACAAAATCTGCCACGTGAAGTCGAGTTTAGATGCCCCCTCCCCTGTCACCTGTCTTTCCCCCCGCTCCCCTCCCCCCACACCAGGAGTTGGTGAGAACCTAAACTCCAGATCATGTTCCAGTGGCTCCTGGCCCTGGAGTCAGTATTTCCTTGGCCCTATCTCATGTATCTACTTCTCTAAGCCCTATCACCCCCAGTTTACAGAAGAGGAAGGTGAGGCCCGGAGCTGGGAAGGACAGGTAGGCATTGAGGGTCAAAAGAGAGGAGGGGCTGGCCTGAGGTCTCAAATCAAGTTCCTACTGGAAATCGGCTGGCGAGAGGGGCTCTCTGCAGGGATGTAGCTGTTACACGTCCGCACTGGCCAGTGTGGTAGCCACAAGCCACGCGGCTCCCGAGAGCTTGAATAGCCACCTGGTGCAGTGCTGGAGCCAGGCCTGGACCTTCAGTGCTGCTGCCGACGGCAGGGGGCCGGCCGCAGACGGACAATGGCCTCACCACGTGGGAGCTGGAGTTGGCCACATCCTGGCCCCCACTGGGGGCTAGGCGCTGTCCCTAGAAATGCGATTAGTCTTGGAAAGGGGTGGCAGGGTGAGGAAATTATTCTCTCACACAGATGAGCTCTGGAAATCATTTACAATAGGAGAAACAAGGCCCTAAATTTGTCCCGCTCAGAGCATTTGCCTCCAGAGTCCGGTCCATCCCACAAGTGGCAGGCGGTGAGCTCCAGGCTCCCACCCAAGATGCTGACTGGTTGATCAGGACCTGAGCTCTGAACACTGGGTGGGAGTCTAGAGAGGCCACCAGGAAGCCCCTCATATCCTCGCAAGGGAAACCGAGGCCCGGAGACAGGTATGCTACCGACAGAGGAGGTGGTAACTTACCCAAGGTCTGTCATAGGGCTGGGCACTTGCAGGGCCCTCACTGCAGCCCCCTTAGCTCCCAGCCCTTCTTCTCTCCCTCTAACCTGTGGTCCTGAGGGGTGGGAGGTCACTGTCTCCACCTTAGCTCTGCCATGGACACTCCCAGCCAGTAGGCACAATCCCACCACTTTTCTCATAGCGATGAACCAGTAATGAGGGCCTAGACCAACCAGTGCCTGGGGACAAGTCACCTTGAGGGCAAAGTCAACATCCAAAGGACTGTCTAGAAGAAAGAGTCACAGAGAAACAAAGTTGGAGCCTTGATCAAACCATGCCTGAATTCATCTATTTTGGGAATTTCCATTCTGTGGTCTAGTAAATCCCCCTTATAGGTTGTTACTGTTCAGTCACTAAGTCATGTCTGACTCTTTGTGACCCCATGGACTGCAGCACACCAGGCTTCCTTGTCCTTCACCATCTCCCGGAGCTTGCTCAAACTCGTGTCCACTGAGTCGGTGATGCCATCCAACCATCTCATCCTCTGTTGCCCCCTTTTCCTCCTGCCCTCAATCTCCCCCAGCATCAGGATCTTTTTCAGTCAACTGGCTCTTCGCATCAGGTGGCCTAAGTATTGAAGCTTCAGCGTCAGTCCTTCCGAAGACTATTCAGGTCTGATTTCCTTTAGGATGGACTGGTTGGATCTCCTTGCAGTCCCAGGAACTCTCAGGAGTCTTCTCCAGCACCACAGTTGAAAAGCATCAATTCTTCGGCGCTCAGCTTTATGGTCCAACTCTCACATCTGTACATGACTCGTGAAAATAGGGTTTTCGGTTACTTGCCACTGAAAGCATTCTTCCTGATGCCACTTCTGACGTCCGTTGTCATGCACCCACCAATTCTCCTGAGGTAGTGGTGATTAACCCCAAGCTACACGTGGAGAGGCCTGGAAAGTTACAGACAGGGACACTGAAATTCAGAGATGGAAAGGGACTTGCCCCGCTTCTCACGATGATCCTGAGGGGGGCTGGGGCCACATAGCAGTTACTCTGAGCCCCAGTTTAGGGGTGTCATGTGAAGAGCTCTGATGGCACTCTTTTCTTGTGTGAGAATGCTCTAATTGTCTTTGCGAGGCTGCTGTGGACGTGTGGCTTCTTCTCTGCATCTTGGGGAACTTGTACCTAAGGGGCCGGATGGATGCTTTTTAGCTGGGGGCTGCGCTGAGGTGACCCTCTGGGTCAGTGATCGTCACATAAGAAACCACCCCGGAAGTTAGCGACTTGAATCCAGAGCCATTTATTCCTGCTGTCCAGTCTGTGCTCAGCTGGTTGGTTCCCCCCTAGACCAGGCTCCGCTCTGGGTGACTTGAGAGGAGGGAGTTTAAACTGAAGGGCTAGTGGGGCTCACAGAATCACTGGAGTCAGGAGGACCTAGTTTGGAATGTGGGCCAGAACATGTAGGAATGTTGATGATGCACAGACTCTGCTCCCCAAGTGATACTCACTCCGAGGGAATTTCTGGCTCATGTTTCTTGGCATTGTGAGACATGGTTGCCCACTGCCACCCGTGGTGAAATTGCATCAGTCAGCTGTTGCTGTGTAACGGAACAACCGCAAACCCATCTGCTGCAAACATGAGCTTGAGCTGTTGTTCTCGAGTCTCTGACTCACCTGGGCAGTTCTGACCTTTTCGCATTTTGGAATAATCACATAGCTGTTAAAATGAATGAACTTGAACAACAAATGTCAGCATGGATAAATACAATGTTGTGCCTGAGAAGTCTATGCAGAAAGGATACTTATAATGATACGTTTGTGTAAAATGCAAGGACAGTGTTTATAAAAAGGGGAGCATCCAGAGGACTCTCTGGAGAGCTGGCAGAGACCCTATGGTCACTTCCTGACCATATGCCTGCCAGCTCTGCTTTGCGCAGACTTTGTCAGCCAGTGGGCCTTCCCTGGGCAAGAGAGGGGGACGCTGGTGGTAAGAGGTGGGTGCTCCCTTCTGCCAAGAGGACCCCCAGAATGGGAAAGGGGAGGCTCTGGAGGATGTCTGGGGACATTAGGGGCGAGTGGACGCTGTCTGCCCCAAATGAGACCCCTGCCTTCCCCCATACTCAGGTCCCTCCCCCTCTCATCTCCATCTTCCCAGAAGCTTTTAACCCTTCTGACTCAGCGCCTCTCTCTTCTGGGCTTTTCTGGAGTTCTCTGTCCTCGCTTCCTCCCTTAGGGTCCCCAGACTTTTCAGATGTTCTGTGTGCATCAGATGTGCTGTCATCAGGATTTGGAAGGTGGAGGGGCTGAGAGACGGTCTGGAAAGGGACTGATGGAAGGGGGAGGGCAGATCTCCGCAGCACCCCAGTCCAGAGATGGCTGCCTTGTCTTGGGGACTGGCTGGCCATGGGATTTCTTCGGGGCGATGCTGACCGTCCCCTGAGTTTCCTTCCAGTTGTCGCCGAATGTCCTTTGACTTGGTGTCTGCTGGCACTCCTGGAGAGTAAATGACCCCCGTCTGTCATTGCTCCTGGGGTGTGTGAGGGATGAGCAAAAAGGTTCCTGGCACTTACTTTCTAGCCTTGGGGTGTTTTCTCAGCAGAGGCGTGGCTGTGAGCTGAGGGGCTCACAGGGCGGTCGGCGGATGGGTGCCCCCTGTTCAGGGGGAGCCAGTTTTGGCACCAGCAGCACCCACGACCTTCAGCTACCAACTGGGCATCGCATCGCCTATGGGAGCATGTATCATGGGGGCAGGATGGGGGCGGGAGACCAAGACGCGGGCAGCGGTGTGGTCCAGGTGCAGAGCGATGGTTTGAATGGCGGTGGTTGCCGTGGCAACTGAGAGCTGGGGCTGGATGGCAGGGAGACTATCCCGGAGGGCTCGGCGGTGGTCGGCTGTGGGGCCAGGGAAGCTGGGCAGGGCGGGTGCTGGCCGGGGTCCTGGGCTGACTCACAGACGAGCAGGTGAGGGTCCTAGAGGGAGCCTCGCCCCCAACTGCCCCCTTGGCTGGCCGGCCATGTCCAGCCCTGCAGGGAGAGCGTTCGCTGAGCCAGACCGGAGCGCCGGGCAGTGAGGCCTCACTGTGCCTGGGGCGGGGGTGAGCAGCCCGCCTCCGGGCACACAGGCGCTGAGGCCCGTCCGGGGCCTTGCGGTCAGGCTCAGGGTCTGAGCCATGACCGCCTCCCCTGTGCTCGCTCCCATGAGCCTGAGAGCCCCGGGACCCCAGGGGCTCAGGAGCCAGGCCCTTCCCTCCGCCGTCAAGGCCCTGGAGGCCCCCGGGCTGAGCCAAGCGCGCTGACGCGGCCCCGACTCCACCTCCTGAGCGGGCTTCTGGGCTCTGCGTCCAGGAGATGAGCTCAGGGCTATTCCTGCCTGGTGACGTCGCCCGGCCCGGGGCTGTCCCGGGGGCTGAGACCGCAGCGCTCTGACGCCCCTGCGTATGTGCTCAGTCGTGTCTGACTCCACGACACCGTGGACTGTGGCCCGCTGGGCTGCTCTGCCCATGGGGTTCTCCAGGCAAGGATCCTGGAGTGGGCTGCCATGCCCTCCTCCAGGGGGTCTTCCTGACCAGGGGTCGAACCCGCATCTCTTTCTTCTCCTGCACTGGCAAGCGGGTTCTTTACCACCAGATGCCCCCGCCCCGCCCTGTCACACTGCACACTCACGCACGCTCATTGCTCTCACATGCTGTCACACTCACACCGTCTCACCTACCACAGGAGCCCACGGCCTCCCTCACCTGTGCTTCCCTCTCGACACACCCTGTGCCCAGGGTCCTGCAGGGCACGCACGCACGCACACACACTCGCCATGCACACCTGCCTAGCTGCACACTCTCCCTCAGACCCACGTGCTCACGTGCCGAAGGCCACTCGGGGTCACACACACCACGCTTGCTTCTGCCCCCCACCCACCCACGCGTCCACCCGTGAGTCCACAGCCCCGAGTCCAAATCTCCGCGAGTACCCTTGTGCCCGAGTTCATGCCTGCAAACCTGTAGGTCTCCCATGAACCCCCTCCCGCCCCCGCCAATGGCTCTGAGCCCACGAGAGCCGCCCTAGGGGACTCTGTGGATCTGTCCCTGCAGGGAGGAGGCGGTCCGTGACCCCGAGCAGGGGCCAGCCCAGAGCAGCAGAGATGGGTGAGCCCCCCCGAAACCTGTGGAAGGGAGAGCGCCATCTGAGTTGAGCTGGCTGAGCGTGGGAGTGGGCTCCCCATCACAGGAGGTGTGCAAGCAGGATGGAGGCCCCTCGCGGGAGAAGGGGCAAAAGGGCCTCAGCCCAGGGACCCTGGAAGCAGAGGGGCCGGGCAGCGGGCTCCAGGGTGATGGAGGGGCCGGCCGGGGCAGGAAGGGGGCAGGCGGGACCGGAGGGGCATGCAAGGGTGGGGCCGGCCGGCCCAGAGGGTGAGGGCTGTCTCGCTGTGGCCACCATAACTCAGCTGGGGTGGACAGTTTCCTTTCTCCTGCCTGATTTACTGCCTGCTTCGGAGGGGCGAGGCCCATTCTTTGAACTTCAAAGGGAGCAGGGAGGGAAGCCAGGGCGGCGGTGACAGTCCGCTGAGCCCGGGGGCCTGTCCCCAGCTGGCCAGGAGGGCCCCAGGCCTGGGTCTGCCAGCCACTCTCCCAGCCTTGCCTGCCGGTCCGTGAACGCGGGCCCAGAGAGGAGGGAGAAGGGGCCAGCCCTTCTCGTGTTTTCAGGGTGGAGGGCGTGACACCTGGGGCCTGTCCTGGGGTCCCGGGCCCGTCAGGCTGCCCAGGACCGGGGCGGGACCTGCGCGTCTCAGGCCTCTAGCCCTTTGCTCCTGTGCCACCTTCACAAAGACAGAGGTGAGAAGAAGCCGCATTCTTGTCTTTTCTCTTGCCCCACTTTGCAGGTGGGTAAATCAAGGCCCAGAGACGTTAGGTGTGCTTGCCAGCCGCACAGCGAGGCCTCTGGGCCCAGTCCCTGGTGTCTCCCACGGGCCGCCCCAGGGCTCATGCCTGGGTGTGGAGTCGGGCAGCCTTGGTTGGGTTTTCCATCTCTCTCACCGAAGTCCTGGCTGCCTGGGCTCAGCCACAGCGACTGTGTGACCGCAGGCCGCCGTTTCCACTGCTGGGCCCCGGTTTCCTGCTGGGAAGCCCAGGCTTCGAGCAGTGGCCTCAGTGCCGGGGTCAGATGAGCAGGTGCGTTAGCTCTGCCCTGCCCTGTGTTACATCAAATGTTTGGAGCAGGTGTGGGCCAACCCTCAAAAATCGGTGTCTCACAAGACGTCTGGGTTTCCACCTTCTTTTGAAGAGTCAGAAACTTGGATCATGCTGGCCTTGCTCCTGCCTCCCTGCTGACCCCTGGCCGGCTGGAGCTGACAATGACTCCCTCATCCAGCCGTCCACACCCCCTTCCTGGCAGGGCCCCTAGGGACAGGCTTTGCTGCTCCCTGGGATACCTGGATTGGAGACCCCCAACTTGCCTAATTGACCTGCTTGGAATCCCTGCCCCCATTTCTTCTGTGCTGTGTGACCTTGGGCAAGTCCCTCAGCCTCTCTGATCCGCAGCCTGAAGCTCATGGCACCTGCACGGGGCACAGCGCAATCGGCACGTCATCGGTGCTTCGGGGACGCCGTGGCTGACGGCAGCTGAGCCGGGGCGGGTGGGCAAGCTCAGGGCCCCCCTCAAAGTGCACACAGGAGGTGAGCGGCAACGCAGGACATGTCAGAGGGAGGCGGTGAGCATGGGGGATGGAGTGGCTGGGATGCCAGGGCGACGTGGAGTTGAGTCCTGCCTCCAGCGCGTTCCAGCTGTGTGACCTTGAGGAAGCGACTTAACCTCTCAGAGACTCGTCCCTGGAGCCCGCCTCTTGGGGTGGATGTGGGGAATTCGGGGGTCGGTGCGAGAAAGTGCCTGGCGTGTCACTGGTGTTTGGGGGGTGCTGGGCAGTTGGGCCCCCCGAACACTGAGGGGGACCGCAGGCATCGAAAGAACCTCCCGGGAGACCAGGGATCGAGGAAGGTCTGGACAGGAGGATCTGAAGATGGGGGAACGGAAAAGAGAGGGGGGTGCCTGAGAAGCCTGCAGCTCGTCTCTGGGGGTGGCTGTTGGGGGGGGCCGGGGGCTTGCAGGGAGCTGGGGACGTGGCCTCAGGTGCTCAGACCCCTCCAGGAAAGCCACGCGGTTCTTGGGCGCAGGGGGCACTTACCTCCCTCTGACGTCAGCTGTGATGTGAACGAATGAACTTACCTCCGCGTCCCTCCCGTGGCGGGGACACAGAGTCTGTCTCAGGGCTCCTGCTCGGCGCCGTGGAGAGGGCAGGGTCGCTGCAGCCTGGGCCTGGGAACTTGGGCCCAAATCCCCGCCCACCCGCCCGCCACTCAGCTCCACCTGGGGCATCGCGTGCTCCCTGAAGACCCGCTGGGGTGAATTGAGCTGGGCCTTTGGGTTCACGTGGTGAGCAGGGGCCACACCCCAGCTCCACCCCATGTGGCCCTGGCGGGATCCCTTGATGCCTCACGCCTGGGTTTCCTCCTGCATGTAGCTCCGGAATGAAGCTTCTGGAAGCTCATGGTGCCCTTTCAGTGCCTAGGGGGAGTGTTTCCGTAGAGGAAGGGAAGGACAGGTGCCTCCAGCCCTGCGGGTGCGCGAGGGGCTCCAGTTGGGGTCCCGTTTGTGGGGCCGGTTGGGACAGGAGAAGGGGACCGTCACTCGTGGCCGTTCGGCGTGGCCGCTGGGCAGACACAGAACAAGACGGACGCTCGTCAAGTGCTGACTACACGCAGGGACCTCCCTGGGTCCCGGTCGAGCAGACGCTTCAGGCGGAAAGGCGCGACCAACACCCCGGACGCAGCTGCGTGGGGAGAGAGGCAGGTCGTCCCGAGGAAAGCCCTCAGTTGGGAATGTGCGCTGTCTCTCAGGAATGATTTGGGGGCCATAAATTTTCGGTAGCAGGGCAATCTGCAGAGTTTTCATAACGCTGAAGAGTTTAGACTTGTCTCGAGGGGTAACAATTTCACCCGGGTAATACACCAGCTCCAGCTATTTGTTATTGCAAAGGTGGGTTTTTTTTTCCCCTAAGGTGGAATCCTCCTCAGATTTCATGCTCTGCTTTAACTTGTTTTATTTTACCCGGAATATGAATAAAAATAGCCCATGAGATGCAGGGCTGAAGAAGGAGGGAGGGCAGAAGGCGTGCTGAACTCGGGGTCGGGCCTGGCCCCGGCCTCCGCAGCAGCCCCCGAGCCGGTCGGGTGGGGTGGACCCCCCTTCGGCTCCTTGGCCCTCAGGACAGGTCCCCTAGGTGCAGCCCCATCATGGACCAGGGCAGGGAGCCTCCAGCCGAGCGAGATTCACACTCAGGGCGATGCGACTTGGAAGTGTGTTTGGGGAGCGGAGATCTCTCTGGCGGCCGATCTCTCGAAGCCCTGCTTGTCTCCAGGGGCCAGGATAGTTCTCTCTCTCTCTCTGTGGCTGGAGTGCCGACGTCGAGTGTGGACGAGATCGCAGGGAGGGGATGTTTCATGTACTTGGTTCCCGGCTCCTCGAACACCCTGGAAGCCCCGTTGCCATGCCGACCGTTGCCACGCCGCGCACACAGGCGCTTTCACCCACTCACCAGGGCGAGCCCTGAAAGCATGCCAACAGGACACTTGGGGCTTAGACGCGGTCGTTTGCATGTCATTTGCATACCATTTGCATGTGCCGTGATTTCGGGGCTTCTCCCCAGACCGGGGCCAGCTGACGCAGGGAGCGTGTTGTCCCCGGAGCCTGACTTGACGGCATAAAGGGGGTCAGAGTTCTGCTCTGTCGACAGAGGGCAGAGGCTGAGCCGGAGGAGGGCAGGCGCGGGGCCCCGTCAGGAGGCCCAGGGCTCTGGGGGCTCTCTTGCAGGGCCGGGTGGAGGGGGGGCCCCGGAAGGCAGAGTCCTGCCCAGTCACCCGGAAGCCTCTCTGAGCAGGGCCGTCGCGATGGAGTCCTTCGCTTCTGCGTTTACTGGAACGCTGGGTGGTTTACACGCATTAGCTCCGTTCTCCAGGGGGCAGGGAGGCTTTGTGTTCCTTCAGGTGCAGAAAGCGGCTGCCACGTGCTCCATTCCTGGCAAGAGGGCCCAGGAGAGACGGGGTGTGTGAACAAGGTGGGCGGGCAGGCGCTGGCGAGCTCAGGTGGCACGCAGAGGGGAGGAGGCTGCATCAGTCAGCTCTGGCTGCGTGACAAGCACCGCACGCTGGGCGGACGGCCTCTTGGAGCCGCAGGCTGCAGTCTGGAATCAGAACTCTGCGGGGCTGGCTCCCTGCTCCCTCTTCAGGGGCGCGTGGATGGCCGCCTTCCCGCTGTGCCCTCACGTGCCGGCCCCTCTGTGTGGCCAACGTCTTTGTCTCCTTGAGCACAGACACCAGTCAGACCAGAGTCAGGCCCTCCACACGACCCCACGTTGACTTCATGACCTCTTCAAGAGCCCCGTCTCCAGATGCAGTCGCGTGCTGAGGTCCTGGGCTGTTGAGGACTTCAGCATGTGAATTTGGGGGAGCACATCTGACCCCCAAATGGTGACGGTGGTCATGGGGGTGTCTGTGGAGACACAGGGAGGGAATGAAGGAGAAAGAAGCGGAGATGAGGGGTGAGAGCTGAGTTCGGGGAGCTTGGGGTGCCAGGCTGAGGGGGCGCGTGGCGGACGCCTGGCCATATGCCCCAAAGCAGGGGAGTTTGGGCTGCCAAGGACCTTTGGAGACAGCCAGGCTGGCGGAGGACCTGGGGGAGTGACATCCCTCCCAACACGCAGCTCCCGAGTAGGTCCTCCTGAGCAGGCAGCTTCCTCGGGGCTGTTGGACCTTCTGGGACAGGAAGAGTCACTAGGTCTCTTAGCCTGGGTTTCCCCCCCAAAGCAGAGCCTGAGCAAAGGTTTAAGTCCCAGTGGTTTATTTTGCGGTGGGATTCCTGGTACCAGGAGTGAGAGACTGGGGTGAGGCAGGGGACGGGATAGGGTGTCCAAGGGGGCAGGCTGAGCCGGCCACTGCTCTGGGCACCAGGGGCCCATCCTGCCAGGGGTGTGCCCCGAGGGGTGATGAGGGGCTCCGTGCTGTGGTCTTTGTCTGAAGGCCAGCCTGGTGCTGGGTTGGCCGTGCCCTGCGTGGCAGCTTCAGGAAGCCAGGGCAGCTCGTGAGGGGCCCCGGTCACACCTGTGTGGAGCTGGGGGTCAGGCCATGGCCCGAGTGGACATGTGGCCAGAGCGTGCGAGGTGGGGTCCGGCAGGCTGACGACACCTTCCGGGCTGGCAAGAAGCTCAATGGATAGAACTACGTGCTTCAGGGAGCCAGTCCCCGCTGACGTCCTTGTTTTTGACTGAGGTTGACAAGCGCGTCTCCCGGGCCGGGCTGCTTGCTGGCCTCCTGGGGCTGATGGGGGCTTGGGAAACCCCCCCAGGGGGCTCAGTGAGGAGCAGGGAGAAGTAATGCCCATCACTCCCAGTCTGACCCGGAAGAGGCGGCGGCGTCCACGTGGTTCATGTCTGCTCACCGGCCGGATGAGGCCAGGCCGCCTCCAGGCCACCCAGGTGCTCGTGCCCACGGTGGGTCCCAGGTGAATGCGTGAAGCTGAGCTCCTCGGCCGACCACAAGGGTGAGAAGAGGTCTTTGTCGTGATAAGACTTTGGGGCTGTTGGTTACAGCTGTCAGCCTTCCCTGACTGAGGCAGAGACCGCTCGTCGGAAGCGCAGGGTGAAGAAAAGGCCTCGAGGATGGGCCGTTGTCTTGGCTGTTGCGTGACAGAGCGTGGACACTGACCGGTCTGTGAAACCCGGCGTCCGTGTGATGAAGCGCTGAGCCCTTGGGAGCAGCCCGCAGGATAACTTGGAAGGCTGAGCACGTGGGCGCTGAGCCTGGAGCTCCGGGGGAAGTGGTTGAAAAGAATTAAGGGATTAGCGTGTCTTGGCCACTACTGGCTGCATCTGGCAGGCTGCTGCAGAAGAGGGGAGCTCAGGAGAGGAGCAGCTGGCGTGAAGCGGGAACAAAGGGAGCGGAGGGGAGGTTTTCAGCTCTGGGAGAGCCGGCGGCTCGAGGACCTGAAACGGTAGGAGACCAGGCTGAGGGAAAAACCTCGGGCCGCCTGAAGACTAGCTGAAGCCTGTGGCGTTGCCACGCGAATGCAGGCCTCAGGGTTTGTCAGGATGAAGGGGAGGCAGAGGGGCAGGGCAGCACGGAAAAGGGAGACGACCGGGCTCGACACTCAGTCCAGGAGAGAGCGCGGGCCTGGCCGTGGGCACCCAGAAGGGGCCGGAAGCAGACCGATCGGAAGCCTGGTTTCGGAGAGAAGCGTACTGCTAAAGAGACATTGATCCTAGACTAAACAGAGGCTCCGACCGAAGCTTAAAATCGCCCGTGTGGGCCCAGCGCTCCGGGAGCTCGTGGAGGAAGGGGGACCCGGAGAGCAAAGCTGGGTCTGGGTGGCGGGGGCCGTCCTGCGTGACCCCTGCCCCACAAGCCCCCGTAGACCCTCCCGCACCCTTCGCTCCGCCCAGGCGGAGCTTTCACTGCTGTCTTCGGCTCACGCATGGCGTGTGTGTGGGCGGGCCACACTTCCTCTCTAGCTCGGAGGCCACTAGCCTGCGCAGTGACTGCATGGCATCTGGGGTGTCTCCTTGGGGAGAGGGTGAGATTTTCCTCTGTAGAAAGGACACCGATGGACGTGTGTTGGCCAGGGGTGGGGAGGGGGGAGTGTGGCAGAGACTAAGTGTGCAGAGACATCCGTGTCACTTCCTGTCCCCCGGGGGCTCTGTGAGGTCACCCGCCCTTTTGTGAGCCGGGGTCACGTGGCAGGGTTATGGCCGAAGGAGTGTGGGCAGAGGGGTGGGCACGTCCTCCAGGCCTGCCCCCACACCTGCGTTATCCTGTGTCCCCGCCTGGCCGGATGAGGCCAGGGTGACCTTAGTGGTGACATGTTGAAAGCCGGGGGTTCATGGAAGGAAAGGAGCCAGGGTTTCCAGGTGACCACACGGAGCCGAGCCCTGGGCCGCTGCCCGAGCTGACGCGATGGAGAAGGAAGGTACTTGGGGCTGTTTGTTACGAGGCTGACACATCCTGACTGATACACACACCCATGTTGCCTGTCTCCAAACCCGGCTGGTCTACAGAAGCCACATTCTTCTCCTGCGGGAACATTGGGGATGGTTCTGTTGCTCCCGGGGCCATCATGTCCCCTCATCGCAGCCTCTGGGCCTGCAGGCAGCCTTCTCTCTTTCTGACCCTGTGTCCCCTCTTGCTGCCCGTTGCTTTCTGTTTGGGTTAATCTTTTTTTAAGATTTTTTAAAAAATTTTGATGTGGACCATTTTTAAAGTCTTTATTGAATTTGTTACAATATTGCTTCTGTTTTGTGTTTTGACTTTTGGCTGCAAATCGTGTGGGATCTTGGCTTCCTGAGCAGGGATCAGGCCCACAGTCCCCTTCACCCCAGAAGGTGAAGTCGTAACCCCTGGACCGCCGGGCAATCCCAGGCCCGCCCTTGCTTTCCCGCAGCCACGCTGTGCTGCCGTCTCCCCCAGGCCTTCCTCCGGTGCCTCCTGCCTGGAAATCCCCGGCTCTGCTTCGGCGTGTTCACACCCCTGCCCGTCAGGTGGTGGCCCAATGTCACACCGTCAGGGAAGGGTCCTGGTGCTCGCACGCTGGATTAGGTACCTGCCCCCCCCATGTCAATGGTGGATCTGAGCTAAGATCGCCCCACAGCCGCCCTGGCTCGGGCAGAAGTGAGATGTTCTGGAAGCTGTCCTAATTAGATGCGGCCAATTGCCTCCCAGGCCCTCCCTGCCTCCCTTCCCAGACTCTCTGGCTGTGGGTCCCCGTTCTGCCCGATGTGGTGTAAGTGGGAGTCTGCGTGATGGGTTCCTAAAAGGCTGTTGTTTTCCTGAAATTCCCAGCCAGGCCTCCTCCCGCCTCCCGCCTTCTTCCTGCCTCCTCAGGGATGGTGGGCAGTGGCCGGCCAGTGTGCCCTGGGCGACTTCTTCCAGCAGCTATCCCAGCCCCGCCTGCCACCCTTCGGGGGAACGCAGCCTGTCTGGGTGGGGTGGGGTGTTAGTTGCTCAGTCACGTCTGATTCTGCGACCCCGTGGACTGTAGCCCGCCAGGCTCCTCTGTCCATGGGATTCTCCAGGCAAGAATACTGGAGTGGGTTGCCATTCCCTTCTCCAGGGGATCTTCCCAACCCAGGGATTGAACCTGGGTCTCCTGCACTGCAGGCAGATTCTTTACCGTACTGAACCACCAGGGAAGCCCTGGCCCCGTGTGGTCCTCGTGCTGATGAGACTTTGTTACGTGCTGCGGGAGGCACCCTACCTGTTGCAGAAGGCTTCTAGGGGCTCAGCAGAATGGACCGGGAGGCCAGAGAGCCAGGCCTGGGACTCTCGGGACCCAAGGCCATGGCGGTGAGAGCACACGGCCTCCATCGGGGTCTCAGGGACCATGTGGCGATGCTGCTCCCGGGTCCCGGGATGAATCTGAAGCTCTGTGCCTCTCAGGACACATTTTCTGGGCAGGCAGTCCAGTCCTGCCCCTGTCAGGGCAGGCGGAGGGGACGCCCGAGTCCCTGGTTCCTCCAGTGGATGGCCAGGGCCTGACCATCCCCTGGTTCATGCTCTGCTAACTTGCTGTGTGTCCATCGTGGTGATTGTAAGACAAATTGTGAGGCTGGGAGGTGGGCACACACCCCATGAAGGGGCAGAGAAAAAGGCTGAGCAGGGGAAAGCGCCCCGGAGAAGTGAGGCCCGAGTGGGCACACTGCCTTAGTGTAATTGACATATAACATTACGTTTGTTTCATTAGCACAGTGTGTGTGTGTGTGTGTGCACGCGCATGCTCAGTCGTGTCTGATGCTTTGCAACCCCGTGGAATGTAGCTCTCCAGGCTCCTCTGTCCATGAGACTCTCCAGGCAAGAGTACTGGAGTGGGTTGCCATGTCTTCCTCCAGGGGATCTTCCCGACCCAGGGATCGAACCTGCATCTCCCGAGTCTCCTGCACTGGCAGGCGGGTTCTTTACCATTGCGCCCCCCCTGGGAAGCTGTCGTACAACGTGACGATTCTGTGTTTGTCTGTATTGCACAATGATCCCCACCCTAAGTCTAGGTAGGATGCATCACCACAGTTACAAATTCTTTTCTCTTTTGATGAGAACTTTCGAGACTTACACTCCTATCTTCTGTCAGATAAACAATGAGCTGTCGTCTCCATGGTGTGCCTCACATCTCCGGGACTTCTTTATCTTATAACTGGCAGTTTGTAACTTTTGATTCCTTTACCCGTTTCCCTCACCCACTCCCTCCTCCTGGCAATCACCAATCTGTTCTCTATTTCTATGAGTTCAGCCGTTTTTTTATTCCTTATGTAGGAAGGATCGTATGGTAATCGTCTTTCTCCGTCTGACTTATTTCCCTTAGCCGAGTCCCCTCAGGTCCATCCATGTTGTCATAAATGACAAGATGTCATTCTTTTTTATGGCTAAGTAATACTCCATTGTGTGTGTGTGAGAGAGAGAGACAATTTCTTCACCCACTCATTTGTTGACAGACCCGAGGTTGTTTCCACGTCTTGGCTGTTGTAAATGCCACGGCGATGAACTTGGGGGTGCAGGAAGCTTTGTAAGTTCTTGCTTTTGTTTGCTGAAGGTAAATACCCAGAAGTGGAATTGCTGGATAGTATGGTAGTTCTAGTTTTCGTTTTTTTGAGGAACCTCCATGCTGCTTTCCACACTGATCGCACCAACGTACCTTCCCACCGACAGTGCAGGAAGCTTCCCGTTTCTCCACTCTCCCACAGGCGCTGTTCATCTTTTGACGATAGTGGTTCTAACAGGTGTCAGGCGATATCTCGCTGTGGTTTTCTTTTGCATTTCACTGACGATCAGTGACACTGGCCATCTTCTCGTGTACCTGTGAGTCTTCTTTGGGCACATACAGATCCTCTGCCACTTTTTAATCAGGTTGTTCAGTGTTTTGCTGTTGAGTTGTTGAGCTCTTCCATAGTTTGGATATTAGCCCCTTTTCACGTATGTGATTTGCAAACGTCTCCTCCCGTTAGGCAGTTTGCCTTTTTGGGTCATGGACGGTTCCTTCGATGTACAGGAGTTTTGAGTTATGGACGGTTCCTTCGATGCACAGGAGTTTTGAGTTTGATCTGGGAGCTCACCTTGAATGCCCACCTGCGGCTTGTGCTGCAGCCGTGTTCCTGAGACCACCCCGGGGAACCCTGCTCTCCCTGGAGCTGGCTCTCCTCACTCGCCTGCTGGCCCCCAGATCCGGTCAGCCCCACAGGTTTGTCCAACCTCCATGCCGAGGTTGGGGCCGTGGGGGGCCCTGGATTTGGAGATGGGTTTGCCCGACCCTCTGGTTCTCAGAAGATGAAGTGGGGAAGGCAGAATCCAAGGGCGGGGAGGCTGGTGGTGGGGCATGTGGTCCTCCTGGCTGTGAGTCCCGGCCCTGCGGTGGCCCCGTGGAAGCAGCGATGTACACGCTTAGGGAGCCGGAGCTGCCAGGGGGCTGATGGGCCCTGTAGCAGACGGCGCCTGGCCTGCCGCCCCACGGGAGCAGTGGCTGGCAGGGTCTCTGGTGCAGACAGAGGGCTGGCCTGGCAGGGAGCAGGCACACAGCCGTGTGGGAGAGCTGCTGGCCGGCGGGGCCTGGAGGTGGACCGGGGGTCCTCTCAAGACAGCGCCCGATTGAAGCGTGCCCATCTCTGGGCTCCCGGGGGGAGGGGATGTCCCCACGCTGACTGCAGCTCAGCTTCTGTCAGAGGAGACCTCAGAAATGAATTGAAGATATCGGAAAGTCTTTTCAAAGCATCTTGACCCTCAAAGTTGTGGAATAAATGTCATCCAGGCGCCACACTCAGTTGTGTGGAAGATTATTGCTGTTTCTTTGAGGTGCAGAGGCAAAACGGGGTTGCGTGTGTGTGTTTGCTCTGATGTGCATCTGCACGTGTGCGCGCGTGTGTGTGTGCACACCCCCGTGTGTGCATCTCCCCAGTGAGCGGTGAGTGTGTGGCCTGCACCCAGCCTGGCTTTGCCCAGCCCCCGCCGCCCTCCCCCGCCCCAGCCTCCAGGACCTGCTTTCTTTCCCACCCTTTCATATTCAAATGCCCGCCTGGCTCCCAGCATCCCGGGATTTATGGGCTGATTGTGTATTGTGAGCAGGGTGACTGGGTGAGCTCATCAGTGGCTTGTGATGGTAATTCCTGCCTGAGCCGAGACTGGGGCCCCCAGCTGCCTCAGAGGGGCCTGCCCACCCCCAGCCCCCCCATGCCCCTCATTGCCTGGGTGCTGAGCCTGCTTATTCAGCCCAGGAACAGGGAATAAAGACCAGGAAACAAGAGGAACAGCAGTGACGGTTATTCCTGGGGCTGACTGTGTGGGTCACGGTTCTCGGCCCTGTTAAGGTTCACCTCACTGCAGCTCCATCTGAATGGATGAGAGGAAGCCGCCTTCAGGAGGCCTGGCTGGGGTGGGGGTGCAAAGGGCAGGGCCTCTGGGAAGCCAGACCCGCTCCCCTGGTCTGCAGCATTCTGCATCATGTGGCTTGCTCTAGCCCGGTCTCCTCTCCGGGCGTGCGGGCCCTCGGCCCAGCCTCGGGTCTGGCCCCTCTGCCTCCTGGAGGCACCCCCATCCTCAGCTCAGCTGCTGGGATGTCCTTCCTAAAAACCCCCTCCACGGCCGGGCTCCCGCCTTGCGTGCCTCGCCTCTGTGCTGGAGCCGAAGCTCAAATTTCTCCTGGCACTCAGAGCCCGCAGGGATCCGGTCCTGCCGGCCAGCTTCCGCAGGGCCATTCTGGAGCGGGTGGAGCGGGCAGAGGGCAGGGCTGGGGCCGATCCTGAGCTCCCCAGTGGGAGAGGCATGTATGTGGGGTGGCGGCTGGACTTGGCCCTGACCCACATGTCCACCTGGGGGGGTGGCCACTCAGGCAGGAGCGAGCATCTGTCCCCAGCCTCGGCTGTAGGGGCGCCGGGCCGGACCTTGCATAGCCTGGGCCTCTCTGAGCGCAGATGCCCTCGTCCAGCCCTGCCTGCAGGGGGAGGAGATGGGCTCTCCCCAGGACTAGGCTGTGGGCCACAGAGGAAGCCAGAGAGTCACGGACACACGGGGCCAGGTGGCCTCTCGCCACGGGGCGGATGGAAAGGTGGGGCGGGATGGAGGTTTGGAGTCAGAGTCCCCCCGGCTCCTCTCTCTTCTCTGCCAGCTGCCACGCCAGGAAACCTCTTGGCGCCCCAGTTTCCCCATCCAAGAAATGGGACAGACCGTTGAAACACAGTCACTGCTAACACCCAGGTTTTCACTGGAGAAGGGCTTACGTTTTAGGGCTGTTTCTTAATGCCATTCCTACAGCAGGCAGCGTGACCTGGACACTTGGGGGATCCTCCTTTTTCTCGGTGGGATCCTGGGAAGCTGTCCCTTTTTGCCAGTGTATCTCAGACTCAGCTGTCCCATCCATGAAAAGGGCATAATGATGGCCCCGGCCTCCTTAAAGGGCTCTGAGCATTACCCAGCCAGCCCGCCCGCCTCTCTCCCCAACCTGGGGAAAACACTGAGGATCCTGTTACTGTCGGGCGGGTCTAGCTCCCAGACAATGGGAATCGCATTAACCTTGGCCGGGGAGATGGCCATCTGTCCAAACAGTGGGGACCAGGCGGCCTGCTGCCCGGGCGTCTGAAGCACCAGGCGGCATCACCCACCCCTCCCAGATTCTGACCCCACACTCTTGCCTGGGGCCCGCCATCCCTGGCCTTGGTCCTCCTATCTGCACAAGGGTCTTGAAGGGTTGTGCCCATTTGCAGCCCTGAACGGTTCCACCCCAGCCCAACAGATCGGATTATTTACTCCTTCATTCGTGTGGACCTATTTTCTGCTCATCCAGTGCTCTCAGCTGAGGATCCAGGGCCAGACCCTCAGCTTCTAACCAGAAGTGTTCCCCATCTTGTTAGGGAGACAGAAAAGCCATCACTAACGGTGTGAGGTGGTGAGGGCTGTGATGAGTACGAGGACCATAATTAATAAAATACGATAATGAGAAGTCACGGGTTCACCATATCCCAGGTGTTTCTAAGCACTTCACACATATGTTCTCATGTAATTCTCACAACAGCCCTGGAGAGTCTTGTTCTTCTCACTCCCATTTTGCAGATGAGGAAACTGAGGCACAGAGGCTGGGAAACTTTCCTTGGGTCAGAAAGCCGGTCCGAGATGGATCTCAGAAAGGGAGCCTGGAGAAGGGGTTGATGATATCCTCCAGGAGGCAGGAGGCTTTTCTTAGGAGGGGCCGTTTGAGCTGGCCTTTGAAGGGTGTGTAGGAGGTCACCAGACTGAGAAGCAGTGGGAAACGTGTGCCAGCCTGAGGCAACAGGAAGAAGCTGGGGTTGGCCAAACAGGGCCATCATTCTGGATCGTTTCCAGAGGTCTGCCTTTTCCACCTGCACAAGAACCGTGCAAGGAGGGAATCACAGCCTGAGACAGAAATGCAGGGCCACGCCGTGGGCTGAGGAACCGTCCCTGAGAATGAGCCCTGGGCTAAGAGGGACGCCATGGTGGTGGGGCTCAGACATACCCCCCAGCCGCCCCAGGATCCTGGTCCCCTGCGAGGGGCAGCCCGCCCAGGAGAGACACGGAGGGCAGTGGAGGAGAGCGGACAGGGGACCCGACTTCGGGAGAGCATGACTCTGTTAGAGCCCCTGTGTCTTTATGTGATGTCTTGATTGGGCTTCCCTGCTGGTTTAGTTGGTTAAGAATCCACCTGCAATGCAGGAGACCCGGGTTCGATCCCTGGGTCAGGAAGATCCCCTGGAGAAGGAGTGGCAACCCACTCCAGTATTCTTGCCTGGAGCATCCTATCGACAGAGTCCGTGGGGTCACAAAGGGTCGGACACAACTGAGCGTCTGAGCGTATTGCTTGTATTATTAGAGGGCCTGTGTAGGTTTCCCTCTAAACTAGGGCAGTTTGAGCCCAAGTGGGACCCTGTGAATCGTCCCAGTTTGAAGGCGGTCCATCAGCACGCATGATCACACCACACAGATGTCACCTACCGTGCGTTTTGCTGCCATTAACGCATTTCCTTCTCCTGACAGATGTCATAAGGGGGTTGCTGTTACCCCCCGCTTCATTTTCCAGATGAGGAAACTGAGGTGCAGGAAAGAGACTCACCTACATTAGCACCCAGGCTGTCTTAGGCACTGAGCTAGGCTGTTTGACAGCAGTCTGTGTCACCCTGACGGCAGGTGCGTCCCGGACGTCTGGGAACCCCATTTGCAGAGGACGAGATGAGGCTCCGAGGCCTGACCCAAGCCCAGGAGACCCCCAGCCTCAGCCCCTCTCCCTGCCCGGCGGGGGCTTCCTTGCTGCGACCTTCCAGCCCAGATCTCCTGCCTGCCTCTGCCTGTTCTTTTCCATCCCCCGACTCCCTCCGTGGATTGTAGCAGGGGGCGAGGTGTGGCCAGCAGAAAAATGCGTCTGTTCTTTTAGGTGAGACGGGAACAATGGGGTGGAGGGGCCTCGCTGCGTGGGCCGGGGCTCAGGGTGGATTGGGGAGTGGACAGTTGGCGGTGGAACTGCTGAGCTGGAAATCTGGGCTCAGGCGTGGGGCTGCGTGTGCGTGCACACACACACTCCCCCCCACCCCCAAAGGAAGCAGGTGCGCAGACAGCACCCGTGAGGACCGGCCCGTCCTTTCTGCAGGATCCCACCGCCCAGGGCTGTGTTCTGGCCTCCTGTGTCCCGGCCATCGCTGACTCGCAGTGTGGCTTCGGGCCGGGCCCTCCCTCTCCGGGCCTCCGTGTCCCACTTGTACTCCAGGGACTGAGTCACGGCCCCCTTAGAGCCTTGGTCTCTGCAGCTGGCTGTGTAGTGGTTAGGATCTCTGGATTCAGCATCCGGTGGCCGAGGTTCAAATGCGGGCTCTGCCTTTCCAGATGTGTGTCCTCAGATCTGCTATTGAACCTACATCCGTGTGCTCACCTGGAACACGGGCTGATGACGGTGATGATGTTAGTAATGACGGTGATGATGCTGTTGATGACGGTGGTGACCCCATGGATGGAGGTGATGATGCTAGTGGTGAGGGTGATGGCGTGGCGCTGACTGTGGTGCCGTGCTTGGCACAGGGGAGGAGCAGGGCTGAGTTTGCTGTCACTACCTTCTGGGGTGAACCTGAGAACAGAGACTCTGAGGGAGGAGGCAGGCTGCCCTGGACGGGATCTCATGTCGAATGTTGACGAGTCGCTGCCCAGGGCTTGGGGGCCTGGGGGTCTGGGCGTGCGGATGGCAGGGAGTGCCTGGCCGGGACAGGTGCAAGCTGACCCGTCTCCGGACAGACAGGACATTGTGTCAAGGAGCCTCGCCCAGCCCTCCCTGCGGGACCCAGAGCCGATGGAGGGGG
Organism: Odocoileus virginianus; assembly: GCF_023699985.2. NCBI lineage: Eukaryota > Metazoa > Chordata > Mammalia > Artiodactyla > Cervidae > Odocoileus > Odocoileus virginianus. Next base: position 2,426,937 of record NW_027224320.1, read on the forward strand.
GGCCCGGGCCATGTGCCAGTATTCTGACCCCACCACCATGGCCAGAGCTGGAGGGGACCGCCGTCCCTGGCCAGCCAACCCGGCGACTCTCCAGCCTCAGCCGTGTGGGCGCCACCTTGGAGATTTTTGCCCTGTGACTGAGCATCACTATAATTTATTTCACGCTTGTCTTAATTTTAAATTTATTTTTTCATTTAATTTTTGTGGGGGGACCTGAGTTACGCTCACATGGTTCAAAAATCAAAAAGTTTCATGAACGCTTTGGGGTGAGTCTGCATCCGGCCGCCGTCTCCCACTACCCCGCCCCGCCCCTTGGGCCAAGGCTATTATTCTACGTCAGGAAATACAATACAAAGTATGTATTTGATGTACTTTCCCCATTTTAAAGACAATCCAAAAGTACGCGATGTACGCCATTGTACAGTGTGATTTTTTTTTCTCTTAGATTATTTTTAAAATCAACTTTTCTACATAAATGAAAAATATATCCCACAACCTCGTATCAACGGAAGGTAGTCATGCGACGCGCGAACAGAGCAAGGCTACTGAATCCTGGCGCGGTCCTGTTCTTGGTGGGGACGCTGCCCTCGAGACCTACCTGCTGTCTGTTCCAGACAGAACAGCAAATGTTAGAGGGAAGCTGGGACATCTAGCAGCAGGCTGACACTGTAAGATAATCAAAAGAACTAAAAAGATTTGGATTTCCACTTTGGAATTTGGGAGCCTTTAATGCAGTGTTGTCATCCCATCCATGGCATAAGCTCACACTTTGGGAAAATTTCATCTGGTTCAGCAACGTGGTCATCTGAAACAGGGGTAAACCGAGGCTCAGCAGGTGGGGAGAACTTAACACGACCCAGCTCGTTTGTGGCAAAGCCTGAGAGAGACCCGAGGTCTCCAGGGCTCCACCCACACTCCCTGGGATGGGGTGAGTGGGGTTTTCTTGGTAAACCTGTGTCCATTCCCTCCCCACCTGCCCCCCAACCCTGAGCCCACTTCACAGCTTCATTCAGCCAACCTCTGCTGTTTAAGTCATCTCGTTTGCTGGTATACAAAGATTCATACTATTCCATTTTATTTCTGTGCGGTTGGTAGGAATGTCCCCTCTTTTTTTTTAAACAGGAGCCCTTAACTTCTAAATTATTTATTTACTTGCTCCTGGCCATGCTGGGTTCTCACTACTGCACGAGGTCTCTCTCTAGTTGCGGTGGGTGGGGGCACGCTCTAGGGGTGTGCAGGCTTCTGTTGCCGAGCGTCTTGATGCAGATTGTGGGCCCCAGGGCATAGGGGCTTCAGTAGTCGCGGCTCCCAAGCTCTGGTCTAGAGCACGGGCCCGCTGGCGGTGGCCCACGGGCTCAGTTGCTCCGTGGCGTGTGGGATCCTCCTGGACCAGGGACCCAGCCTGCGTCCTGCATCGGCAGGCAGATTCGTCATCACTCAGTCACCAGGGAAGCGCCCCCTCTTTCATTTCCGACTCTAGTAACTGGGTCCTTCTCTATTTTCTTCTGGTCCATCAGTCTAGCAGGTTGTCAATTTTGTTGTTTTTTTTTTTTTCTTTCCAGAGAACCAACTTTTGGTGTCATTGCTTTTCTCTACTGTTTTTCCATCCTCTACTTCACTAATCTCTTTTTTAACCTTTATTATTTCCTTCCTTCTGCCTACTTTAGAAGAGTTTGTTCTTTTATCAGCGTCTCAAGGTTGACTAGATTGTTGATTTGAGACCTTTCCTTTTTCTAAATCTATTTACAGCTACGAATTTCCTTTCTTGACTTTAAGTCTATTAAGTCTCATTTTAATATAGTCCCTCTAGTTTTCTGGACTGCTGTTTCTAAGGTATATATGTCCATCCTTTTTCTTTCAACTTTTTTCTCTCTTTGCATCTAACATTTGTCTCTTGTCAACAGTTAATAATAATTGGATCTCACCTTTTTATCCAGTCTGACAATCTCTGTCTTTAGGTTGGGATGTTTAAATCATTCGCATTTAGTATGATTATCAGTACAGTTAGATTCACTTTTGCCATTTTGCTGTTTGTTTTCCACATCTCTTATCTTTCTTGTTTCTCTGTTTTCCTTGACCACTGTCATTTGTGTTAAGTAAATATTTCTTAGTGTATTTTTTTTTATTTTTCTGTACATTTTCCGTCTATATTTCAGAGTTATTTTAATGTTTTCTCTAGGGATTTTAATATGCATCTTAAAACGGTCTCCTTCAAATTAATACAGACTTAATACTAGTAAAACATAGAAGATTTGCTCCAGTAAAACTCTGTTCTCTTCCCCCATAGATATTATGTCTAGATATGTTGTAAACCCAACAATACAACATTATTATGTATTTCAAAGGCAGTAAAAGACGATGTGGGCTATATATGCTAATAGAGTCCTTTATTAACTTATATATTTACTATTTCTAGTGTTTTTTTTTTTTTCTTTTCTTCCCGTGGGTTTGAATCAGTCTATGGAGTCATTTAGTTTCAGCCTGGAAGACTTCTTTCAGAATTTATTTTAAGATAAGCCAGTCAGTGATGAATTCTGTCAGTTTTTACTCATCTGGGAATGTCTTAATTTTGCCTTAATTGTTGAAGGATAGTTTTGCTGGTGATAGTAAATTTTGGCTGACAGCATTTTCCTCTTATCACTTGGAATATGGCATACCACTGCTTATGGTTTCCGTCATTTCTGGTGAGAAGTCAGCCATTCATCTTACTGTTATGCCTCTGCACATAAAGAGTCATTTTACTCCTACTGTTTTCAAGATTCTTGCTTTCTCCTTTTCTTTCAGCAGCTTTAGTGTGACGTGTCTATGTGTGAATATTTTTGTGTATTTCCAACTTGGAGTTTGTTGAGCTTCTTGGATGTGTGGTTCAATGTTTTCCACTAAATTTGGGACGTTTTGGCTGTTGTTCTTTCCAAAAAATGTTCCTGCTTCCTTTTTTGCTTCTCTTGGTGTTCCTGTTACAAGCATGCCGATGTGCTTCACATCACCTGTGGGTCTCTGAGACACACTTTGTTTTTCTTCAGTCTTTTTTGCTCTGAGTTCTTCAGACGGGATAATTTCTATTGATGTATCCTCAAGTTCACCAGATTTTTCTGCCATCTCAAATCTGCTATTGAAATCTTCCAGGGGATATTCTTTTTCATTTCAAATATTGTTCTCTCCATCTCCACAGTTTGATTTTTATTTTCCCCCTATAATTTATATCTCCTAATCAGTAAACTTTGTGTTGATTCATTGTCATCATGCTTTCCTTTCGTTCTTTAAATTTGGTTTCTTTGGTTATTTGAACCTGTGTGTAGTGATTTCTTTCAAGGAGTTTTCTGCTAAATACAGCATCACTTGGCACAGAGGGTCGTCCAGGTGAGCCAGGGTGAAGGGGGCTCTGTCAGTCGGGAGCTGTGGGTGATGCCCACGCCAGTGGGCCCTGGCAATAGAAGTGATGCTGTCAGAAATTAAATAGCAAGAATGGTCACGACTCTTGTCCTGAGTTGTGGTGGTTGTTGGGGTAGACGTATCCCTGTCTGAGACTGCACATGTGAAGCATAGAGTGGACAAGGGCCAAGCTAGTCTCACACTCCTGGTACCTGATTTGAGGACACAGGAAATGGCCCCAACACAAAGGCCACTTAGGCTTCTACGTTCTTATCCGAAACTCACAGCTTTTCAAACAGAAGAGCTTCCTGCCTTTGGGGCAGCGAATGTGGGTAGGAGAGGCAGGGAAGTAGGTGCTCTTAAAGACCCACGTGATCTGGCCTTCCTGGAGAAAAGAATTCCAGGTGATTTGGCTAGAGGGTCCCTCGCTGCCCCTTAGGACCACGGATGCTATTGGTGTACCCACGGGACTGAAACCACGGCGTGGCAACTGAGGCCCAGGGTGGAGAAGGGGGTTCTGAGCAGGACACAGAACTAGGATGCTGGCTGCTCCCCCAGGCCAGGGACCATCTCCATGGCAACTGTGACCCTTGGCGTCTCTGGTCCATGAGAAGAGCAAGTGCCCCTCCTCCCTGGCAGCTGGCACCCCCCTTCAGCGTGGGTGACTCTGCCCCTCCGCTCCTCGGGGTCAGTTCTCTGTCCGACCCCACACGTGCTGGGCTTGTCCAGTTCCAGGGCCTCTGCACCCACCTCTGTCGGCCTGGGTACTCCTGCCTCGTCCTCTGCCAGCCTCCCTTCCAAGGTCCTGTGCTCAGGACACCGTCCTGACCGCCTGGCATAAAGTGTCCCCTGTGTTCTCCATCCCAAATCTGGTTTCCCTTCTTTTTAAGTCTCTCATCCCCACCTGCAGTTACTGAAATTATTTATGGGTTTGCTTCTGGTTCGCTTCTCTCTTCATGAAAGGGATGTCCCTAAGCCCGGGGACCTCACAGGCCAGTTGCTGGCGCTGGGGCTGGCAAGGAGACAAATTGCATCCGTGGCCGTGGGGTGGGCGGGGGGAAGGCTCAGTGGGGAGGGAGATGCTGAATGCCGTTCCCCCGGACCTCCTGGGAAACTCCTCTGTGAGGAGTCAGCCGACGTGAGAGGAGGACGGTGTGCAGCTGAGGCCTGCTGAGAGCAGGGAGGCACCGTGTCTGTGTGAACCAGGCTGTGTTAATTACGCAGTGGCGCCCTGCTCACTGGAGGCCTGTGAGATGCCGGGAGTGAACAGACCTGATGACCTTCGCTGCCACTCTGTCCACGCAGGATAGAGAGCCCCAATTGCGGTATCGTTTAACATCAGATATGACAACTATTGCTTAGTTACACGGTTGTGTCCAATCTTTGCAACCCCACGGACTGCAGCACGCCAGGCTCCTCTGTCCTCCACTGTCTCCTGGAGTTTGCTCAAGTTCATGTCCATTCAATCAGTGATGCTATTTCTCTCATTCTCTGCTGCCCACTTCTCCTGCCTTCAATCTTTCCTAACATCAGGGTCTTTTACAATGAGTTGGGTCTTTGCATCAGGTGGCCAAAGGATTGGAGCTTCAGCTTCAGCATCAGCCCTTCCAATGAATATTCAGGGTTGATCTCCTTTAGGATGGACTTATTTGATCTCCTTGATAACAACAGTTAGAAATAAAACAGGGAGATGGAGAAAGTGTGGGGGGGGCCAGCTGCAGTTTAAGGCAATGTGTGTCCAGTGAAATACTCTCGAGCCACGAGAAACAGCGTGGATGGCCCTGGAGGGCTTTGTGCTAAGGGAGACAAGCCAGCCAGAGAAGGACAGACGCTGTGATGTCATTTATATGTGGAATCTAAAAAAGCCTGATGCATAAAATCAGAGAGTAGAGGGGTGGTTACCAGGGGCTGCAGGTGGGGAAACAGGAGATGTTGTTTAAGGTACAAACTTGCAACCAGTGGATAGATAAGACCTGAGAGTTGATACACAGGGGATCTCCTGACCCAGGGATCAAACACTGCATTGCAGGCAGATCCTGTACCGTCTGAGCTGCCAGGGAAGCCCGATGCACAGAAGACTAATGGTTTTAGTCAACATGTGTGTGTGCTAAGTTGCTTCAGTCGTGTCCGACTCTTTGCGACCCCATGGACTGTAGCCCGCCAGGCTCCTCTGTCCATGGGATTCTCCAGGCAAGAGTACTGGAGTGGGTTGCCGTTCCCTTCTCCAATGTGTTGTGATAGAAGTGTTGGCAAAGACCACTCATTGCTGCAGAATGGGAATGTACCCGGATCAACACTGGTACATCTCAGACTTGCACAGGTTTATGTCCACCGTATCTCAACTAAAAGCCGTAAGTTGGGAATTCCCTGGTGGTTAAGGCGCCAGTGGTTAAGCCTCTGCGCTCTCACTGCCGAGGGCCTGGGTTCAGTCCCTGGTTGGGGAACTAAGATCCCACAAGCCACATGGTGTGGCAAAAAAAAAGAAACAGAAGAAACTCATCAGTTAATACCCCCCTGAGGTTACTACATTCGAGTATAGTAACAGGTAACACATTGTGTACCATGTTCATTCTATCCAATGTTATAAAATGTATTATGTCATATTTACACATGTTACAATGTTGCATCTGGTATATGATACCATATGTGTAGTCATAATATAAAGTATCATATGGTAAGTTATATGGTGATTGCACATATGTGATTTTCACACGTAACAATATCACATATTGTGTATTAAGAGTGGTCAGAATTGGAGAGATGACATAATCGTGATGCAATCATGTCCCGTCTCACACCTCACCAGAGTCAAACGTCATCAAACTTGCTGATCTTATTTCATCCTAAAGTCGAATCTGTGTGTGTGTGTGTTGTGGGGGGTTAGGAGTCAGGGGGTTACCTGGAATAATTTCAAGGAAAGAAAATCCCAGACTTTACAGATAGGAATTTTTAAAAGTAACCACAAAACCATTATTGTGTCTGAAGAATGCCAGTAATTCCTTAGTATTTTCCAACTTAGAGTGTATCTGCTTCTTCCCGCTCGTGGTGGGTGCCTTCCTCTCCCCATACCTCATTTAACCAAACCAGGATCCATACAAGACTCACACATTCCTCTTGGTTTATACGTCTCTTATGGGTCTTTGAATTTGTAACATATCCCCCCTTTTCATTTCCGTGCCATTTATTTCTGAAACAAACCAGGTCGTTTGTCCGGTAGACCAGTAGTGCTTTGGAATGAATGAATGAGTGAGTTAGTGAAGGGTCGCTCACGTCCTTTGAGGCACTTTGGCAAAAACAGTGGGAAAGAACTGAATTCAAACTGGGTCTTTGGAGGCTGTGTACACCCCCATGGGCCTTGAATTTACTTATTGATTGTTTTCTCCGGAAACCCTTATTTCCTGAAACTTGTCCAAGCAGCTGCCAACCTCTGGCAGGAAGTGCGGCCATGGCAGCGCCCCCAGAGCGTCTGCAGCTCCCTGGGAGGGTGGGGGTGCTCCCAGGGGCTGGGTGTTATTTATGGACCCATCCGAGTGACAGGAGGAGCTTCTGGCCAGGGACTGCCGGTGGTGTCAGAGCCTTAACCTGCTGACATCGGAACGCCCTGGAGGGACCATTTTTCCAGGAAAGGGATGGCGGCTCAGGAGCCCCCACGGCGTCTTTTCAAAGCGATAATAAAGATATCAGGAGGGCGATCCGTCAGGCACAGACGGCGGGGAGCGCAGCGGCCGGGCAGGTGGTGCGGGGCGAGGGACCGGGCCTGGAACCAGATGTTTCGTTTCCTGAAAATAGACACGTCAGGTCTCCGCGGCTGTCAGGCGCCCCCTCATTAGCCCATCAGCCAGAGCGGGGCTACGGCGCGCTGACATCTCACTTAGCCGTGGACCTGGGAGGTGGGGGGGAACGGAGTCCAGCCTGGGACCCAGGCCCAGGTTTCAGAGAGGCTGGGAAGGTAGCGCTCCGATGGTCTGTCCTCTCCCCGGGGGGAAACTGAGACTGAGACCCCAGCAGAAGACACCACAGGGCCCGCTGGAGGGTTCAGCTCCAGGGACCAGGAGTGACGATTCTGTGTGTGAGCGGCGCCCATGGGGGAAGGTTTCCAGCACCCAGTTTTCCCAGGCTCTCCTGAGTGGTCCCGAGCTGCCCGGCCCCTCCCCATTTTTGCCATATTCTGGAGCAGTTGTCCTTGGACTGACCTTTCTTTAAGCACACTCTATTTTTTTTTTTTAACACACTTAAACAAGTGGAGACTTGATAGACTATCTTAAAAACCCACACAAACCGCCCTGGACTCACGTACTAAAAGCGAAGCGCCGTGGTAGAAAGGAGCTGCGTGAGCTCTAGGCGGCGGTGCGGCGTGAGCCAGCCGGTCAGCCTCAGGACGCCCCGCCTGCGGTCTCCTCTCTCGGCTTGTGGCCATGGGGTGCTGAACACAGGCAAGCACCAGGCTCCCCAAGGAGCGCTCGGGGTCTAAGAGTCGGGGCCCGCCCACCGTCACCATCCGGCCGGGAAGCTCAGGGTCAGCGAGGAGCCCACCCAAGGCTGTCGCCAGCCCCGCTTCCAGGGGGGCCACTCTGCTTCCCCGGGGCCTGCCAGGCTGCTGTGACTGCTGACCGTGACTCCGGGAAGGCGGCCCGCTCTTGCGGGGCCGCGGCTTCCTCTTCCGTCTGCTAGGAACTGGAGCCCCCCCTTTTCCAGTCTGGGTGTGAGATGTCATCAAGAGGAACCCACTCATTCAGCAGAATCGAACTCAGCATCATCGAACTCAGCATCGTACGTCCAGCACCCAGCAGACGTTCCATACACAGAACCCCTTCACCTCTCAAAAAGTGACCCCATGGCACAATAGGAGATCCAACCAGTCCACTCTAAAGGAGATCAGTCCTGAATATTCATCGGAAGGACTGATACTGAAGCTGAAACTCCAATCCTTTGGCCACCTGATGCGAAGACCTGACTCATTGGAAAAGACCCTGATGCTTGGGAAAGATTGAAGGCGGGAGGAGAAGGGGGTGACAGAGGATGAGATGGTTGGATGGCATCACTAACTCGATGGACATGAGTTTGAGTAAACTCCGGGAGTTGGTGATGGACAGGGAGGCCTGGCGTGCTGTAGTCCGTGGGGTCGCAAGGAATTGGACACAACTGAGCGGCTGAACTGAACCAGCCCTTGCCTTGGGGCATCCATCACCCACTCTGCACACGACAGGCATCACATAACCATTTAACGGACGAGGAAGCAGAGACCCCCGCCCAGCACAGAACAGCGTTCGGACCGGCAGAGGCCCAGACCCGGAGAGACCCGAGCCGCCTACAGCCTTGATGTGAGCATCCAAGGTGCCTGCCAACAATTGCAGAAGCAGGTTCTGAATTTCCAGCCCCTGGAGAAGGAGCAGGCCTGTCTCCAGCCTCTTGGGGGAGAAGATGTGTAATTATTTCGGGCAGATTGAATGCTTCTGACGGCAGGGAGGAGGGAGCGCTGAGCCCCGCTTTGCAGGCCGCTGGTATTTCTCTCGCAGCGAGTGCTGCAGCCCGAGACGCTGTAATTAGGCCTGGTAATAACAGGCTCCGTATCTCCTGCACCCTGTCAGGAGAAGAATCCATCTTATCGGTAATTGTAGGGTTGGCGGTTTCTGAACGTCTCTTTCCGCTAGGCCGGGCCTTTCCCGGGGGGGCGCTGGCAGGGCTTTCTGAGCGAGCACTTGCCTGGGCTGGGGTGCAGGAAGGTGGCGGGGAGGGGGCGAGTCCAGAGGAGCCTGCCCGAGAGCTGAAGCGAGGAGCCCGAGGCCACCGCCTGCGTCCTGGCCGCAGCCTCCCGGTGCCCACCCTCCCCCAGCCCAGCCTCCAGCAGCCAGCAGGCCGCGGCCACTGGGAGTCCCAGCCCTGCTGTGCCCTCCCTGTCCCCGGCTCCCGTCTTCCCCGGAGGCAGCTGCAGAGCCCTTGGTGGTCTGCAGGCCGGCCTCACCCCCGCCCCCGGCTCTCTCTGCCCGGGCGGCTGGCCTGCCCCCTGGGCTCGTGCGCACGCGGTCCTGCCTCAGGGCCTTTGCACCTGCCGTTCCCTCCGCCCACAATGCTTGTCCTCCAGAGACTCCCTCCCTGGCCTCCTGCAGGTCCTGGCTTGGATGCTCCCGTCTCAGGAACATCTGCTCCTGGGCCTCCAGCAGCTCCTGCTTTGTATTCTTTCACCCTCTCCGTCTCTCCTTACTCTGTTTCCCCCACAAGCCTCTCCGCTCCGGGCGGCCAGGGATTTTGTCTGGCTGGCTCACTGCTGTGGTCCAAGTGGCTGAAACAATGCCTGCGACACGGCAGCTGCCCAGTAAGTGGCTCACAGCTGTCCCCTGTCTCACGTGACGTTTCTTTCCACAGTGGATCTCACACAGCCGCTGGGGTCTGTACATCCCATTTTGGAACAGAATATGCCACGAATGTGTGGTGCCACGTATATGGGGAATGAGTGAATGCCCATGAAGCACAGCCTTAGAGAGTCAAGGCTCTGAGGTCAGATTGTTTGGTTGCCTTCTCCACTTAGTAGCTGTGTGTCCTTGGGCAAGTTGCTTAACCTCTCTGAGCCATAGTTTTCTTATCTATAAAATGGAGACGGACGTAGTCTTGGCTTTGCAGGGTTGTGGTGAGAACTAATTGAGACCTGTCTGTATAAAGTGCTTAGAACAGGGTCTAGTTTGCTGTTACTCTGGAGAAAATAATTCTTCCTGTAAATAAGATTGAAAAGGTGGCCAGGGTGAGGCAGTCAAAGACTGAGCTCCCTGGAGAGAAAGCTTGTCATCACGTCACCTCTGCTCCCAGTCTACACTGACATGAGCTGGAGTTGAAAGCCCTCTTTGCAGCCAGTGTGGGAGGGGAGAAGGTGGAGACTGGGGAAGACCCAACCCCATTTGTAACTCGTGTGTGGCTGGATCGGGCTCCCATTGGTACAGTGGGATGGATAGCAGGGTACCACGGCCGCGTGACTTAGTGGGGAGAATGTACTCTGCCAGCTGGAGGAAGATGCACTGGGCTTGGGGAGTGGTCTTTGGCCAAGGATGTTGCTTGTCAGGGTCATAACTCGTTCACCCTCTTCCCACACTGGCAGCCTCAGTTCCTGACTTCAGCCCATGTGTGGACAGACTACATCAGCATCCCGGGTAGACGGCACGTGTATAAACCAGCACCCCCGGTTCTGTCTCAGCCTGGGCCAGTTTGAACTGCAGGGGATGGACTCAGAACACTGTGTCGTTGTTGTTTGGTTGCTCAGTCATGTCCGACTCTTTGCGACCCCATGGACTGCCGCACGCCAGGCCTCCCTGTCCATCACTAACTCCCGGAGTTTACTCAAACTCATGTCCATCAAGTCGGTGATGCCATCCAGACACCTCATCCTCTGTTGCCCTCTTCTCCTCCTGCCCCCACTCTTCCCCAGCATCAGGGTCTTTTCCAAGGTCAGTCCTTCCCATCAGGTGGCCAAAGTTTTGGAGCTTCAGCTTCAGCAGCATCAGTCCTTCCAGTGAATATTCAGGACTGATTTCCTTTAGGATGGACTAGTTGGATCTCCTTGCAGTCCAAGGGACTCTCAAGAGTCTTCTTCAACACCACAGTTCAAAAGCATCATCTCTTCATGCCCAGCCTTCTGAGCAGAACTCTGTATGGATAACAGATTTCCCAGGATGCTACAACATGGCCAATTTGGAAATGGTTATGTTACATAATCTACATTGCCTGTTTTATAACATCTAAGGGACTCAGAATTTCTCTCTTTGAGGGGCTGTAGACCCATAGGCAGGATCAGATGGGGCTAGGGTTCAAATTAACCAGCAGCATGAGTTTGGCTGATCTGCTTTGTAATTTAACCTCAGTTCTCTCATCTATAAACAGGGATGCTAAGGACACCTGTTTTCAGAGCCTCTAGCAGAGGCTGATCTGGAAAGTCCCCACTAAATAGGAAGCATGATGATTGCTATAATAGTAATAAAAATTATTACTTTGGATGTAAGTCTATATAAAATATAATATTATAATTATAAAATGCATGCTAAGTTGCTTCAGTCATGTCTGACTCTTTGCAACCCATGGACCATAGCCCACCAGGCTCCTCCATCCATGGGATTCTCCAGGCAAGAATACTGGAGTGGGTAGCCATTCTCTTTTCCAGGGGATCTTCCCAACCCGGGGATCGAACCTGTGTTCCTACGCCTCCTGCATTGGCAAGCGGGTTCTTTACGACTAGTGCCACCAAAATAATTATGTATAACTGCTATAATAAATTAATTGCTGTTATTAATGCAGCAGAATTGACCCCTCCTCTGTCTTCAGTCACCTCTAAGAGGGTAACATGCTATGTGTGGGTTCCATTCCCCACTAACCATTTCATCTTCTTTTTCTTTAAGGATATGGCTATGTCCCTAACAGCTGAAGCTGAAAAAATAATATAGCAGATTCTTTGTTGTTGTTGTTTTTTAATTAATTTATTTTAATCAGAGGCTAATTTCTTTACAATATTGTGGTGGTTTTTGCCATACATTGACATGAATCAGCCACATGTGGGGGTGCACATGTGTCCCCCACTCCCGAACCGCCCTGCCACCTCCCTCCCCATCCCATCCCTCTGGGTTGTCCCCGAGCACCAGCTTTGCCCGCCCTGCTTCCTGCATCTAATTTGCACTGGTCATCTATTTTACATATGGTAATATACATGCTTCAGTGCTGTTCTCTCAGACCATCCCACCCCCGCCTTCTCCCACAGAGTCCAAAAGTTTGTTCTTTATATCTGTGTGTCTTCTACAGCAGATTCTTAAAACACAGACACTTTTCAATGCAAACAGCATTTAAAAATATTCACATTAAAATCTTTTTCTTTAGTTAGTTTAAAAGACAGCAATGCTGGGGCTTCCCTTGTGGTCCCGGGATGAAAGTGCCACAATCCCTCTGCCAGGGTGCGGGTTCTGTCCTTGGTCGGGGAGCTGAGATCTGATGAGCTGCGTGTTGTGGCCGGCAACGCTCTGGAGTTCACACGGTATTTACAAAGCAGCATAAGAGCCGTCTGAGGAGTATTTAATGGAAACAAATGGACTGAAGGAAGCGTAGCAGTGACACCTTTTGCATTAACAGTAATATTTGGAGGCCAGGTGGAGAAAATATCAAACAAGAGTGTGTACATTTAAAACTGCCTTTTATCCAGCCTTTCTCTTTTTACTACATCTTGTGCGTATTAGATGTATTCGAGATACTCAGCTTCAGTCATACTTCAAGTGCCCAAAGGACTTAGGCATCTTTTGACATCCGTAGAGTCATCAGTTGACATGTATAGTAGGAACTCTGAGGTGTTTAGGTTTTTGATTGGCTAGAGTCTCTCAGCTGAGGAATCTGGTCTTATAAAGCTTTTTATGGTCCTCCCTGGCACATTATAAATAATGTTTAGTTAGATAAAAGGGCATCTCACTGTGGGTACCGTGATGGCAGTTGTTCATGTTAAAATAAAAATTCTCTTAAAAGCTGGAACATATGAATCAGTATCATCAGAACATTCTAAGCAGACTCAAGGGTGGTTGTGAAGTTTCTCCATGTGATTTTTTAAAATGTTTCATGCAAAGCAGTCATTACCTTTGTAATTATCCGGAGAGTTCATTTGAAAATTTTCTTGTGCTTGCAAAAGCTAATACAATTGGAATACAATTGTAAATCGAATACTGAGCCCTTGAAATCTTGTTCTGATAACTGTACTTACAAAATCAAGCACTCAGTGAAAAAAATACCTTGAAAACCTAGCCTAAGACCAGGGATTTGGCATCTGAGCTTTTCCCCCTGGTGAATGCATGGAATTAGATGATGCAAGACATTTCTATGGGCATTTTATCTTGAAGGGTCTTTGCTGGTTTCTATAGAGAAAGAGCTGCCTTTAATACCAGATGAGATTCAGTGTGATCTCAGCTACCCCAGCTGATCATCGGAGGGCCTGGTTCCAAAGAACAACACGGGAAGGATGTCCAGGGAGAATCCCCAGACATCTCATGATTATTTCTGCTACTGCATTTTTCGTCGTTTGTGGACTGGTGGCCATTTATGAAAGACGCTGGGAGTCAGAACAGACCTCTGCTACCGACTAGAAGAATCATCAGGGTGTGTGATTAACCAGGATTAAATTGAACCTTTAGCAACGGAGGAACCAACAGATACCTCCTCAGTATGACCTTTTATTAAATCTGTACATCTTTGGGCCCTGTTAAAGTGTCTTGAACATTTACAAATAGAAATAAATTCTGGCCTTAAAGACTTATAAAAAAAAAAACCCACCAAATTCCTGTGACATCATCAGGCTTATCAAAATTTTGACAAGGGAATTTGGGATGTGGGAAACACAAATTTTAAAAGCTGATTTCCACATCTTTGTGATCCCATGGACTGTAGCCTGCCAGGCTCCTCTGTCCATGGGATTCTCCAGGCAAGAATACTGGAGTGGGTTGTCATTCCCTTCTCCAGGGTATCTTCCTGACCCAGGGATGGAACCTGGGTCTCCTGCATTGCAGGCAAATTCTTTACCATCTGAGCCACGAGGGAAGCCCATTTCTTAGAAGGGTAACGCTAGCGTTCTTTCGGCGGCCACAATTTCACCAAGTCTTGTCCATCCCTTTAGCAAAATGTCTGTCGGCTGTCAACATCCGTGGATCATTATGTCTTTTCAGTTTTTTAAAAGGGTTCTAAATCCTTTAGTCCTTCAACATGCTGGAGAAGATATGCATCCTAACTCTTTGCATCTTGAGGAAGTATAGGAAGGTCACTCTCTTCCTGAATGATCTTCGAAGGAGCTGGGAGCCTGGACTGAGAAGGATGAACTTGACCAGGGCAGCATCCATCGTCATCACCTTCACAGCGCGGTCCCGACACTTCACACCCCCCGAGACGCTCAGCACGGGAGGCCACGGACCCCACTTCTAGAAGCAGCTCTTTACAGCTCCTGTCTGGTTTTCCCTTTGCTGCTGAGGGTGCCGCTGACAGCATGATTTATCACCTTGTGGGTCACTGGAATGAGAGGCGCACAGACGTCCATGGAATGTCACTGGGTGTTTTCATGGAGGCTCATCACTAATGTGGTATCGCTGGCACCAGATTTCAGTGAAACCCCAGGCATCCCAGTCTTGATCGCTGCAGTTCTTAACACATCTGGGTATCCGGTAAGGAGGTCCTCAACCCTCTTCTTCAGGCATGTCCTGGCCCTTCTTGGGTTCCGCATAATGGGTATGTGTGCTGTTTGTTCCTTATTTAAATCAATATATAGTTCACATACAATAAAATCCATCATCCTAAAGTGATCAATTCAGGGGCTCTTTTGTTTGTTTGTTTTTAGTCTATTCACAGGGTTATTCTCTCATCACCTCTATCTACTTCCAGGATGTACTCAACCTCCAGGTAAACCCTGAGCCATTTAGTGGTCACTTCTGACTGCCCCTCCCACCAGGAAGCCACAAATCCACTTTCTGTCCCGATGGATTTGCCTGTCCTGGACCTTCGATACAAAAGGAATTACACGGTACGTGGCCTTAGTGTCTGACCTCTTTCACTGAGCCTGAGGTTTTCCAGGTTCATTCCTGTTGTACCAGGTGCCAGGACTTCATTCCTTTTTTATGGCTGAATAATATTCCGTTGTGTGGATAGACAACATCTTGTTTATCCATTCGTCAGTTTGGATGTTTGGGTTGTTTCCACCATCTGAATACCACAAATAGTGCTGTTATGTACATCCATGTGCAAGCTTTTGTGTGATCATAGGTTTTCCGTATGTGCCCAGGAGTGAAGTTGCTGGGACATACAAAGACTCATGTTTAACTTTGTGAGGCCCGTCCAAGCTGTCCACCGTGGCAGCTGCACCACTGTCCATTCCCGCCAGCAGCGTCTCAGGTCTTCAGCTTCTCCACATCCTCGCCAACACTCCTTGTCTCCTTTTTTATGAGAACTGGCCCGGTGGGTGTGAAGTGGGATCTTCTGTGGCTTTGATTTACTTTGCCTTATGACTAAGGGTGCTGAGCATCTTTTCACGTGCGGCTGACCCTCTGTGCCTCTTCTCTGGGCAGGTTCGGCGCGTTTGTGTCTGGATGTTGGACAGACCTCTCCGCAGCGCCCCTCACCCCTTCTTTGCCCAGTGCCTGTCTTGCCCTGTGAATTCATGCCTCTCTGGTCATCTGCCCCGCCCAATGCCCTCCACCCTGGCCTCAGCCACGGCAAGTGCCAGTCTGTACATCACTGCCCCAGCCACAGCGACTGGATCCTGGGTTATCACCTGACTGGGTCCTGGCCAATCAGAAATAACCAGACTCCTCTTTGCATTCTCTTGCCCTCAAGGACCTAAAGCTGGAAGAGGGGTGTTGGCGCCTCTGCGCCCCTCTCTTCACCCCAACAGGTGACCTGCCTGGGCAAATAGCCATGCAGAGGCGACCCCGAGGAGGAGGTGAGTGAGACTGGGACTTGTGCCCTGTAGTGAGCTTCACCTGAAGGCTGATCTACGCTTTGCCTTTTCAGTCAGTGAGGGAAGAAGTCCTATTTGTGCCTGAGACAGCTTGGGATCAGCACCTGAGGGTCCTAAACCATCATTACGCCAAGCCTGTGTGATGTGCAAATCGACATCTATTTCTACTCCTGTGTCTAAAAAGAGCTGACTCCGCAGATATGAAACAGTGCAGCCAGTGCTGAAATCACAAGATAACTTGGCCTCTGACGGGCTGTGAGCGCCTTTCTCCGCACCTCGCCTCTGAAAACCCCGGGGCGGCCTGCCGCTTCCACACCCTCCACACGGCCGGAGCCGCAGCCCAGCTGCCTCGGGCCCACACTGCCACCCTGTGGCCGAGCGGCGTCAGAGCCGCGTCTTTCACCCTTTTGCTGGGGCGAGTTCCGCCGCCTCCCCGCTTCTATCTCCTTTTATTAATGATCAGCTCAGCTCGATTCAGGCAGACCCGTCCTGTGCTCCTCCTTGCCCAGGAGATCACGCTCCGGAAACCCGTGACCTTGCCTGCCGATGCTCGATCCAGTTATGTACCTCCTCTCACCCCAGAGACGCCTGCTCTCCTCGCCGAGGATCAGGGGGCACTGAAGGGGCTAGTGGTGCTGGCGGCGCGGTGGTTTGTTTCAGGAGCTCACCACGCCTCCCCCAGGCCCCAAGCCCCTCCCACACCTGTTCCGCAGACCTGAACCGCCTGTGTCCTCCCACCTCGCTCACAGAAGGACTGACCCAGAGGAGACCCTAGCAGGGGCTGTCAGGGGAACACACTGCAAGGCTCTGCCTGAGGTCTGTACTGTGGGCCCTCCTCCGGGCCGAGGCCCCGTGGCTTGGAGCTGAGACCCGCGGCCTTCCCCCGCCCCACTCTCGAGTAAGCTGCAGAGGTTCCTCTTCTCTTCGGAAATCGCATTCATAGATAGCATCACCTTCTCGCAACCCATAATCTAAGCAAATCGATACAATGCCCAAGTTGTAATATGAAAGGAGACGCACTTGTCACAGAATAACACGCGTGTCGTGACATGAATGCTCAGGCGGGACTGTATATACAGGAGAGAGGGTCAAGTTCTTGTACCTATTTATTGTTATTATTATTTTGGACGCGCTGGGGCTTTGTTGATGCACGCGGGCGTCCTCTGGTTGTGCCAGCCAGGGCTTCTCTTGGTTGCAGCCTGCAGGCTTCTCATCGCTGTGGCTTCTCCTGTTCCGGAGCCCAGGCTGCAGGGGGCAGGCTCAGTACCTGTGGCACACGGGCTTACTTGACTCGCGGCATGTGGGATCTTAGTTCCCAGGCCAGGGATCAAACATGTGCCCCCTGCACTGGCAAACAGATTCTTAACCACCGGACCACGAGGGAAGTCCCCTTATTTAAAAAAAAAATTTTTTTTTAAATTTATGGCATGTGGGATCTTAGTTCCCAGACTGGGGATTGAACCCATGTCCCCTGCAGTGGAAGCACAGACTCTTGGGACACCATGGAAGTCCTTGATGTTACAATAAATGCGTTTAGGTCTGAGAGAGATAGGACTCTATAACTGAAAAATGTAAGGGCTGAAACATACATTTATGCACATGGGTAGAATGTTCTGTGTGTACAACAGCTGCAGGTGCAGACTCAGCCAGGCGTGGTTTACGGTAACTGGGGCTGCAGGTGGTGTTATGAAATGGTGAGCAACTCTTGGCAAAGTCCGGGCAGACAGAAGGCATTGCCTTCCTTGATTTACACAGTGTTTCCACCCCTGGCAAGTTCATGTGTATTTAAAAAATATATAAAATAACCTTGCAAAATATAATAAAACCGCCGTGTGTTTAAATGCAAAATAGAGTGAGATTCTAGACTCTGGAGATCACAAACGGGGTGCCGACAGGTCTGCCTGGCGGGACAGTCCTGTGTGTTGAGATGTCCAGCTCCTGCGATCCTGTCTGCTGAGTGGGAGTAGCCCCGCCCTCCCAGCTACCGGAATGAACATAAACACCCGGTAAAAGTCCACATGCCCCTGGGGGATAAAACTCCCTTTGAGAAATCCAAGTTTAGAAAGGAGTCTGGCAGCTGCAGGGGCCAGGCTTGACACTGAAGCCTTGGAGAAAGGGTTCCCTGAACCTCAGTTTTGTCCTCTATCAAATGGGGCTTTTTGCTGTGAGGTAAGGTGGTGCATTCACGCATGGCAGGCCGCTCCCTTCCCTCCCCTGCCGTCCTCGGCCAGACCTCGAAGCCCTCACTCTTCCTCCCACTCGAAGAAGCTGGGCTGCTGGCCCGCCTAGCCCTGTGTGCTTCCAGAAGCTTCCATGGGCTGGCCTTGCATTGCATCTGTGATCCCTCACGTTCCTAAAGCCTCTGCCCTCCAGAAGTCTGGCCCTCTCTAGGCTTCCGATTTCTTCACGCACATGTTTCTAGGACACCGGCTTACTGTGGGCATGGGAACATCCGGGGAGGGTGTGAAAGGAGCACAGACTGGGGCACAGATCTAAGGTGCAGCAGAGAGGGCTTCCTGGAGGAGGGGGTATTTGAGCAGAGCTCGGCAGGTGGGGAGACTTTGGACATGGAGCTCTGAGGACAAGAGCATCGCGAGTAGAGTGAGTTGGGGTCGGCGTCTAGGGGCTGGGACGTGGGAGGTGGTCAGAGAGTCACTCTGTTGGTAGGGCCGAGTTCAGGTCCTCTGTGGTCTGCTTTGCACACAGCATCTCTGCTCCTGGGTCTCCCGGCCTCCAGCATGCTCCTCCGATCCTTCTGCCAAAAGAAATCTTCCCCAGATTTACCGTTAACCTTGTCCAGCCCTGCTTAGACCCTCTCTGGCTTCTGGCTCCCGCAGGACATTCAGGTCTTGATGAGTTGGACTGACCTCTATACTTGCTCACACCGTCTGGTTTATTCGTTTCTTCACTCAGTATGTACTGAACATGTGCGTGTACCAGATCCTGCTCTGAGAGTGCTCAGTCGTGTCCGATTCTTTGTGATCCCGTGGATTGTAGCCCGCCAGGCTGCTATGTCCGTGGGATTACCCAGGCAAGGATACTGGAGTGGGTTGCCATTTCCTACTCTAGGGGACCATCCCAATCCAGGGATCGAACTCGTGTCTCTTGCGTCTCCTGCATTGCAGGCACATTCTTTACCACCTGAAACACACGGGAAGCCCAATCCTGCTCCAGAGGCCAGGCAATTAGTAAAACCAAACAGAGACGCTCCTGGCTTCATGGGGTTGACAGTTTGATGAGGAAACAGATAATAAAGAAAAGACAAAAATGTTAAGACGACAGTTAACAGCAGGTTGGGCTGCCCAGGTGGCTCAGTGGTAGAGAATCCGCCTGCCAATGCAGGAGGGGCAGGAGACGCAGGTTCGATCCCTGGGCTGGGAAGATCCCCTGGAGTAGGAAACAGCAACCCACTCCAGTATTCTTGGCCTGGAGAATCCCATGGACAGAGGAGCCTGGCAGGCTACAGTCCATGGGGTTGCATAGGGTCAGGCATGACCGGGCAACTGAGCAGGTAGAAAGAAAAATGGTCAGGGCACAGAGATCAAGGAAGGAGTTTTCTTAAATATGTACGTTCTAAACGTTAAGGGCTGATCAGATACCATTTTTGTCCTTCCTGATTTAAAAAGAAAAATCCAGAGTTTGTTCCTGTGAAGGTTTTGTGTGTAATTCTGAGGATGAATTCTGATCGGACTTGGTTGATCTTCACTGTCCCACTTCCCTTGGCCAGGGATTCATTTGGGGAAGGGCACAAATTCATTTTGGCTGATAGTATTTACAAGAAACTCTGTCAGGGACTTCTGGGAACAATTTTCCTGGAAAGAGATATGCATCGAGAAAGCCTTTAAGCCATAGCTTCCCTTCACCTTTGAGTGAGCTGCTCTCATGAGGGGACGTGACACTGGGGCTGTGGCAGCCGTCTTGTGACCATGAGGGGAGATGGCATGGCATGCGAGGAATCAGACTGGCATCATAGGAATCCTTGCAACTTCAGCGACTTCGCTGAGCCCCTGGACGAGAGCAGGACCCTTACCTTGGGATTTCTTGTGTGATCAAACCTGATGTCTCAGGCAGCACTGTTTTATTTCTGTGTTGCTGGTTATAGCTGTGCTGAGTTATGACTTCCCTCAGGCCTCAGGCAGGTGGAACAGGCTGAGGGGCTGGAGCCCCAGGCTGGTGGCTTCTGACCTCAACAAGAGCCTCCTGTTCCCCCAGCAGCTGAGCCACACTCACACACCTCTTCACACCCTGGAGGGATGGGGCAGAGGTTGGGAAGCCTTCGTGAGGTCTGATAAGTCCAGTCCTACTGCTGACAGCGAAGCCCGTCCTCAGTACTCACCCTCTGCTCCAGTCGTTTGGAACTGCTCATGGCTCCCCAGACACCCCAGGCCCCATCTAGCTCCGTGCTTTTGGACTTGCTGTTCTCTCTGCCTGAATGCCCTTTCTGGGAAACTCCTACTCACCCGTCAGAACCCAGTTTGACATGGAGCGTTGCTGTGGTGTGGAACGTCTCCGAGCCGCGGCCCCAGTGTCCCTTCCGCGCTCCCTCCGCCCCGTCAGTCCCTCCCCTTGGCGGGTGGTCTGTCCTGCCGTGGCCTGGGCGTTCCACAAGTCTACAGACTCACTTTCCTTTATGCCTGTGGTCCCGGTTCCTAATTCAAGGCCTGGAGGCCTCCACCGGGAAGCTAATGGTTTTTGTTGGCGAGACGGTGAGCGCGTGAGTGTTCTCAGCCGGCGGAGCGAGGACAGAAGTGGCAGCGGCACCGTGGCTGTTCCGAGGTGACTCTGCACGAAGGCAGCTGGGGCGGCCTGTGGCTCTCGGGGCAGGTGGAGGCCTGCCCGCTCCCAGCCCGCCCGCCTTTCTCTAATCTCTGCTCTTCTCTGCGTCTCGCCGGGCAGCCTCCCAGGGGCCGGTCCCTCCCTCGCGCTCCCTTAGGCCTCTGCCGGCTCAGCTAGCCTCTCCGCTGTCTCTGGGGTTCTGGGAACATGCACCCCACACCTCGGACGTCAGAGCAGGGGCAGGTGATAGTCCTCCCCACTTTGGGGAAAGTTAATTAGGCTGGGTTTCGCGAACCACTTTGAAGGGGAAAAAAAATACTGCACGCAGTAGTCGCTTATCGGAACAGTTATTACCTGGAGGCTTGCCTCTCCCCTCTGCTGGGGCAGGCTGTGTCCCCATTCCACTACATACCTGTTTTTCTAGAAAATCCAACTTCTGAAAGCCAGGCGCTTGGGTGCACAGAGCGAGGGAGGTGAGTTCAGGTTCCCTCTGGGCGGGGCCCCGGCCGCTGAGAACCGGTTCCCGGTTGCCCCAGGGATGCTGGGCTTCAGGGACGAGGTAGGGCTCCCAGGCCAGTGACCAGCTCAGCATAGTGGCGGAGGCGCTTCTGGGTCTCTCGGAACCAGAACACGGCAGGACTTAAGAGCGCAGAGCGCCCGCCTCTGCTGGCTGTCAGGACCGGGCACACGGGGTCCCCGCCGCCCCCAGGGAGAGGCTGGGGAGGGATCTGGGCTTGCTTCCCCAGGGACCACCCAGCCCGCTGGCCCGCTACGGGGCAGACTCCAGCTCAGAGCTGCGGAGCCAGCTGGCGGCTGCCAGGATGCCAGCTTTGGTTGGAAAGGCCCTGCCAGGTTGCGGGCGGGCAGCGCGGTGGACACTTGTGTGGCCGGAGCGGTCCCCCGAGATGCCTGGCATGTCCTCTCTGCCCTGTCCTGAGTTGGGAGCAGAGGCTCAGAGGAGTCCGGCCTCCGGTTAACAGGCCCCCAGCTGGGCGACGGGTGGGGGTGGCCGCCAGGCAGGCAGGTGAGCCTTGGCAGAGGGAAGCTCTCTGAGCTTTTATGGGGCTTCAGAAGTTTGGCAGGGTGCAGCTCGAGGTGGGCAACGCTTCCTTCTCAGGGCGGGGGGAGGACCCCTCCCTGTCTTGGGTCCTGGCATACCTGCCGGGCAACAGGTGGGCCTCAGAAGCAGCCCGTTGATGGCTCCAGGTGGGTGATGGGGGGGGCCCCATGGAGGCCTGCGGGGAGGGACCTCCGGCTCCAGATGAAAGGCCAGAGGTGCCCCTGTCTCCCCAGCTCCCCACCTGGAGCCCGGGACCCCAGAGCCTGCTGGGAAACTGAAGTGCTTCCTTTTCACGCTGTCCTGCCTGCTGCATCCTCTCAGCCTCAGAAAGGGTGTCCCAGCTGGGCGTGCAGGGTGCCGTTGGTGGCTGCGCTCCCTCACCTCTCTGAGCCTCAGTGTCCCCTTCTATAAAATGAGGGTGAGAATGAACGCCCCCGCCCTGGCGTCCCGAGAGGGTCTCGTAGGAGAATAAACGAGGTGAGGCCCGGCTGAATCAGGAGCTCCCCGGCGCTGGCCCGGCTCGTGCGGACACTGAGGATGGAGACAGTGAGCCTGGGGACACCGCATCCTGACGGTGGGCAGCAGGACAGGCCTGGCTGGCGTCTGCCCGCCGACAGACCCTGAGCCCGTGTTTGCCCCCCGAGGAACCCTCAAAAGCGAACATCGAGGGAGACTGAAGTCCGGGAGGACGCCGGCAACGGGGTGATGGCAGGGACCAGGTGTCTCGAGGGCTCGCTATGTGCCGGCCCCTTGTCTCAAATGCTTTACGTGTTCTGACTCATCGACGGCCTGCCCGCCCCATCCAGGAGGCTGGTGTTTTATGGCCGTTCTCAACCCAGGGGTGAGGAATTGAAGCCCAGGGAGGTGGGGTCACGGCCTGCGGACGTCCCACGCTACCACAGAGCAGAGCCCGAGGGTCTGGGCCGGCCAAGCTCCGCAGCCGCGGCTTCTAACCCCGAGGTCACACTGCCGTCCAGAGCATGGGCGGTGGGGATCGTCACACTGCACAGAAGCGTGGGATCAATGCTGCAAAGAGGGAGAAAGGAACCTGGGAGATGCCCGTTGTCCTTCCCAGACCCAGCCTTCTGCTCACACGCCGTCCACGGCTGCCCAGGGCCTGTGGAACTAATGCAGGGCCCTGGGTCCCCTGAGCCTATGTGCGCCTCACCCTCCACCACCCACTCACCTGTCCGCCACGCCTTGTCCAGCCTGGCCCTCCCGACCTCCTTGCTCCCGGGCACTGTGCCCAGCTCCTCCCCCCTTTCCTCACGCCCAGCTCGAGGCCGCCGTGACTCCCAAGTCACCAACACCCCACCGCCGCTCAGCTGGGGAGTTCCCAGTCCTGCCAGCAGGACACCGCACTGCCGGAGGCTGACATGTGCTGGGTTTAATACTGTGACCGTCCAGTAGATGCTGAAGGGTCATAGAAAGTCTGGAGAACGGGAAAGCAGAGACAATGAACCGTCTCAGCCGGCTCCCTCCCCAGGAGGTGGGTGCTGTTATACACAGGCTTTGTGTGGTTTCAGAGCGTTTCCTTCCACTTCCACAGAAAGCGGGAAGGCCCACCTTTCCATTTCTTATTTCAGATCTATCCCAGGGAGTCAGTAAGTCCCCGTAGAGCCTAAGTCCCCCTCATGGGGTTCGCGTTGGGTCCTGTCCTCCGAAGCAGTGGACCCCCAAGAAGCTGCCATCTTGAGTTGCAGAGGTGGGTGAGAAAGAGGGTCTTCACTGGATTCTGGTCAGAAGGGTCAGGGGCTCTGGGCACCCCATCAAGTGAGGGGTGTGTGTGGGGGGTAGTGCTCAGTCATGTCTGATTCTTTGCAGCCCCTTGGATTGTAGCCCATCGGCTTCTATCCATGGGGTTTCCCAGGCAAGAACACTGGAGTGGGTTGCCATTTCCTTCTCCAGGGGATCTTCCTGACCCAGGGATCAAACCCGAGTCTCTTGCATCTCCTGCATCGACAGGCGATTCTGTGCTGGTGCACCACTGGGCGGAAAATGAGGGGGTCACTAAGTAACCCTGGCAGCCCAGAGGTCCGGCCCCCCGGAGGGGAGCGCCCCTGCCCGTCGGCTCCCCCCCACGCCCCATGGGCTGCAGCGGCCGCTCCTGCTGGCGAATGAAAGAGGGAAGAAGCGCGGTGTGCAGAGGCAGGAGGATGGCGCCGGCCAGGGAGCACGGGGCCTCACCCACCGTCCAGGCTGGAGCCTCGGAGGCCAGGCTGTCCCTCCGGGTCGGGGCCGGGAGAGCCCAGGGCCCAGAGCCTGGAGGGGCTCCCTGACCACCCCCCAGCCAGCACCGTGGAGGAATCAGAGGCTACCAAGTCAGAAGGACTGCGGGCAGCCTGGCTTCGGAGCCATTCATCACCTGCGGCAATTCCAAGAATGTGAAGCCAGAGGAGAAGGGAGGGGGCCGGGTGGGGGGTGCCCTGCTTTCCCTGGGGCAGGAGAGGACCCAGAGCCTCGGCATCTGGAGAAGACTTGGGTGCATAGAGCAGTGGGGGGCGCTGGCCTGTAGGGGACGCCCCCTGCCCGCCAGGCGCTGCCGTGGGCGCAGCCACAGGCCCCGCGGTCACGCCGCTGGGGTCCGGCAGGGCCAGGACTTACAGCTGTGCTCACACACCGGTGGGCAGCGCTCTGCAGGAACCCCTGTGGGCAGGCCTGCTGTCTGCTCCGCTCCCCGCGTGGCTCAGAGGAGCCGCCGAGGCCCTCGGAGGCGTCACGTCCGCCTGTCGCTCACTCTCTGCCGCCGCAAGCACGTGCTGCCTCAGGGCCTTTGCACTTGTCCGGTCGCTCACTCGTGTCTGACTCTCTGCGACCCCGTGGACTGTAGCCCGCCCGGCTCCCCTGTCCGTGGGGTCTCCCAGGCAAGAACACTGGAGTGGGTTGCCCTGTCCTCCTCCAGGGGAATCTCACCGACCTCAGGATTGAACGAGGGTCCCCTGCATTGGCTTCTTTACCTCTGAGCCACTGGGGAAGCCCCAGCTGGGCTGCGGTGGTCCCCTCTTCACCGCGGGGCGCGGATGCACCTGAAGGCGGTCCTGCATTGGGCGCCAGCCCTGCGGTTCTGCTGCCAGTTCAGTTCAGTTCAGTCGCTCAGCCGTGTCCTGACTCTTTGCGACCCCATGAATCGCAGCACGCCAGGCCTCCTGTCCATCACCAACTCCCGGAGTTTATTCAGACTCATGCCCATCGAGCGATGATGCCATCCAGCCATCTCATCCTCTGTCGTCCCCGTCTCCTCCTGCCCCCAATCCCTCCCAGCATCAGGGTCTTTTCTAATGAGTCAACTCTTCGCATGAGGTGGCCAAAGTATTGGAGTTTCAGCTTCAGCATCAGTCCTTCCAGTGAACACCCAGGACTGATCTCCTTTAGGATAGACTGGTTGGATCTCCTTGCAGTCCAAGGGACTCTCAAGAGTCTTTTCCAACACCACAGTTCAAAAGCATCAATTCTTCAGTGCTCAGCTTTCTTTATAGTCCAACTCTCACATCCATACATGACCACTGGAAAAACCATAGCCTTGACTAGATGGACCTTTGTTGGCAAAGTAATGTCTCTGCTTTTTAATATGCTGTCCAGGTTGGTCATAACTTTCCTTCCAAGGAATAAGCATCTTTTAATTTCATGGCTACAGTCACCATCTGTAATGATTTTGGAGCCCCCCAAAATAAAGTCTGACCCTGTTTCCACTGTCTCCCCATCTATTTCCCATGAGGTGATGGAACCAGATGCCATGATCTTAGTTTTCTGAATGTTAAGCTTTAAGCCAACTTTTTCACTCTCCTCTTTCACTTTCATCAAGAGGCTCTTTAGTTCTTCACTTTCTGCCATAAGGGTGGTGTCATCTGCATATCTGAGGTTATTGATATTTCTCCCAGCAATCTTGATTCCAGCTTGTGCTTCCTCCAGCCCAGCATTTCTCATGATGTACTCTGCATATAAGTTAAATAAGCAGGGTGACAATATACAGCCTTGACGTCCTCCTTTTCCTATTTAGAGCCAGTCTGTTGTTCCGTGTCCAGTTCTAACTGTTGCTTCCTGACCTGCATACAAGTTTCTCAAGAGCAGGTCAGGTGGTCTGGTATTCCCATCTCTTTCAGAATTTTCCACAGTTTATTGTGATCCACACAGTCGAAGGCTTTGGCATAGTCAATAAAGCAGAAATAGATGTTTTTCTGGAACTCTCTTGCTTTTTCAATGATCCAGCGGATATTGGCAATTTGATCTCTGGTTCCTCTGTCTTTTCTAAAACCAGCTTGAACATCTGGAAGTTCTGCTGTCAGCACCCCGGAAACCTCTGTTTTGGGGATTCCAGGCTGCTTTCCCGCTCAGTCCAGTGACAGGGGCCAGTCAGACCGTGAAAGGTTCGGTGGGAGAAGAAGACGGGACGTTTCCCGGGGCGGCGGCATCAGACAGCAGCCCCGTAGACCGCACCTGCGCCAGGTTTGAGCGCAGCTGCCTCAGGGGCTGGGGAGGCGGGCTGGGGCCTCCGAGGACTCACGTGGGTCTCTTTCATCCCCCAGGCCCCTGAGTCGCTGCCGGCTGTGGTCCAGGAAGCCAGGCCAGTTCTGGGCCTGGACTGAAGGGAGGGCGGTCTCGTGGGGCTGCCAGAGATGCTCCATCTCTCGGGGATGTGGAAGGATGTGCCGTGGAGTCGGGGCACAGCTGTCCCGGCGGTAGGGGAGACCTGAGGCACCCTTTTGCCTGGTGGGGCAGTGGGGACTCGGGGGCGTGCCTCGGGGGTGCGGGGAAGCCAGTTCGCAGGAGGCAGCCTCAGGTCCATGTGGCCTGACATCCCGGGTGGGTGACGCTCCTGCAAGGTGCTCACACGCAGAGCTTGCAGGTCAGGCGTCAGGGAGCCCGCCTCTGGGTACCACGTCTGAAGCTCGTGTTCATCTTCCCCTCCCGCTTCACTGGGGCTCCAGCACACCAGGCACCCCAGACACATCACTCGGTTCTGCGGTTGCTGTTCGACCATCCGCTCCAGCAGGACAGGGTTTGGGGGATCTGTTTGTTTGTTTATCTGATACATTCACTGCCATCACTTCCACCGCTCATGCCCCCAGAAGGTTCTCAACAAAGATGCACGGAATGAACTCGTGCCGTGAGCTTGGAGTAAGGATGTGGGAAGCCGTGTCTGTCCTCGGGGGGACAGCAGACACAGGCAGTGGGGACGGCCAGCTGGGACGTGGCACAGCCTCTGGCTGAAGCCAGCCCAGGGCTCAGAAGGGCCCAGGGGTCACTTGGGCCGCCGGCTGGCAGGGGCCAGGGCAGCAGTCGGGGGAGGAGCACAGCGTGGAAATCCGACATTAATACCGCAGGACCTAATTCATGAAAACATCTAATTACAGGGTGCCGGCTTTTAATTGTAATTTTGGTAATGACCTGCAACTGCATACAAATTATAGGGTAATCAACTCGAAACGTGCTTACAGCTGCCGTAAATGCCGTTTAATCTAACGGGGAGCGCCCTGGCCAGGGTCTGCGGGGCGCGGACCAGGGCACGGCGCTGGGAACATCCTCCGTCTGGCTTGTGATGTCCCCGCCGGGGAGGCGAATAGCGTGGAGCTGGGCTGCGAAGGCCAGCTGCTCTGCACCCCCAGCCCCGGCCGTGAAGAGGGGCCTGCACCCAGGCTCCAGTTTAGAATGCAACAGGACAGGTTGAGGTCAAACCCAGACTGAGCTGGCAGAGATCGGAGGGCGAGCAGGAAGGTTGGCCTGCTGGCTGGTCTTGGCAGGTGGGAGCCCCAAGACAAGGGCTTGGCGGTGTAGGCCTCCTTTGTACCTGCAGGGAGGACCAGTTGGCATACCTGCGGGTGTGTTTTATTTGGGCTGCTTCCCAGGTGGCACTAGTAGTAAAGAACCCGCCTGCCAATGCAGGAGATGTAAGAGACGCGGGTTCAATCCCTGGGTGGGGAAGATCCCCTGGAGGAGGGCATGGCAACCCACTCCAGTATTCTTGCCTGGAGAATCCCATGGACAGAGGAGCCTGGCGGGCTGCAGTCCACGGGGTCGCAAAGAGTCGGACACGTCTGAGGTGACTTCGCACACACAGCGCTCTGAAGGGGCAGAGCTGAGCGCCTTGGACCGGGCACCCACGCTCTCGTTAGCACATCCCGCCTCAGCCCCGGTGGTCGCCCCGCAGGGCCCCGCCTCTCATGCTCACTTGCGCCCTTACCGCCTGGATCTCAGCGGTACTGACTCACATGCACGTGTCCAGAGGCTGTGTCCCTGCTGAGAGGGAGGTGGGCTTTGGGCCGGACACCCAAGGACTGAATTCTGCCTGCTGCCTCTTGCCGTCTGAGCGGCCTCGGGCATGAGGTCAGGCACATGCATAGAGTGCTCAGCTTGCAGGCTCAGGCAGCACGATCTCCAGCTGCAAGGTCGGCCCAGCGTCACGGGTAACAGTGTGGGCTCTGGAGCCAGCCACCTGGCTTTCCATCCCAGCCCGGCACCCGTGAGCTTCCTGAACTTGCCTCCCCTGGGACAACCCTTATTTCTCTGTAAAAATGGGGATGATCGTAAGGACTGCTGCCTAGCTCAGAGAGTCTGTGGAATGAGTTCATGAATAGGAGGGACTTCAATATAAAGAAATATCAGCTGTGAGTCTGCACTGTGTGCTGGGAGAGAGCTGTGGGCAAAGGGGAGGACAGGCTAGCCTGTGTTCCTGCACAGGTGCACACATCTCCCCTTCCTCTCCTGGATAACTTTCCCTTGCCGATCTGCCTGGCGAACTCCTACTCATCCTTCAAAACCCAGCTGGTTTCCCCCTCTTCGGTCCAGGGGCATCATCCATCGAGTGCTGCCTGTTGTGGTGGCATCACATTCCCGAGGCCATTGGCTCATTTCTGTCTCCGAGTGGGAGTGTTCGGGGGCACATTGATGGCTGGCATCGTAACCTTAATGGGCACAGCTGCTCAGAAGAACTTCCTAAATGTTGGTTGGACTGATCTGATTGGATTAGTGAGCAAGCAGAGGGGGGACGTGAGGGACTCTGTGCCTAAGTAGATGCTTTTGAATTTTTTGTTTAAAAAAGGAAACATCCATAAGGGGAAATATATATTATATAAAGCAATAGATAATTACATCGAGTAAAAGTAACATTTTCCTTGTCAACCTCTTGAATCCTCTAGAGGCAGCCGCTGTAGTGAACTCTTCAGTGCACACCTTTTCTGTGCTTCTGCACACAATATATATTTCTCTCTACAAATGGGCCCTCGAGACACTCTTTCCTGTGTCTCTTCTGTTCATTTGCTAGTGTTTGTTGACCGTCCTGCCACTGCAGACTTCACAGACCACCCCATGGGTTTTCGGGGTGCGTGGTGTTCCACGGTCCGGGTGCCTCATGATTTATTTAGCTGCCCGCCTGACCCGCATGTTCTGACGATGGGCAGTTTCTGGTTTTCGCTCCCCCGGGCCAGGCTGCACGGGTGTGTCTGTGCGACCCCCCGGCATGCGTGTCTGCTGCAGCGGGGAGGTCCCCCGACCGGCCAGGCCTGCCCCGCAGTGCCGGGCCTCCCCGGTGCTTTCAATCCTTCGCTCTTTCCGCGGCTCTTTGAGCAGTTGTCCTGCTCTGCTTTAGAGAGAGAAGCCTTATCTATCCCGCGGCTCCTGCCCCGATTCAGGGCTCTGATGGGAAATGCCATCGAGGGTGAGAAGAGGGACAGATGGGCTGGTCCCTGCTACTTCCACCCCGATCGGCACCAGCCAGCTGGGGCAACGCCGCGTTGTCTAGTTTTAGATGGCTTTCTTTTCCTGCGGATGTGGAGTTTCTCAGCTGTGGAACCACATTTGAAGGCCCTTCTCCTTGTTCTGAATCCAGGGACCCTGAAGTCCTGGCAGAGGGGCTTGGAGGGCAAGGCCCTGCCTGGAGCGGGGTATGGGGGGAACGTTTGGGGGCAGCAGTCGACACCCCCTTTCTCCGGGGGAGCCCACCCGGGGCCTGGAGCCCCGTCCCTCGGCCTAATCCCGTTTTCTGCCCAGCTGAACAGCGGAGAAGGCTTATTTCTCGTCCCATTTTAATGCAAAGGAGGCTGCCAGGCCTGGCTTGTTCTGAGCTCGGTGACAGTGGCCGTGAATGGGGACCCCAGTAACCGGGACAAAAATGTGACAGGCCCTCCATCATGGCATTGTCCGACAGCCGGGACATTGCGGCTGCGCCCGGAGCCCCGCCTGGTATGCTAAGCAGACGGGGCCACCGGCCTGGTCCGGTCAGTGCTTCCATTGTGTCAGGAGCTTGGACCTGAACAATTCAGACGGCCCCCCAGCTGCCCCCCCCCGCCCTCCTCCCGACACGAGGCGCGGATGTGCGGGTGTGGGTAGAGGGGCTCCCAGACCGCCGCCCTGGAGAGGCCACGGCCGCTGCTGGACGCCAGGCGCTCCCCTCTGGGGCTCGGTGACAACACCCGCCCCCAACAGGAGCATTTCTGAGTGTTCGCCGGGAGCGCCTGCCAGGCGGCCCTGCTCTGAGCCCCACGGTGGCCTGGGCCGGACCCGGCACCGCCTCCAGCTTGCGATGGTCACACCGCAGGCCAAGTCACCAGGCTCGGGGAGCCCAGGAGGCGTGGCGGGGGTCTGCGGGGGGCGAGGAGGGCAGCGCTGTCCAGCGAAAACGGGGGGCAAGCCAGACGTCTCATGATGTGTGTGACTTCCACACAGTCCCAGCAAAAGAAAGGGAAGGGAAACAGGTGAGATGAATTTCAGTACAGTTCATGGGACTTGCCCGAAATCTCAGTTCAGCACGTAACCTCTATTGGAAATACTAACGAGACACTGTATTTATGAGACAGACCGGGCCTTTGAAATCTGGTGGGTGCCAGACCCCCGTCCCCCCGCACATCTCAGTCCTCTTGTATCTGCTGAGGGTCCACACGTGGCTGGTGGCTGCCGTGCTGGATGGCTCAGGTCTGCAGGGGCCAGCGGGCACGCCCACCCTCCCCCGTGACCCCAGGCCGCTGCTCCACCTCTCTGGGGGTCTGTTCCCCTCTGGAGAGCCCTTCGCAGCCTGGTGATGGAGAGGAGCAAGGCGATCCCCAGGGCCCTGGCTGGTGACTCCTCAGGAGTAGGCACCCAATAGGGCTTCCCTGTGCAACCCCCCACCCCCCGAATGTCCTGCAGCCTCCACCCACCCCAGGGCCTCCCCCCCAGACCCTGGCCGGGGCAGCCCCTCCTCTCTTCAGGCACCAGCAGAGACCCTGCAGCTCCCGTCCCACCCCTCTGGGGGGCTCGGTGGGGGTGCCGGGGTGGTGCAGGTCGGGCTGGACTAGATGGGGATCTCCCAAGCCAGGCAGCAGTCCCTCCGCTGGACCTGCCCTCACTGCACCCATTTTGCAGATGTGGAAACAGAGACCCGTTCGCACAGATACGCGGAGGGAGGGCGGAGCTGAGCCACTCTCTGAGCTGCCCCTCCTCGACACTCAGCTAGGAGAATCCTCCCCACTCCAGTCGGTTCAAAGATCTGTGAAGCTCCTTCACTTACAAAGAGAAAGGGCCACTACCGCCCCGGGCGGGGTGGGGAAGCTGGGATGAGGGGCAGCTGGCGGGGCGGCCTCTGGCACGCGTGTGCTGAGCAGCTGCAGGGAAGTCACTGCCGTCCTCATGCAGTTTCCGGCGGGCACGGCCAGGGTCTCTGCACCCGCGGCGGGAAGGCGGACACATTTGCAAACTTTGAAGGGCGGTCCCCAGGCCGGGGCTGGGAGGGCAGAGGGGGTGGGTGTGGACACAGCGCTCCTCTCCTTCCCCCCCCTCGCCACCCTCACCAGACCCCATTGATCACAGGAGGCTCCCATCCTCAGAACCGCAGGCTCGCCTGCCCAGCCAGTGCATTTGCGACTGGACACCTTCCAGGGCCGGAGTGGGGATGGCTGGTGACGGACCGCAGACTGAGTTATGCAGCCGCCAGACTCTGGGGGGGGCGGTGAGCCCGGGGGAGGTGATGGGGGCTGGGACACGCAGGGGTGGGGCGCCCCAGCCCTCCGCCTCCCTGCCCCTCTCCTCCCCGACGCCCCAGCCTCTGAGCCGCCCTCCCGTCCCCGTCCACCACCACCCAGATGGGCCAAGCAGCTCCACTATGCGGAGTTGGAGACTGAGGCCTGGAGGAGGGAAGGGACTTGTCCAGGGCCACAGCATCAGTGGCCTCTGGAGTCCGGGACCCTTCCTCCTGGTCCGGAGCTGCCTGGGGACCCTCCTAGCAGCCCGAGCCACACGCTGTCGCCCAGCTCCATGGGAGGCCCGAGGCTCCCAAGTCTGCCCTCTCCCTGGCCTTGGATTTGCTCTGCCTGCTGAAGGAGGCGGGGCACATTGCTTCACCTTTATGTGCTCCGTGATGCTTCCCACTGAGTCTGTTTCTTCATCTGTAGCATAGAGAGTGAATTTTACAGCTGGTTTCTGGAGAAGGGAATGGCAACCCCCACTCCAGTATTCTTGCCTGGGAAATTCAACGGACAGAGGAGACTGGCGGGCTACAGTCCATGGAGTTGCAAGTGGACACGACTGAGCAACTAAACCAGGACAGAGCAGTTGGGGACCATGTGAGGAAGAGCGTTAGTGCCTCAGCCCTTCAGGACACGCTGCTCTGACCCTCGGCCCTGGGCGCCCTAGGTCCGGGCCTGAGCGGGGAGACCTGGGGGACAGTGAGGGGTTCCATGCTGGCCTCGTCCAGGGAGACCTTCAAGGACCGGACACGCAGGCAGTGGGAGGCCTGATCTCACCGGGATGGGTGAGATCACCTGGACACAGACATGCAGAGAGCGGGAGGATGGGCTCAGAGCTGGGCCAACTTGAACCCGGGTCCCATTAATCAAGGTCTATACCTAGGAGAAGGGAGGTGATGTTGTGCTTGG
This sequence comes from Odocoileus virginianus, assembly GCF_023699985.2. Classification (NCBI taxonomy): domain Eukaryota; kingdom Metazoa; phylum Chordata; class Mammalia; order Artiodactyla; family Cervidae; genus Odocoileus; species Odocoileus virginianus. Next base: position 2,459,434 of record NW_027224320.1, read on the forward strand.
GCGGCCCAGCCCCTCTTGTGTCCTGTGCCTGGAGCTGGGTGAGAGGTGCCAACCAGGTTTGGGAGGCGACTGCACACACCCTTCGGTGAGTGAGGCTGGGGAGATGCCCAGCTCCATCTGAGTCTCTGCCGGCTGCCCCGGGTAGGGGAGGAGGTGGGGCCGTGTGCCCAGAGGGCCAGGCAGGGCTCCAGTGGGCAGAGCAGAGTGGGGCTCCAGTTCGGTGTGAGGGCTTGTGTCCTCCCAGGCAGGCTCGGCAGGATGGGGCGGGGGGGGGGGGGCAGCGCCATGTTCAGGGAGCCTCACGTGGAGGCTGATGGATGCAAAAGTGGGCCCTGGTGTTGAGTGGGGGCAGGCCTCCGGGTCCACAGGGCCCCTCCTGCTCAGAGATGCGGGCCTCCAGCGGGGAATAGTGTTCCCAGGGAGCAGCGGGAACCACCGCTGACTACAAATTGCTCTGTGATTTTTCTCCCGTTACCAGGGCGACAGCAGGCTGAGCATCTTAAGCAGCAGCGGGATGCAGCCGGATCTTTTAAAGCCGTAGATGGTTTCCCTTCAGGGCTCCACACATCCTTTCTCCACCTCTCACCCTCCCTTCCCCTTGCACCTCCCGGTTTCATTAACACTGCCCCCTCCCTCCCTCCCTCTCTCCTTCCCCCTCTCCCTCCCTCCCACCAACCCCGCACTCACATGAGGGGTCACACCTGTTCCCCGCCCACCTTCAGGTACTGTGCCTCATCCCTGCAGTTCAGGGCTTCTTGCTCTCAGGTTCCCTGGGCCTCAGTTTCTACATCTGTAGAATGGGAACGGCATGTGCCTGAGTGATGCCTACCCCATCCTCACAGGGTCATATCAACTTACCCTGCAATTCCGGGGCCAATGCAGGAAGTCTCTGGAGGGGCCCAGGCTGCAGCAAAACCCTCCTTGATTCATTCGTGTTCACCTGTGGTTCTTTAACCTGTGCTGTTCTATGCAGTAGCCACCAGCCCATGTGTGGCTACTGAGTCCTTAACACATGGCTGGTACTGTGTTCTAAGACAGTACTGGGGCTATATTGGGTTAAACAACATACATTATTAGAGTTGCTTGCACTGGTTTCTTTTCAGTGTTAGGGAAGTTTAAGCCACAGGTGGTCTGCGTTGTATTTCTGCTGCAAACGGCATTAAGTTAACAGGTATAACCACAGAGCAGCAGCCGCGGTGGCAGCTGCTGTGGACGGAGGTGGGGCTCGTTTCACCCGACGGAACCCTGTGATGTCGTGGCCACACTGTCGGTCTCACCACCAGGGAGAAGGAGGCCCGGAGCAGGAAGCTGCTGGCCGACGGCACCCTGTTGGGTGGTTGTGCTGGGACCCTGTCTTGGTGGGCGTGGGGTGGGGTGTGTGTCCTTAAAACAAAGCCCACGGATGTGGGGCTTGAAGGCAGAGAGCGGGTGGCTTCGGAGCCCAGAGGGGCTGAGTGGGGGCTGCAGGGTGTTCAGGTTGGCAGCAAGGCCAGTGGCCGCCCCGCGTCTGGGGTGTCAGGGCGTGGCATGTGCTGAGACGGTCCTCCCCGAGCCCGGAGCCCCTCGGCCGCCTCATCGCCCCCAAGCGCTGGCATCACCACCTTGTCCGAGTGGGGCTAACACCCAGGTCCCACCTGCTGCTGTGTCCCGAGCCCACGCGTGTGCGGCCTCACAGCGGCTCCTGTGCCCTCCTCACCTGTGACCTTCTGTGAATAGCGCACACATGCCCGCGGGCTGCAGCCCAGCAGGCTTCTCTGTCCATGGATGTGTGCGTGTGTGTGTCTGTGTGTGTGGCTTCCCAGCTAGCTCAGTGGGACTTTCCAGGCCAGAATACTGGAGTGGGTTGCCACTTCCTCCTCCAGGGACTCTTCCTGACCCAGGGATCGAACCCACATATCCTGTGGCTTCTGCATCGGCAGGCGGTTTCTTCACCCCTGAGCCAGTCATAGTCACACACACACTTACATATATCCACTGTATGCACATACATGTACACGCACCTACATATAATCACACAGACACCACATGCACGTGTACACACACATCTGTATGCATCCACATAGTAGGCATATAGATAACATATACGTATGTATGCATGTGTATACACACATCTGTATGCATTAACATAGCAGGCATATAGATATGCAAACACATGTACACAGCTATGTATATAAACTGGTGTGGTTGGGGCATCTTCAGTTTGTAGAAACTGTTAGAAGTTGCCAGTTGGATGCCTGGGTGAGGCGTGGACGGACGTGGACCGATGTGGATGGAGGGGGGAGTGCTTTCTGTAGCCTCCAGGGCTTACATGGGTCACTCTGTGCCCAGCAGGCATCCAGCACGGTGTCCGCAGCCCCCGGGGCAGGAAGACACATTTCATAAATGGAAGAACACTCTTGCGAGACAGGAGCCCTGCACCCAGGACTCTGCATCATCTCTGTGGCCAGTGCCAGGCCTGAGTGCTGGGCCCAGTTCCTGGCAGCGTGCTTGTGGGCAGGCGTGTGTGTATGGGCAGGTCGTGTGCCCTTGGAGCCCCGGCTTGGCTGTCGCCCACTCTGTGGAGATGGCTGGGCTGGCCCTTCCACGTCGGCCCCTGCAGACCACCTTGCAGCCCTGCTCCAGGCCCTGGGGGCTGACCTTGGGGCGGCTCCCACAGCATCCCAGCCGCTGGGTGGAGGATGAGTGGGGCTCCCTGCCCCTCCTGCAGGCTGGCAGCAGGGTGGGGGGCACTGCATCCACCAGGGCCCGTGGCTCCTGCCCGGCCGCCCGCTGCTGCCCCGGCCACTGGTTCCAGCTTTTCTGAGCCTCAGGCCTCAGAGGGAACGTCTCCCCACCTCTGCCAGCCCCCCGCCCCACCCCCATATCCTCCTGGCTTCTCTGGCCTGCGCCTCTGAAACCGTGTGAATCACGCACCCACGGGGCTGCCCGTTCCCCACCAGGACCCCGTCCGACACACCAGGCAAGTCCTCCTGCATAGTCGAGTCTCGGTTTCTGTGAAATGGGAGTGCTCACAGGCGCCACACCCTGCCGAACAGGTTAAGGGAGAGAACTCGCCCCAGCGGCGTGGCCAGCCCATCGCCCGCGCCCGGCAGACGGCTCTTGTTTAACGAGGCTGCGGGGGGTGGGCAGGGAGGGCTCCGCTGCGGTCAACAGCTTGGACTCTGGAGCCGGATGGTTTGGACTCCCAGTCGCGTCTCGGCCGTGTTGCAGCTGTGTGACCTCGGGCCAGTGACTCAGCCTCTCTGAGCCTCGCCTGTAAGTTGGGAGTGGCAGTTACTAGAGCACCTCGCACATGAGGACTCTGCACGCGCACCGGCCGGGCTGTCCCTGCCCTTCCCGAGTGGCCACGGATGCTCACATGTGCGGGGGAGAGGCTGAGCGCCCGTGGTCTGCGGGGAGCAGCAGGCGCCCCCCACCCCCGGCACGTGGGGACTCGTCCGCCTGTCCGGCCACCCACCTCGACTTCCTCCGCCATGTGGCTGGTGGGTGGACGTGGCCCAGCGCTCCCGGAGGCTGCGTGTGGGTCCTCTCTTCTCGGACGGAGGGGTGTCGGGTCCAGGGTCTCTGTGGCCTCAGGGTATGCGCCCTTCCTTCTGGGATGTGGGGGGGCCACTCCACCTGCCCTTGGGGACACGCGGGGCCTCGCTCCAGGCCAGCAGCCTCACGGCCCCTCCCGGGCAGGCGCCCCCCACCCCACCCAGGCCGTGTAACCAGAGTCGCAGCGCCGGGAGCCCGGCCCAGGCTGGATCGCACAGGTATCAGCTCACCGCCTGGGTCCCGTTTCCCTTCACACGAGGGCGGCTAACAATGGCCGACAGTCCCCATGGGGGGCCCAGCCCCCCGTCCAGGGAGAGGTCCCGGCCGGCTATCGGGCCACACGATCTCACCCCTCGGAGAGGCGGCCCTCCCCTGCCGACAGGGTGCACAAACGGGGCCTTCAGCGGCTGCCAGCACCCAGAGAGCGGCCGGAACCAGCCCCCCGTGCCAGCCAGGCCGCGCGGCTGCCTCTTCCCCTCCGTGTGAACCTGCCCCCCCGCAACCGGGCCTGGGTTACACCCCGTGAAAGCCCTTTGTTCCTGGGCCTGAATGAAACTGGGCCCAGACGGGCGAGGGGCTGCCCCGCCTCTGCCCACGGAGCCCGCTGCCCTCCGAGGGCCATCAGACCCCGGCCGGTGGGCTGGGGCACCAGGCCCGGAGGCAGGCGGGGTCAGGGTGGGGGGTACCGCTGGGCGAGGGGGGAGGCTGCTGTCACCTCAGGTGGTCTTGATTTTGTCTCTTTCCTGCCCCTGGATGCCGGCTCCTTTGCTCTAGAAGTTTCTCTGCCATGGCGCAAGGGGGGCTGGGATTCATGACGAGGTCCCCATGGGGACACACAGAGGCCAGGATCCCTGAGGCCTTTCCAGCCACACCTTTCAGGGGTGTGGGGAAGCACCCTGAAGATGCCCAGCTGCAGGCCGAGACTCGGGGTTCTTTGTTTTTTTTTAATATTTGTTTGTCTGCACTGGGTCTTCATTGCGGCACGTGAGGTCTTGGATCTTGGTTGCATTGTCTTTTAAGTTGCGGCATGCGAACTCTTAGTTGTGGCATGCAGAATCTAATTCCCTGAGTGGGGATTGAACCGGGGCCCCCCACGGCATGGGGAGCGCAGAATCTTGGCCACTGAGCCACTAGGCAAGTCTCAGGACTTGGGGTTCTTGAGGGAATTCAGCCCACACCGTGGCCTGTCACCCCAAAAAACAGGCTATGGGTCTGGGTGGGCCGGGTGCTGGGTGAGCTGGACTGTCCATGCAGTAGCCGCTTGCCCCGTGCGGCGAGTCACACTTGAGAAAGATGAAATAGTGTTGGCTCCATCACACCGGCCGCGCTTCATGCACTCCTGGCCGGGCATGGCCGCAGTTGCCACACTGTTCCACGTGGAACAGTCTCTGGGATGGCGCAGCCGTCGAGCCTGGGGGCAGTGGACTAACACACACCTGCTGGGCACCTGCCTGTGTGCCAGGCCCCGCCCCGGCTGTCTGCAAACCGGTGGGTCAGAGGTGCCCTCTGAGCCCCACTGCTTGCTCTTCCCACGTGTGTGTGAGGGACGTGCACACGGCTGGCAGCAGAGAGAGCAGGGCCGTGGCCAAGCTCACAGCACACGGTAGAGGTAGGTGGGGAAACACAGCCCTGGGGGTGATGACCCCCGATAGAGGTGCAGGCCGGGTGCTGGGAGCTGGTGCGGAGGAGCCCCCTCTGCCCACAACTGGGGCAAGGGATGCTTCCGTTTCTCCACCCCAAAATGTGCAGGCTGGGCTGAGAGTGAGTACCGAACTTTCAGGTCTGAGGTGAGCACCCACAACTCCCAACACCAGGGTTCTACGTGGACCCGAGATGTGCTCCATGCATCCAGGGACGGGGAGGTCTCTATCTCCTCTCTAGCAAGATGCAGCCCAACCTGTTCATGGCTGTGGCAGGCAGGATAACAGCCCTCCCAATCACCAGTGTCCTAGAACCTGGAGCCTGAGTGTGTTAACCTCGAGTGGCAGAAGGGCTTTGAATATGTGGATAAATCTAGGGTCTTGAGATGGGGGATGAGCCTCAGTTGCACAGATGGCCCTGATGTCATCATCATGACTTCGTGAGGAAGGCAGGAGGAAGGGGCCAGGAGCCAAGGAGCGCAGGCGGCCACCAGAAGCTGAAAAAGGCAAAGGCACGGGTCCTCCTCTCAGAGGCCCCAGAAGGGACCAACCAGCTGGCACCTGCCTCCACCCCAGGGAAAGTGACTCCAGACTTCTGACCTCCAGAGCTCGAAGCGGGTAAGTCTCTGTTATTTTAAGCCGCTCAGTTTGTGGTCATTTGTCACAGCAGCAAGAGGAGTCTAATACACTAGCATCAGCATGGGTTTCGGCACGGATAGAAATAGGTTTCAGTCCCAGCTGCTACCTTTTCTAAGTGCGTAATCTTGGGCAAGTGGCTCTGTTTCTCTGTGCCTCAGTTTACTTTAGCTGGAAAATGGGTCTCCTAATGATGCTCACCTAATAGGGTTCAGTGCAAGCAGGCTATTCAGAAAATGCCCCCTGTTGGCATCATTGTCGGAATCCCTTGAAAGGCAGTGCGTGGTCTGCGACAGTGTGGTATCCAGAACAGGACCATCTGGGCTATAGAAGTACCCCGTCCTGCCTCAGCGTGTTTATCCGTAAAATCACAGTAGTGACGGGATACCGTGAAGATTAAACGAAACACTCTGCATACCTCACTGAGCATAGTGCCCGGCCCCTGGTAAGCATTCTGCTGTTCAGTCTCCAACCGTGTCCGACTCTTTGCAACCCCATGGACTGCAGCACGCCAGACTCCTCTGTCTTCCACCGTCTCCCAGAGTTCACTCAAATTCATGTCCATCGAGTCGGTGAAACGATCCCCTTCATGGATCACAGCCTTGTCGTGGTGAAGGGGCTTGTGTAACTCAATGAAGCTGTGAGCCATGCCATGCAGGGCCACCCAAGACAGACAGGTCATAGTGAGGAGTCCTGACACAACGCGGTCCTCTGCCGGAGGAAGTAACAACCCACTCCAGTGTCCTTGCCTGGAGAAGCCCATGAACGGTAGGAAAAGGCAAAAAGATATGACACTGGAAGATGAACCCCCCCGCCAAGCCCAGGTCGGAAGGTGTTCAATGGTAAGCATTTAACCAATGCTAATTATTATTATGGGCCTCTTGTAGCTCAGTCGGTAAAGAATCTGCCTGCAATGCAGAAGACTCAGGCTCGATTCCTGGGTCAGGATGATCCCCCGGAGAAGGAAATGGAGAAGGAAATAGTAATTATTATTATTGATGTCATTGGATACCCAGCCCCAGCGCCCCCATCCTGGGAGCCCCGCAGGCCCAGCTGAGCGTGTAGCCAGGAAGACTGCCCACAGTGCCCAGCCTGGGGGGCGGGCAGGGTGGGGCCACGCTGGCTGACCAGGCCTGGCTCTCTGCACCTCCGCTTGCCCTGCCCCTGCGCCCCTCAAGCTGTCCATACACAGGCCGGGCGCCCCAGGAGGACACCCCAGCAGCAGCCCTGGGAAAGGCCAGTGTCCACAGCGCGTGGCTGGAGGAGGCGGCCCTTGTCTGCTCCCTCGCAGCCCCCGGGAGCTCCCCGCCCTCTGCGAGTTTGCTCAGCTTCCCGGCAGCTGGCGGCTGTGGAGGGCTGGCCGCCCGGCGGACCCGGGCCCCGGAGCTCAGTGCCCGACCTCTGCTCCCAGACTCGGCTCTTGTCCTCCTGGCCGTCGAGAGTCATTAAGAAGTGGCCGCCGCCAGCGTCGCCGAGCACCCACTGTGTGCCTGGCCCCCTTCACCGCGGCCCACGGAGGTTGGTTCCTCAAACTTCCCGGGGACACTTTGAGCGGGTACCTTCTCTCCCCATCAACCAGCCAGGAAACCGAGGCACGGAGCCGCCAGGTAGAGCCCCAAGTTCTCAGCACTCCTGGGACTTAGATCTGATCTCCAGGAACCTCAGCCCAAAGCCGCCTTCTCTGTGTGACCCCCTCTGAAGCTGTCACATAGAATCAGGGGCTCAGAATCACGTGATGGAGCATTTTAAAGCAGAGCTGGATACATGAAACCAAAGACAGACATTCTCAATGGCACTCCAAGATCTCAGAGGGAAATCAGAGATTCTTACTGTCAGGTTCCTTACGTCTCACTGCCGGGGAGCCCCTGGACGTCCTGGGGTCCCCCCTTATTCAGTCCTTCCTAGGAGGCTGGGAAAGACTGAAGGCAAATGGAGAAGGGGTGGCAGAGGCTGAGAGGGATGGATGGCATCACCAACGCAACGGACATGAGTTTGAGCAAGCTCCGGGAGTTGGTAATGGACAGGGAAGCCCAGCGTGCTACAGCCCATGGGGTCACAGAGTCGGATACGACTGAGCGACTGAGCGACTGAACAGCAAGGCACAGATGCATTTCCTTGCCCGGCCCCAGCATGGGACTCTCTCGCCTCCCTAGCCTGCGCATCCTCCTCGAAGCCCCCTTCCCACTTGCCTGCATAAATTAGCAGCCCTGCCTCAGAGCATCTGGTGACAAACAGTGGCACTGTTTGTCTGCAAGGCATTGCGGTTCTCCTGTGGATCTCACAGGGCCATCCCGGAGGAGGGCGGAGGAGTGTCAACCCCAGGCTGAGGCAGCTCTCGTTCCTTCAGCAGATGGCCTCCTCCCCAGCTTCACACCATGGCTGTGAAGGGAACTCATGCAGGTCTCACCCCGGGGAGGCGGTGGCTTAAAAATCCCTTGAATTTCTCCAACAAAGAGAAGCTCACTCCCTCAGGGGGTCTCCAGGGCTGAGCCAGAGTCCTCCTGGGGGAAGGCCACCCCACTTGTGGCAGTCCCAACAGAATGTAAAAGCCACCACCGTTTGACCCAGAACCCCCACATTTAGGGGGCAGGAAAGCTATGACCCACTTAGACAGTGTATCAGAAAAGCAGAGACATCACTTTGCCGGCAAAGGTCCATCTAGTCAAAGCTGTGGTTTTTCCAGTAGTCACGTGCTGGAATGTGAGAGTTGGACCGTAAAGAAGGCTGAGCGCCGAAGAATTGATGCTTTGGAACTCTGGTGCTGGAGAAGACTCTAGAGAGTCCCTTGGACTGCAAGGAGATCTCTTCTCTTCAAGGAGGCTGCCCCCTGCTTCATGCAACCAAGGCCGGCTCCTTGCTTTTCCTGAGTCTGCAGAAGGCTCATGGTGAGACAGGCCAGGGCAGCCTCTGTGGATAGGAACCGGCCCAGAGGGAGCAACAGGCCGAGTCCCCAGGGTGGGGATGAGTGTGGCAGGTCAAACCAGCCCGGAAGCCCCCGTTTAGGCAGGCTGCAGGCCGGTCAGGAGAGATGGGCTGCAGCAGGAGCCCGTCCTGGGGGCCCTCTGGCCATGGTAAGGAGTTTGAATTGATTCCAGTTTGATGACAGACTGTCACAGTGGCTGAATGAAGGAGGCAGAGGAGCAGGCGGTTGTGAGAAGGCAGTGCGGTCTGTCCCAGCAGGGAGAGCCGAGCACAGCCAACCACCTGAGTCCAGGCACCCCACGGACGTGGGACTCCTGCCTGCTTCCTAAGGAGATGATGCTTCGGAGCAGGGAGGTTGGCCAGGCCAGGGGCTCAGGAGGGTTTTCTCAGGTAGTCGCCATGGTAGAAATGGAGCCATGGGCGTAAGCAGGCCGTTCACAGCAAAGACGGAAAAGGCCCAGACAGGCCAACTCACTGGTGACCAGGGAAGCCCAGGTCTCACCTGCATCCACTAGGCCTGGGAAGGTGGGGCTGGGCAATGCCAGGTGCAGGCGTGGGCATGAAGGCCCCCTGGTGCCCTGCGTGGGAACGGTAGCTGGTGGGGCCACCTCTGGGGCTCATGCACATGAGGCACCCCCTCCCCGGGGCTCAGCAATTCTGCTCCTGGAACTGGTCCACAGACTTGCTCACAGGTCCCTAGGAAGCCCCCCGTCCTGCAGTGTTCTCTGGGGCAGTGAGCTTACAGGCATGTGCACTTGACCTCATGGCTCCACTGCAGAAGGAATCTCTCTTGTTGTGCCCATTGTACTGCCCAGAAGACTGAGGCTCAGCAGGTCGGAGCCCTGGTGCCTGAGGCACCAAGTGTCAGGAGCTGAGGTCTGACTCTGAGGCAGCTGTCGTGTGTCTTCAGCTCCTACCCGGTTCCCATCACGGGGGCGTCTTCTGCATGGACAGTGGTGGAGCAGCGGGCAGGCGGTGGGCGTGCGGGCTGCACCCTGGCCGTCGTCAGGAGGAGGGGGCTGCAGAGGATGAGATGATTGGAAGGCATCACCGACTGGATGGACATGAGTCTGAGCAAGCTCCAGGAGCTGGTGATGGACAGGGAGGCCTGGCGTGCTGCAGCCCAGGGCGTCACGAAGAGTCGGCCACGACTGAGCGATGGAACAGGATCCCGGTGTGAGTCCTGGCTCTGCCACTCAGCAGCCGTAAAACTTCAGACCGGTGGCCCCTTTGCTCGGCGTCCTCCAGCTTCCCATCTGAGAGATGGGCACGGGCCACCCACCTCAGAAGCCTTAGCGAGGTTTCCTGGGCCAACTCCTGACACAGCTCTTCCTTCTCCTTCTCCCTACTCCCCAGGCACATGGGGAAACTCTCCCATCACCACCCCAAAATTCAGTAAGAAAGGCTTCTCAGAGGGGCGGGGGTCATGGAAACTGGTTTTGCGGAAGCTGAATCCAGGCCTTCACTCCGGCCTCCATCCCTCCTGTTAGGCAGACAGTCCAGCAGGGCCGCAGACTCTCCACCCGAGCAATGCTGCCTGCCGGGGGCCAGGAGCCCTGCGTGCTCTGGATGGCCGAGGTGGGGGAGAGGCAGACTCCCCAGGGGGGTGTGGGCAAACCTGCACCCGGACCTGGGGACGTGTTGAGGGGTTCACAGCAGCCAGGGGCCCCAGCCCTTTTCTGGGCAGGAGAGCCGTACCCCACGTAACTGCCTGAGCAAAGACCCTTGAACCTGGCACCCTCGCTCGGCCTGGGCCCAAACTGAGCAGAGAGGCCAGGCACTGAGCCGCCAGCCTTCCTTGGGGCCAAGCTGGCTGCTGGGCTGCGGCGGCTGGCACCTTCCGACCCTCAGAGGCAGGGACAGGAACCGGGGGGCCAGCTCACAGCCTGCCTACCTCCCGGGGCTCCCCGGGCAAGTGTCCCGCCACCAGCGGGGCCACAGCAGTGCCTGGCCACCGGAGTGCTGTGACCGTGCGGCGAGCCGGTCAGGGCATTAGACACACAACACGGATAAGCCCCTGGCATTGTTGTTCCTGCAGCTCCTCCGGGCAGCGTGTGGGCTGTGGAATCCCATTCGTCAGGACCGTCCAGTCAGGAGAGCCCAAGTTTTGCTGCGGTAATAAAAGCCCCAAATCCCCAGCGGGTTTACTGCAACAAAAGTTTCCTTTTCACCCATTCAGCATGCCCCAAATGGGCCAACTGTGGCTTGGCTGTGTGCAGTCGAGTCAGGCTGATGGGGCAGCCGGCGTCGGGAACGCTGCCAGTTGCTGCGACAGAGAGAACGAAGCAGGGGCTGCTGCCAGCTCCCAGGGTGTCCGCCTGGACACGAGACGCATGACTTCCCCTGCAAACTGGCCAGTGCGGGTCACACGGCCAGCCGCAAGGCAGGAACGTGGCCCTGGACGTGCCCGAGGGGTGGAGAGGCAGCTTATGTGTGAGCAGTGCCAGTGCCTGCCAACCAGACCTCCTTTATTATTGTCGTTCAGTCGCTCAGTCACGTCCAACTCTTTGTGACCCCATGGACTGCAGCACACCAGGCTCCTCTGTCCTTCACTATCTCCTGGAGCTTGCTCAAACTCATGTCCATTGAGTCGGTGATGCCATCCAACCATCTCATCCTCTGTCATCCCCTTCTCCTGCCCTCAATCTTTCCCAGCATCAGGGTCTTTTCCAATGAGTCAACTCTTCCCATCAGGTGGCCAAAGTATTGGAGCTTCAGCTTCAGCATCAGTCCTTCCAATGAACACCCAGGACTGGTCTCCTTTAGGATGGACTGGTTGGATCTCCTTGCAGTCCAAGGGACTCTCAAGAGTCTTCTCCAACACCACAGTTCAAAAGCATCCATTCTTCAGTGCTCAGCTTTCTTTATGGTTCAACTCTCACATCCATACATGACCACTGGAAAAACCATAGCTTTGACTAGACGGACCTTTGTTGACAAAGGACTGTTGGCAGCATGACTGGAGTCCTTATAAAAAGAGGAGATTTGGACACAGACATGCGTTGAGGGCAGACAGTGTGGATAGGGTCGTATACAAGCCGAGGAGAGAGGCCTGAGCAGACAGTCTGTCACAGCCGCAGAAGGAACCTGCCTGCTGATGCCCTGATTTGGGATTTCCAGCCTCCAGAACTGAGCGGTGATAAATCTCTGCTGTTTAAGCCACCGAGCCTGTGGTGCCCATACCAAGGCTGAGAAGAGTGCTGTCTCAAATAGAGAGGAGTACATCAGAGAAGATGGGCAAAGTGCCTAGAAGAGGGCCTCACTCCATCACCGATGAGGCAGCTGAGGCCCAGAGAGGTTAAGCAACTTGCCCTGGATCACACAGCTCCTGGGTGCCTGATCTCTTGGGGACCCTACTGAGCTCCAGTTTTAAGTCCCCTCCCGAGGGCGCTTTGCTGGGTTCCTGCCACCTTGGGCCTTCTTTGCCCATAGCTGGGGCTCAACCACACCAATCGATCATCCTTTCAGAGGTCAAGGGAAATAGCGAAACAGCAGAGAAGGGGGCCGGGCTGATGGAGGAAGGCTGTTACTCAAGGAAGTAATTATGTATTAAGTGGAAAAAGTCCACCGGTGTGTTTAGTGCTTCAGCATCGCCGAGTCCCTGATGGATGTGCAGCGCTGGCTGCCTTCCATTGGCAAGAGATGCGTCAGCATGTCCACCAGCGGCCGCCTCTGCCACCATCCAGGTGTGCTGGCGGGCAGGCGCCAGAGGCAGGTGGGCTGAAGGCCGCTGCAGGCAGAAGACCTTCCCCTGGAGAGAGGGCCTGGCGTTTCAGGATGCAGTGGGCTGGCACCTAACCCAGCACTAAATCACAGGCCCCAAGAGCTGAGCCTCAGTTTCCTTGTCTGTAAAATGGGTAGCTCTCTGACGAGGAAGCTCCAGGACCTGTGGCCTGGCAAAAATCTTGCCGGGCGGCCCCTCCCCAGCCACGCCCCGCGGGAGGTCAGAGAGGGTCAGGGTGAGGGTGCAGAGTCCACAGTCCTTCCGGGACACCCAGGGCGGGGGCAGGGGGGTGCGTTTTGCAACAGCTCTGGGACGACCCCTCCAAGTAGCCCTGACCGTCTTAGAGGGGGGGCCAGGGCGGGTGTGTGGGGTGGGTGAGTGGATGCTGTGGACACTGAATTTTAGGGGAAAGCTTACTAGAATGAAAAACGCCCGTGATCATTACAACTCTGCTCCCACCACCCCTCCATCTCGGCCCTGGGGAGGGGAACCATGAGGCAGACCAGAGAGGTGGAGGGACTGCCCTCAGGGTGCACAGCCAGAACGCGGCCAGGCCATGCTGCCCGGGACGGAGGCCCAGCAGGCAGAGACCCTGAGCACCCAGAGCAGGCCCGGCACAGCTAGAGTCACCAGATTTAGCGAATAAGCATGTAGGACACCAGTTAAATCTGGACTTCAGACGAACAATGAATTAGTGTAAGTGTGTTCCACGTAATGCTGAGTACATGCTTGTACTGTGTTTTGCTTATCTGAAATTCAGAGTTACCTGGGCGCCTCGTATCTTATTCGGGACAGGGAGGGGTGGGAGATGGTGGGGTTTCAGCCTAGGGTCTCTCAGGCCAGAAGGCCTGCGTTTCAGTCCTGACTGCCGCTCACTGGTCCCACAAGCCTGTTGGGTCACTTGAGGCTCAGCCTGGGTTTCCTCCTCGGCCTTGACCTTACCGCCGCGTAAGGCTGGTGTGAGGGTTCCCTGAGGTGACCCAAAGCCTTCAGTTGGGGCCTGGGCGCAGAAGGAACTCAACACGTGCTCCGTGGGTGTTACGCACTGAGTTTGGGTGCGCGGAGGAACTGTGACCAATCATGAGCCACGTGTCTAAGGCAGCAGGTCTCAAACACTGGGGGTCTCAGGACCCCTTGGCGTTTAAAAAATCATTGCAGACCGACTGCTGAGAATGTGTGTATCAATATTTACAGCGATGGAAATTAAAGCTGGGAAAAAACAGAGGTCTTTATGCGTTTGTTTTTAAATGACAACGAACCCACTGTGCTTACAGAAATAATGCACTTTTTTTTTTAATGAAAAATAGCTCTGTTTTAAAACCAGCAAAACAGCCCAAAGAGCGGCCTTGTGTTTCACTTTGCAGGTCTGTTGAACGTGAGGTTAACACAAGGCCAGCTGGGTTCTCACACCTGCCACGGCTTTGAGCCTCTCGCGAGATCACGCCTCACGTAGCCTTTGGAAAACTCCATGGCACACCTGCCTGCGAGAAGGTGGGAGTGAAAAATGCAAATCTCTTGCATGGCCAAGAAAGCAGTTTTGGCTGTTTGATCTCTGGGTCCCCTGAGAGGTTCCGGGACGTCGCTTTGAGAATCACTGTCTGGGGCTCTGGGGGAGACGCCCCCCGCTCCGCCGACCCCTGAGTCTCATCCGGCCGCAATGGCGGTGGGGCTGCCCCAGGCCTGGATGTTGAGGTGGTGGTCCAGGTGCTGCCCGCTCCGCGGCGGGCCTTCCCAGCTGCTGTCGGCGCTGAAGGCAACGGGGTGTCCCGCCGGTACCTGCATCCGTTTCCCCATCTCTGCAGGTAAGAGGGGCGAGCTGTGGCTGGAGGCCTGCGTCCTGGGCTGAGAGCCAGGGTTTGGTGGGGGTGACGGGGAGGGGTCACTGCCCTGTGGGGCCAGGGCTCGGGCCTCGGAGGTGGTCTCTCTTTACACACACATGCACACACCCTGCACACACTCGCTGGGGGCCTGCGCAGAGCGGGTTCCCGGGGCCGCAGGTGAACAGTGAGGTCTCCTGTGGCCTCCCAGGTGATGCTGGTTGCCTGGCCCGTCTGACCTCTGGGTGGGTGTGCGTCTCGTGAGCGGCCCTGGGGGCGGGGGCCTTTCGTGGGGTCTGTCTGGGATGCAGTCTGCCCTCGCCATGTGGGCGTCTGGTCTCTGCCTTGGTGGGAGCCCCTGCGGTGCGTGCAGGTCCCTCTGGGTGTCTGGCGCGTCCCGCGAGTGGCTGCGGGTCTGTGCGTGCCCGCCCATGAGCATGTGTGCGGCACTTCTTTTGCGTCAGAGGCGGCCTGCCGTCCTGGGGGCTGAGCCGGGGGTGACTGCGGGCTCTCCCCTTGTCTCCAGCACATTCTTCTGGGGCCAGGAGCGTCATCATGGCAACCAGTGGCCACCTTGTCAATGAAGCAGATGGGCCTGTGACCACGTCTGAGGGCTCCCTGTCCCTGCCACCCCCCTGAGCAGCCCCCAGGCCTCGGCCCCAGAAGCCCACCTCAGCCCACTGTCCCCCAGCCTGGGCCCAGGTAGGGGCCTGGCACGTCTGGGAGTGGATGGGCATCTTCATTCATTCTTTTTTATCCCTGTTTTTATTTTTATTAAAAATGTTTTTTATTGAGACAGAGTTGGTATACCATATTGTGTAAGTTTCACGTGTACAACATAATGGTCCACAGTTTTTACAGGTTACACTCCGCTCACAGTTGTCATAAAAGACTGGCGATATTCCCCGTGCCGCACACGGCGTTTCTGCGGCTCGCTTGTTTTCTATGCGGCAGGCAGCCCCTCTCAACCCACAGCCCCTGCCGTGCCCTTCCCCACGCGTAGCCGCTCGCCTGTCCTCTGTGTGTGCGAGTCTGCTTCCTTTTTGTTATATTCACTAGTTGAATATTTTAGATTCCACGTATAAGCAATGTTGTACACAATTTGTCTGACTCATTTCACTTAGGGTAATGCCCTCAAAGTCCATCCATGTTGCTCCAAATGGCAAAATGTCACTCCTGTTTATGGCTGAGTAGTATT
Organism: Odocoileus virginianus; assembly: GCF_023699985.2. Lineage (NCBI taxonomy): Eukaryota > Metazoa > Chordata > Mammalia > Artiodactyla > Cervidae > Odocoileus > Odocoileus virginianus. The sequence continues at coordinate 2,474,908 of NW_027224320.1, forward strand.
CCAGTGTGTGTGTGTGTACACATACACGGACCATGTCTTCTTCATCCGTTCATCTATTCATGGACACCTAGGTTGTTCCAATTGTAAATAGAGTTGCTATGAACATTGGGGTGCATGTATTTTTTTCAATTGCTGTTTTCATTTTTTTAGATGTATACCCAGAAGTGGAATTGCTAGGTCATATGGCAGTTCTGTTTTTAGCTTCTTGAGGAACCACCGTATTAATTTTGCAGTGTCTGCACCAATTTACATTCCTGCCAAGAGTATACAATGGCCCTGTTTTCCTGCATCCTCACCAACATTTGTTATTTGCAGTCTTTTTGATGATAGCCTTTCTGACAGATATGAGGTGATAGCTCACTATGGTTTTAATTTGTGTTTCTCTGGTGATTAATGATGTTGAGCATCTTTTCGTGCGCCTGATGGCCATCTGTATATTTTCTTTGAAAAATGTCTATTCAGGTCTTCTGCCTTTTTTTTTTAAATTAGTTTTTTTGTTTTTGTTTGTTTCCAGTATAAGCTGTTGATATATTTCAGATATTAACCCCTTATCAGTCATATTTGCAAATATTTTCTCCCATTCAGTAGATTGTATTTTCATGTTGCTGATGGTTTTCTTTGCCGTACAAAAGTTTTTACATTTAATTAAGTCCCATTTGTTTGTTTGTTTTTTGCTTTAGGAGACAGATCCAAAAAAAAAAAATGTTGCTACCATTTATATCAAACAGTGTTCTGCCTACATTTTCTCCTAGGAGTTTTATGGGTTTTGGTCTTATATTTAATCCATTTTGATTACTTTTGTATATGGTATGAAAAAAATGTCCTCATTTCATCCTTTTACATGTAGCTGTCCAGTTTTCCCGGCACCACTTATTGAAGAGACTGTCTTTCCTCTGTTGTGTATTCTTGCCTCCTTTGTTGTAGAATAGTTGGCCATAAGTGTGTGGGTTTATTTCTGGACTGTGTATTCTGTCATGCTGATCTCTGCATCTGTTTTTGTGCCAACACCAGACAGCTTTGATTATTGTAGCTGTGTACTATAGTCTGAAGTCAAGAAGCATCATTCCTCCAGTTCTGTTCTTCTTTCTCAAACTGTTTTGGCTCCTTGGGGTCTTCTGTGTTTCCATACAAATATTAAAATTATTTGTCCTAATTCTGTGGAAAATGCCCTTGGTATTTTGATAGGGATTGCCTTGAATCTGTAGATTACCTTGAGTAGTGTGGTCACTTTAACTGTATATGTATATTTTAAGTAATTTTATTGGAGTAGAGTTGATTTACAATGTTGTGTTAGTTTTAAGGGCACAGCAAAGTGATTCTGTTCCACATATACATCTATTCAGGCTTCCTTGGTGGCTGAGCAGTCAAAAGAACCTGCCTGCAATGCAGGAGACTTGCAGGCTCGATCCCTGGGTGGGAAGGATCCCCTGGAGAAGAGAATGGCAACCCACTCCAGTAGTCTCGGCCTGGAGAACCCAGAGAGCCTGGTGGGCCACAGTCCATGCAGTCAGAGTCGGACTCAACTGAGCAACTCAGCAACACCTCCAAGCACATGTATTCATTGTCTGTAAGATTCCTTTCACATCTCAGTTGTCACAGAACATCGAGGCGCGTTCCTGGTTGGTGTTCTCTCTGGTATGCAGTGGTGTATGTGTGTGTGTGTCCCAAGTGCTGATTCATCCCTCCCCGGCTTGTCTCCCCTTTGGGGACCATCAGTTTGTCTTCTGTGTCTTTAAGTCTGTTTCTGTTTTATAAACAAGTTCGTTGGTGTCTCTTTTTTAAAAATTATATTCCACTTGTGAGTGATATCGTATGACACTTTAACAGTATTAACTCTTCCAGTCCAACGTGTTCTGTCTTTCCATCTGCATCATCTTCGGTTTCTTTCATCAGACATCTTACAGTTTTCTGAGTACAGGTCTTTTGCCTCCTTAGGTAGGTTTATTGCCAGGTGCTTTAACCTTTATTATGCAGTGGTAAATGGGATTGTTTCCTTAATTTCTCTTTCCTATAGTTTGTTGTTAGTGTATAGAAATGCAACAGATTCCTGTATATTAATTTTGTATCCTGCAGCTTTACTGAATTCATTGATGAGCTCTAGTAGTCTTCTGGTGGCGTCTTTAGGATTTTTCTATGTATAGTATCACGTCATCTGCAAACAGTGAACACTTTTCTTCTTTTCCAACTTGAATTTCTTTTATTTTTCTTCTCTGAATGCCATGGCTAGGACCTCCAAAACTGTGCTGAATAAAAGTGGTGAGAGTGGATGGACATGCTTGTCTCTGGTCTTAGAGGAGGGGCCTTTGGCTCTTCAGCACAGAGAATGCTGTTTGCTGTGGGTTTGTCATATATGGTCTTTATTATGTTGAGGTCTATACCCACTTTCTGAAGAGTTTTTTAAAAAAATCATAAATGGATGTTGAACTTTGTCACAAGCTTTTCCTGCATCTAGTAAGATGATCACGTGATTTTATTTCTTCAATTTGTCGGTGTGATGTGTCAATGTGATTTATGGATGCTGAAAAAGCCTGGCATCCCTGGGATAAATCCTACTTGATCATGGTGTCTGACCCTTTATTGTTGGATTTGGTTTGCCATTATTTTGTTGAGGATTTTTGCATCTATATTCATCAGTGACATTGACCTCTAATTTTCTTTTTGCAAGATCTTTGTCTGGTTTGGGTATCAGGGTAATGCCAGCCTCCTAGAATAAGTTTGGAAGTGTTCCTCTGTGATTTTTTTTTTAATAGTTTGAGGATAGGTGTTCACTCTTCTCTCAATGTTTGGTAGAATTCATCTCTGCAGCCATCTAGTCCTGGACTTTTGTTTCTTGGGAGTTTAAAAATTACTGATTCAATTTCATTGCTGGTAATTTGTATGTTTATATTTTCTATTTCTTCCTGACTCAGTCTTGGGAGATTGTACATTTTTAGGAATTTGTCCATTTCCCCTAGGTTGTCCGTTTTATCATCATTCGTTCTTAGTTAACTGATATTAACCCTCAGCTATGTGCTGGGCCTTGGAGACCCAGTGGCCACAAAGACGGGAAGTCCTGCCCTAAGGAAATTTAATAGCATGTAGATTAAACCTCATGCTTCCTCAGTCCTTGCAGTGCATTAGGCCCTGTGTTTTGCAATTTACATGTGTTAGTTCATTCAATCACTGTGATAATTCTATCACCGCTCCCATTTTGTAAATAGAGACAGGCAGGCACAGAGAGGTTATGTTGCTTGCCCTAAACCACACAGCAATAAATAGCAGAGGCAGGCTTGAACGGGGGGTATCTGGCTCCAGAGTCCTTGCTTTTAACCACCACTATACTGCACAGCCTCTAGGAAACGAGAAGTAGCATTTCAGATAGTGGTACACGCCACAAAGAGACAACGATGGAGGATGAGGGGTGCTGGGAGCCAGGGTGGTTGGCGCTGTGTCCTTGAAGTGTTGGCATTGGAACTGAGTCTTATGAACCAGAAAGAGCCCGCCATGCAGAAGTCAGAGGGACGAGCACGTGCAAAGGCCCAGAGGCAGAGCAGAACACGGCATGCTGGGAAAGGATTCTCCTGGCTGTAGCTGGGAGGCTGGCTTGACAGAGCCTGGGTGGAGGCAGAGAGGCCTGGGGGGGAGGCTGTGACTTCCCCGGGGGAGAGCCGACGGCAGGTCAGTGAGGAGGGTGGGCAGACAGGGGGGCGCCCAGGGAAGCAGGGCCAGGGCTGGGTGAGCTGTCGGAGGCACCTGTTAAGGTGGCTGGAGGAAGTTGACGGCACACGTGCCTGGCGTGGGCGCCCCGGGCTGAATCCACCCTGTCTTTCTTGAGCCCTCCTTGGAGCTGGTGGAGGCTCAGGACCCCATGTGTGGGCTGACGTGGGACAGCCTGGACCAGAGCCCTCGTCCCCTCTCCTCCTGGTGGGGGGGCCTTGAAGCTGTCAGTTCTCATCCCCGAGACTGTCCTCCCCTGAACCTGGAGATGAGCGACCTCCTAGGGGCTCAGGGAACATGTCTCTTCTGAAGCTGGAGGGCTCGGCTGCAACTCAGGTGGAGAAAAACATCCCCCCAGGACTCCCCTGACCCTGGTCTCACTGAGGCAGTCCCTTGAGTGGAGGGGCAGGGAGTCTGCGAGGATTGGGGTCCCTGGGCCTTCTGTGGGGCACAGCCCATCCCTGTGAGGCCTTGGGAAAGCCCAGTTCCCACCCCGGGGAAACTCGAGCTGGTTTTAAACAACTGCAGAGGACCCGTGAGTGCGTGCACACAGACGTGTGCTCACATATGTACGTCTGAACAACACATGGGAAATTTATCCTCCCAACCCGCATGCGGATGACTCTGCCACCTCTGGGGTGCCCTGTGTCTGGGAAGGGCTCCCCCAGGAGGCACGGCGCCTGGCCTTGGTGGTCTGGGGTAGAAGCCTGCGCCTCTCTGGGCCCCGGTTTCTCTGTCTTAAAACAAGAGATTTGGTGCACGTCCCAGGCTGAGTGCTGCTGCACAAATGCCACGTTCAGCTTGCAGTCACACTCTGCTCCTTCCTGGTGGTGTTTGTCAACATACAGAAAAAGCAGGAGGTTTCACTCTGAAAACCTGAATACTCAGCCCCTCTGGAAAAACCACATGGCCTGGCCACAGGCTGGCCCACGTTCCCGCGCGGCTGCAGCGGGCCGCGCTGAGCTGCTCACCTCCTGCGGTTTTGTTACACGTGGGCCTTCAACACCAAAGTCCTGGGCTTCCTTATTCTTGGTTTGGCCTCTTAGGATTTGCACCTATTTAAAATCTGCTTCACTGAAAATCCACTTTAGAAATAAACCAAAGAGGGGAAAAGTACTTCTGCCCAACACAGAGCCAGGTACTTGTTACCGTGTGCCGTGTTGGAGGAGCCTCGTCCCTGCCGGGGGAATGGCGGGAACAGTAGTCGTAGTCTTCTGTTTTTTGTTTCCCTGGAGTGTGGCTGCCGCACAATGTGTCGCTTTCTGCCCACAGCAGTGTGAATCGGCCCTGCGTGTCCGTGTACCCCTTTTTGGATTTCCTTCCCGTTTAGGGCCCACAGTGCCCTGAGTAGCATTCTCTGAGCCACGCGGCAGGTTCTCACCAGTTACCTGTTTTATATGTAGTGGTCTGTGTGTGCTAACCCCCATCTCCAATCCAGCCCACCTCCCGCTTCCTCCCTTGGTGTCCATGTGTTTGTTCTCTGACTCTGTGTCTCTATTTCTGCTTTGCATGTATGTTCATCTGTACCACTTTTGTAGATGCCATATATATATGTGTGTGTGTGTGTGTTAATATATGATATTTGTTTTTCTTTCTGACTTACTTCACTGTATGACAGTCTCTAGGTCCATTCATGTCTCTTCAAATTAACCAGTTTTGTTCCTTTTTATGGCCGAGTGATATCCCATTGTATTTTGTACCATATTGTCTTTATCCATTCATCTGCTGACGGACATTTAGGTTCCTTCCACGTCCCGGCTATCGTAAAGAGTGCTGCAGTGAATATTGGGCTACATGTGTCTTTTTGAATTATGGTTTCCTCAGGGTATAACCATCCAGTAGTGGGATTGCTGAGTCAATGGTAGTTTTATTTTTAATTTTTTTCTGGAACCTCCACACTGTTCTCCATAGTGGCTGTATCAATTTACATGTCCACCAGCAGTGAAAGAGGGTTCCCTTTTTCTCAAGTAAATCCTCTCCAGTATTTATTGTTTGTAAATTTTTTGATGATGGCTGTTCTGACTGGTGTGAAGTGGTACCTCTTTGTAGTTTTGATTTGCACGTCTCTAATAATGAGCAATGTTGAGCATCTTTCCATGTATTTGTTGGCCATCTCTGTGTTTTCTTTAGAGAAGTGTCTGTTTAGGTCTTCTGCCCAGTTTTGATTGTGTTGTTTGTTGTTGTTGTTGTTGATTTTTATATTGAGTTGTGTGAGCTGTTCGTACATTTTGGAAATTAATCCCCATCAGTTGCTTCATTTGAAAATATTTTCTCCCATTCTGATGGTTGTCTTCTTATCTCTTTTTTAATATAAAATACATTGACTGTCTATTGTCTTTTAAAAAATAATCTCATTTCTTTACTTTTGGCCGTGCTGGGTCTTCATCGCTGCTCGTGGGCCTTTTCTAGTTGCAGCGAGCCGGAGCTCGTCTCTAGGGGTGACGCGTGGACTTCTCGCTGCGCTGCTTCTGTGGAGCACGGCTCTCGGGCACACAGGCTTCACTAGCTGCTGCTCACAGGCTCTAGAGCGTGGGCTCAGTCACTGTGGCACATGGCCTTAGTGACATGTGGGATCTTCCCAGACCAGGGGTCGAGCTGGTGTCCGCTGAATCGCAAGGCAGACTCTTAAACCACTGGACTACCAGGAAGGCAGGCCTGTTGTCTTTTACAATGTTGTGTTCATTTCTGCTATACAACGTCGTGAACCAACTACATGAATACGTCTGTCCCCGCCCTCATGAGCCTCCCTGCCACCCCCTCATCTCACCCCTCTAGGTGATCATAGAGCACCGAGATGAGTCCCTGTGTTGTCCAGCAGTTCCACTAGCTACCTGTCTTACACGTGGTAGTGTATGGGACTGGAGAAGGAAATGGCAACCCACTCCAGTATTCTTGCCTGGAGAATCCCATGGACAGAGGAGCCTGGCGGGCTACAGGCCATGGGGTCGCAGAGTCGGACACGACTTAGCAACTGAACCACCAGTGTGTGGAACCTGGAAGAACGGTGCTGATGAACCTATCCATGGGGCAGGAACAGAGACACAGATGTGGAGGATGGACTCAGGGACGCAGTGGGGAGGGAGAGAGTGGCGTGAGTTGAGAGACTAGCACTCGCATGCATACACTAGCATGTAAACAGACAGCTAGTGAGAAACTGCTGTCAGCCCAGGCAGTCCATCTCAGCACTCCGTGATGCCTGCACATGACCCAGTTTTCTACCTTTTATGGCTGCGTAATATTCCACTGTGTATACATGCCACATCTTTATCCATTCATCTGTCAATGGACATCTAGGTTGCTTCCATGTCCTGGCTATTGTAAATAGTGCTGCTGTGAACCTTGGCATACACGTGTCTTTCTCAATTTTGGTGTCCTCATGGTATGTGCCTAGGAGTGGGATTGCTGGCTCATGTGGTGATTTTTAGTTTTTTCAGGAACCTCCATACCGTTCTCTGTAGGGCTTGTATCAGTTTACATTTCCACCATCAGTGAAAGAGGGTGCTCTTTTTCTCCAATAAATCCTCTCCAGCATTTATTGTTTGTAGATTTTCGGATGATGGCCATTCTGACCAGTGCGAGGTGATATACCTCATTGCAGTTTTGATTTATGTTTCTCTAATAATTAGGGATGTTGAGCATCTTTTCATATGGCCATCTGTATGTCTTCTTTAGAGAAGAAATTTAGGTCTTCCGCCCATTTTTTCATTGGCTTGTTGGTTTTGTTTTTGATATTGAGCTGCACGAACTGTTTGTATATTTTGGAGATGAATTCCTGTCTGTTGCTTTGTTTGCAAATATTTTCTCCTATTCAGAGAAGAATATGATCTTTCATCTTTCTGGCTTTCTTTGCTGTGAAAAAGCTTTTAAGTCCAATTTGTTTATTTTGTTTTTATTTTCATTACTCTGGGAGGTAGGTCAGGAAGATTTTGCTGTGATATAAATCAAACAGTATTCTGCCTATGTTTTCCTCTAAGAGTTTTATAGTATCCAGTCTTACATTTAGGTCTTTAATCCATTTTCAGTTTATTTTGTGTATGGTGTTAGGAGGTGTTCTAATTTCATTCTTTTACATGTAGCTGTCCAATTTTCCCAGCACCACTTACTGAAGAGACTGTCTTTTCTCCATTGTATATTCTAGCCTCATTTGCCAGATAAGCTGATTAGAGGTGTGTGGGTTTATCTCTGGGCTTTCTATCCTATTGCATTGATCTGTGTATCTGTTTTTGCATCAGCACCATACAGTTTTGATGACTGTAGCTTTGCAGTATAGTCTGAAGTCAGGGAGCCTGATTCCTCCAGCTCTGTTTTCTTTCTCAAGATTGCTTTTACTATTTGGTATCTTTTGTGTTTCCATACAAAATGTCAAATTTTTTATTCTAATTCTGTGAAAAATGCCATTGGTAATTTGATAGGGATTACATTGAATCTGTAGATTGCTTTGGGTAGTATAGTCATTTTCACAATATTGATTCTTCCAATCCAGAAACATGGCATATCTTGCCATCTGTTTGTGTCTTCATCAGTATCTTATACTTTTCCGAGTACAGGTCTTAGGCCTCCTTAGGTAGGTTTATTCCTAGGTATTTTTTTTGCAATGGTAAATGGAATTATTTCCTTAATTTCTCTTTCTGATTTTTCATTGTTAGTGTATAGGAAAGCAAGAGTTTTTTGTGCATTAATTCTGCATCCTGCAGCTGCACCAGATTCATTGATTAGCACCAGTAGTTTTCTGGTAGCATCTTTAGGATTTTCTATGTAAAGTATCATGTCATCTGCAAACAGTGACAGTTTAACTTCTTTTCCAATTTGGATTTCCTTTATTTCTTTTTCTTCTCTGATTGCCATGGCTGGAACTTCCAAAGTGATGTTGAATCGCAGTGGTGAGAGTGGACATCCTTGTCTTGTTCCTGATCTTAGAGGAAATGCTTTCAGTTTTTCACCATTGAGAATGATGTTTGCTGTGGGTTTGTTGTATATGGCCTTTATTATGTTGAGGTACAGGAGACAGGGATCAAGACTGTCCCCAAGAAAAAGAAATGCAAAAAAGCAGAATGGCTGTCCGCAGAGGCCTTACAAACAGCTGTGAAAAGAGGAGAAGCGAACGCAAAGGAGAAAAGGAGAGATATTCCCATGTGAGTGCAGATTCCAAAGAATAGCAAGGAGAGATAAGAAAGCCTTCCTCGGTGATCAATGCAAAGAAATAGAGGACAACAACAGAATGGGAAAGACTAGAGATCTCTTCAAGAAAATTAGAGATACCAAGGGAACATTTCATGCAAAGATGGGTTCAGTAAAGGACAGAAATGGTATGGACCTAACAGAAGCAGAAGATATTAAGAAGAGGTGACAAGAATACACAGAAGAACTACACAAAGATTTTCATGACCCAGATAATCACGATCGTTGATCACTAACCTAGAGTCAGACATCCTGGAATGTGAAGTCAAGTGAGCCTTAGAAAGCATTACTACGAACAAAGCTAGTGGAGGTGATGGAATTCCAGTTGAGCTATTTCAAATCCTAAAAGATGGTGCTGTGAAAGTGCTGCACTCAATATGCCAGCAAATTTGGAAAACTCAGCAGTGACCACAGGACTGGAAAAAGGTCAGTTTTCATTCCAATCCCAAAGAAAGGCAATGCCAAAGAATGCTCAAACTACTACACAATTGCACTCATCTCACATGCTAGTAAAGTAACACTCAAAATTCTCCAAGCCAGGCTTCAGCAATATGTGAACTGTGAACTTCCAGATATTCAAGCTGGATTTAGAAAAGGTAGAGGAATCAGAGATCAAATTGCTAACATCCACTGGATCATTGAAAAAGCAAGAGAGTTCCAGAAAAACATATATTTCTGCTTTATTGACTATGCCAAAGCCTTTGACTGTGTGGATCACAATAAACTGTGGAAAATTCTGAAGAGATGGGAATACCAGACCACCTGACTTGCCTCTTGAGAAATCTGTATGCAGGTCAGAAAACAACAGTTAGAACTGGACATGGAACAACAGACTGGTTCCAAATAGGAAAAGGAGTACATCAAGGCTGTATATTGTCACCCTGCTTATTTAACTTATATACAGAGTACATCATGAGAAATGCTGGGCTGGAGGAAGCACAAGCTGGAATCAAGATTGCTGGGAGAAATATCAATAACCTCAGATATGCAGATGGACACCACTCTTATGGCAGAAAGTGAAGAGGAACTAAAGAGCCTCTTGATGAAGGTGAAAGAGGAGAGTGAAAAAGTTGGCTTAAAGCTCAACATTCAGAAAACTAAGATCATGGCATCTGGTCCCATCACTTCATGGCAAATAGATGGGGAAACAGTGGAAACAGTGGCTGACTTTATTTTTCTGGGCTCCAAAATCACTGCAGATAGTAATTGCAGTCATGAAATTAAAAGACACTTACTCCGTGGAAGGAAAGTTATGACCAACCTAGATAGCAGACACATTACTTTACCAACAAAAGTCCGTCTCGTCAAAGTTATGGTTTTTCCAGTAGTCATGTATGGGAAAAAGTCCATCACCATGTGAGAGGGATGTGAGAGTTGGACTGTAAAGAAAGCTGAGCGCCGAAGAATTGATGCTTTTGAACTGTGGTGTTGGAGAAGATTCTTGAGAGTCCCTTGGACTGCAAGGAGATCCAACCAGTCCATCCTAAAGGAGATCAGTCCTGGGTGTTCATTGGAAGGACTGATGCTGAAGCTGAAACTCTAATACTTTGGCCACCTGGTGCGAACTGACTCATTTGAAAAGACCCTGATGCTGGGAAAGATTGAGGGCAGGAGGAGACAGGGACGACAGAGGATGAGATGGTTGGGTGGGGTCACTGACTCAATGGACATGGGTTTGAGTAGACTCTGGGAGTTGGTGATGGACAGGGAGGCCTGGTGTGCTGTGGTCCATGGGGTTGTGAAGAGTCCGACACAACTGAGTGACTGAACTGAACTAATGTTGAAGAAGGTTCCCTCTGTGCCCACTCTCTGGAGAGTTTTTCCTATAAATGGATGTTGAATTTTGTCAAAAGCTTTTTCTACATCTATTGAGATGGTCATATGTTTTTATTCATTTTGTTAATATAGTGTATCACATTGATTGATTTGCATTTACTGAAGAATCCTTGTATCTCTGGGAAAAATCCTTCTAGTTTATGATGTATGATCCTTTAAAAATGTTTTTTTGATTCTGTTACTAGTATTTTGTTGAGGAATTTTACATCAATGATCATCAGTGATTTTGCTATTGTTCAGTCACTAAGTTGTGTCCGACTCTTTGTGACCCTATGGCTATATCATCAGTGATATAATCAATTTTGTTTATCCTCTCAAAGAACCAGCTTCTAGTGTCATTGACTTTTGCCTTTTTTTTTCCTTTGTCTCTATTTATTTCTGTTCTGATCTTTATAATTTCTTTCTTTCTACTAACTCTGCATTTTTTCTTCTTTCTCTTGTTGCCTTAGGTGTAAGGTTAGGTTGTTTGAGATGTTTCTTTTTTCTTGAGGTAGGATTGTATTACTATAAAGCTGCCCTCTTAGAACTGCTTTGGGGCCTCCCATGGGTTTTGGGTCATTATGTTCCCACTGTGGATTGTTTCTATGTATCCTTTTATTTCCTCTCTGATTTCTCCCTGATCTCTTGGTTATTTAGTAGCATATTTCTTAGCTTCCATGTGTTAGTGATTTGTACAGTTTTTTCCTCTGTCACTGATTTCTAATCTCATAGTGTAGTCAGAAAAGATGTCTGATACAATTTCATCTTTCTTACTAAATTTACCAGGGCTTGATTTGTAACCCAAGATGTGATCTGTCCTGGAGAATGTTCCACGTATACTTGAGAAGAAAGTGTATTCTGCTGCTTCTGGATGGAATGTCTTATAAATATCAGTTACATCTGTCTGGTCTAATGTGTCATTTGAAGCTTGTGTTTCCTTATTAACTTTCTCTCCAAATGATGTGTCCATTGGTACAAGAGGGGAGTTAAAGTCCCCCACAAGGAACTTCCTTGGTGGTCCAGTGGTTAAGAGTCTACCTTGTAACGCATGGGACTTGGGCTCAATCCCTGGTTGGGGAAATAAGATTCCTTGTGTTGTGGAGCAGCTAAGTCCGTGCTCCGTAACCAGTGAGCCTGTGCTCTGTAGCTAGATTCCGTGAGCTGCAAAGAAAGATTCTGCATGATGCAACAAAAACCTGATGCAGTCAAATATTAAATATTTAAAGTTCCCCACTATTATTATATTACCATTGATTTTCCCTTTTATGGATGTTAGCATTTGCCTCATGTATTGAAGTACTCCTATGTTGGATGTTGGATACATACTTATCATTGTATCTTTTTCTTGGATTGACCCCTTGATCATTATGTAGCGTCCTTCCTTATCTCTTGTAACAGTCTTTAAAGTCTATTTTGTCTGATATGAGTATTGAAGGAGATGGGAATACCAGACCACCTCACCTGCCTCTTGAGAAACCTGTATGCAGGTCAGAACACAACAGTTAGAACTGGACATGGAACAACAGACTGGTTCCAAATAGGAAAAGGAGTACATCAAGGCTGTATATTGTCACCCTGCTTATTTAACTTATATGCAGAGTACATCATGAGAAATGCTGGGCTGGATGAAGCACAAGCTGGAATCAAGATTGCCAGGAGAAATATCAATAACCTCAGATACAGCAGATGACACCACCTTTATGGCAGAAAGTGAAGAAGAACTAAAGAGCCTCTTGATGAAAGTGAAAGAGGAGAGTGAAAAAGTTGGCTTAAAGCTCAACATTCAGAAAACTAAGATCATGGTTTCTGGTCCCATCACTTCATGGCAAATAGACGGGGAAACAGAGAGATATTATTTTGGGGGGCTCCAAAATCACTGCAGATACTGATTGCAGCCATGAAATTAAAAGACACCTGCTCCTTGGAAGGAAAGTTATGACCAACCTAGACAGCATATTAAAAAGCAGACATGTTACTTTACCAACAAAGGTCCATCTCGTCAAGGCTATGGTTTTTCCAGTTCATGTATGGATGTGAGAGTTGGACTATAAAGAAAGCTGGTGCCGAATAATTGATGCTTTTGAACTGTGGTGTTGGAGAAGACTTTGAGAGCCCCTTGGACTGCAAGGAGATTCAACCAGTCCATCCTAAAGGAAATCAGTCCTGAATATTCATTGGAAGGACTGATGTTGAAGCTGAAACTCCAATACTTTGGCCACCTGATGGGAAGAGCTGACTCACTTGAAAAGACCCTGATGCTGGGAAAGACTGAAGGCAGGAGGAGAAGGGGATGACAGAGGGTGAGATGGTTGGATGGCATCACTGACTCAATGGACATGAATTTGGGTAGGCTTCAGGAGTTGGTGATGGACAGGCAGGCCTGGCGTACTACAGTCCATGGGGTTGCAAGGAGTCGGACACGACTGAGCGACTGAACTGAACTGAGTATTGCTCCTCCAGGTTTCCTTTGACTTCCATCTGCATGGAATATCTTTTTCAGTCCCTCACTTTCAGTCTCTATGTGTCCCTAGGTCTGAAGTGGGTGTCTTGTATAGGTCTTGTTTTTGTATCCATTCAGCCAGCCCATGTGTCTTTTGGTTGGAGCATTTAATCCATTTACATTTAAGGTAATTATTGATATGTATGTTCCTATTACTATTTTCTTGATTGTTTTGGGTTTGTTTTTGCAGGCCTTTTTCTTCATTTGTGTTTCCTACTTAGAGAAGTTCCTTTAGCATTTATTGTAAAGCTAGTTTGGTGGTGCTGAATTTTTTTTAGCTTTTGCTTGTCTGTAAAGCTTTTGATTTCTCCATCAGATCTGAATGATATCCTTGCTGGCTAGAGTAATCTTGGTTTGTAGGTTTTTCCCTTCATCACTTTAAATATATCTGGCCACTCCCTTCTGGCCTGCAGAGTTTCTGCTGAAGGAATCAGCTGGTAACCTTTTGGGGATTCCCTTGTATGCAATTTGTTGCTTTCCCCTTGCTGCTCTTAATATCTTTTGCTTTGAATTTGATTTTTGTTAGTTTGATTCATATGTGTCTTGGCGAGTTTCTCCCTGGGTTTGTCCTGTGTGGGACTCTGCGCCTCGGGGACTTGGGTGACTGCAGTGGGCCTGTGCTGAGCGACTGCTTTCCCTTGGCTTTGTCACACCTGGGCCCCGGCATCTGAGCATTCAGCACCATAGTCCTGGATTTTCTAAGTTTTGACTCAGCTGCTTTTGATTTTGGCCTTTTTAGAGTCAGTTTTATTGAAAAGCCACTTTAGAAATAAACTCAAGAGGGAAAAAATACCTTTGCCCAACACAGAGCCAGATATTTATTACTCTACACTGTATTTGAAGAATCTCACCCTTATGGGGAGGATAGTAATAACAGCAATAGTAATAATTAATATTACTAATATTTAGCATTGATCCATTGCTCTGCCACTGAAAGGGCCATGCTGTGGTTACTGGGAGGGAGGCCCTTCCCAACAGCCCTGTGAAGTAGCGATTATTCCCCACTTTTCAAGTGAAGAAGCTAGGGCTCAGAGCACAGCTGAGCTGGGCATCTTGGAGAGGAAGCAGGCCCCAGGCTTGGGAATTGACATTATTCTAAGGTGCCACAACTGCGGTGTTGGAGAAGACTCTTGAGAGTCCCTTGGACTGCAAGGAGATCCAACCAGTCCATCCTAGAGGAGATCAGGTCCTGGGTGTTCATTGGAAGGACTGATGTTGAAGCTGAAACTCCAATACTTTGGCCACCTGATGTGAAGAACTGACTCACTGGAAAAGACCCTGATGCTGGGAAAGATTGAAGGTGGGAGGAGAAGGGGGTGACAGAGGATGAGATGGCTGGATGGCATCACCGACTCAATGGACATGAGTTTGGGTGGACTCCAGGAGTTGGTGATGGACAGGGAGGCCTGGCATGCTGCAGTCCATGGGGTTGCAAAAAGTCAGACATGACTGAGTGACTGAACTGAACTGAACTGAACTGAAGGTGCCACATGAAGACTGGCATTCTTCTCAAAGGCCTGGTTGCCCTCATGCCAGGCCCATTCCTTACCCAGAGAAAAGGGAAGTCATGGGGTGACTTCTGATATCATGTTATGTGATTAACATTAAATGGTCTGGGGAGTCTGGTCAGAACCTTCCCCTTTCTCAGGTGCTATGAGACCAGGAGCAGAACCGCAGGACTGGGGAGCCTCTACTCATGGTAGGTGCCGTAGATTTTCCAAGGTAGAGATAAAACTGTGACCTGGGGTGGGGTGCCAGAAACTTCCGTGTGTTTCCTCTCCCTAATCCCATCTATCCACCCACCTATCTACCCATTCATCCATCTGTCCACTTACCCTGCCACCCATCAGCTCATTCATCCACCCATACTCATTCACCCAACCATCTACCTATCCATCCATCCATCCATCCATCCACCCACACATCCATCTACTAACCCAGCCTCTTACCCCTCCACCCATTATCCAACCATCTAGCTGTCCACTTACCCACCCATCCACCTACCCATATATCACCCACCCAGTTACCCACCCATCCATTAACATCCGTCTGTCCATCCAATTGGGCTTCCCAGGTGGCTCAGTGGTAAAGAATCCACCTGCCAAGCAGGAGACATGGGTTCAATCCCTGGGTCAGAAGATCCCCTGGAGAAGGAAATGCAACCCACTCCAGTATTCTTGCCTGGAAAATTCCATGCACAATGGAGCCTGGCGGGCTACAGTCCATGGAGTCACAAAGTTGGACATGCCTTAGTGACTAGCGGCAGCAGAAGCTATTTACTTATCCATCCCCCCATCTACTGACCCCTTTATCTGCCCATCCATTAGCCATCTATCTATTCACCCATTCACTCACTCATCCATCCACCTACCTATCCACCCCATTCATCTACTCATTCACTGACCCACCCATCCATTATCCATCCACCAATCCAGTTTACTCATTCATCCATCCATCTACATATCCACCCATCCCCTTATCCATCTGCCCACCAACCCATTCACTCACCCTCCCATTATCTATCCATCTGTTCATCCACTGATCCATCCATCTAGCTACTAATCCATCCATCCATCTACCGACCCACTTACCTATCCATCCATTATCCATCCACTTACCCACCTTCTGTCCACTCACTCATCCCGCCATCCACCTACCATTACAGTGACCCTCCCACTTACCCACCTATCTATTATCCATCCATCTGTCCATCCACCTATCCACTCTCATCCACCCATCCATCTACCCATCCACTCACCTGCCAACTTAGCCACCTATCTATTACTTATCCATATACCCATATACCCATCTACTCACTCATACATCCATTCTTCTTTCTACCCACCCACCAACCCATTCACTTAACCACTCACTTATGCATCCACATGACTACTAACCCATTCATTCATCTATCCACCCACTTACCTAACCACCCATTACCCATCCATTTACTCATCCACCATCCACTCACTCATCCATCCACCCATCCATCTGCCCATACACCCCCCCACCCACTTACCCACTCCCCCATTATCCATCCACCTATTCATCCACCCACTCATCCACCCATATTGCCATCCACTGACTCACCCACCTACCCACCCATCATCCATCCATCCATCAATCTGCTCATCCATCCATCCAGCTATCCATCTACCCATCCGCCTACCCACCTATCCTTTATCCGTCCATCCACTTATCCACCCACCCACTTACCCATCCCCACCCATCCGCTCACTCATCTACCCATTCCCTCACTCATCCATCCATCATACTAGCCATCCACAAACCCACCTACTTACCCATTTGTCTCATCCAGTGATCTGACTGTCCGTTTATCCATCCACCCATCCTCTCACTCATCCATCCATCCATCCACTACCCACCCATCCATTAACATCCATCTATCCATCCAGTTGGGCTTCCCAGGTGGCTCAGTAGTAAAGAATCTACCTGCCAAGCAGGAGATGCAGGTTCAGTCCCTGGGTCTGGAAGATCCCCTGGAGAAGGAAATGGCAACCCACTCCAGTATTCTTGCCTGGAAAATTCCATGCACAGAGGAGCCTGGCAGGCCTACAGTCCATGGAGTCACAGAGTCAGACATGACTTAGTGACTAAATAGCAGCAGCATCCACCCATCCACTTATCCATCTACTCATCAACTCATTCATCCACCTGTCCACCCCTTACCCACCCATTATCCATCTATCTGTCCATCCACTTACCCATCTTCTATCCACTCACTCATCCATCCATATATCCATCTACCTATCCCTTCATCAACCCATTCATCCACCCATCCATCTACCCATCCAGTGACCTACCCATGTACCTATCCATTATCCATCCATCCATCTACTCACTCATCCATCTCCCATTCACCCACCCACTTATTTATTATTTATCCATCTATCCAGTCACCCATCTACTCACTCATCCATCCATTCATCCATTTACCCATCCACCAACCCACTCACTTACCCACCCTTCATCCATCCATCCATCCACTTATCCATCCTACTAGCCAATAATACATCCATCTATCTACCCACTCACTTACCTATCCACCCATTATCTATTCACTTAGCCATTCTCCATCTACTCACTCATCCCTCCATCCACCCACCTATCCCTTCACCCATCCATGTACTCATCCAGTAACCCACTACATACCCCCCATCCATTAGCATCCAGCTATCCATCCACCTATCCACTTACTCATCTATCCTTCTATCTACCCATCCACCCACATACCCACCTGTCTACTATTTATCCACTTATCCATCCACCCATCTACTCACCCATCTATCCATCCATCTGTCCATCCACTTAGCCACTAAATCCACCCATCCATCTACCCACCCACTTATCTATTCATCCATTATTCATCCACTTACCCACCTTCCACCCACTCATTCATCCCTCCATCTACCTATCCATTCATCCACCTATCCATCCACCATCCCTCTCCCCATCCAGTGACCCACCCATGTACCCACCTATTCATTATCCATCCATCCACCTACCCACTCACTCATCCATGTACCCATCCACCTACCCACCCACCTTTTACCCATCTATCCATCTACTCACTCACCCATCTATCTATTCATCCGCCTACCCACTTACCTATCCATCCATTATCCATCCACTTACCCATCCTCCATACACTCACTCATCCATCCATCCACCTATCCACCTAGTGACCCACTCACCCACCTACCCATTATTCACCCATCTATACATCCACCTATCCACTCACTCATCCACCACCCACCCACCCATTACCATCCACTTATTCATCCACCCACTCACCTACTCACCCATCTATTATCCATCCATTTATCCTTTCACTTACCCATCCATCCAACCATCTACCTATTCATCCATCAATTTATTCATGACCCACCCACCTGTCCACTGACCACCCACCTCCCCACCCATCCATTATCCATCTGTCCATCCATCCACTCATCCATCCATCTAGCTATCCACCTACCCATCCACTTACCCACTCATCCATCATCCATCTATCTTTCTAGCCACCCATCCGCTCACTGATTCACCCGTCCATCCACTCATCCCTTTATGTGCCTACACATCCAGACACCATGTAAAGAAGACAAAAAAGGTCCAAGGGAAGAAGTCAAGCCACTGTCCAGTCATTTTATTTGTCCATGCTGTGATCGAGGCCCGGTGCTAACACTGGGGAGTCTGACACTGCCTGGAGACACTGAGGGCCTCCCAGTGTGTGGGGCCAGGGGACTGTTGTCTCAGAGGTATCTGAGTTTCATCAGTGTCTGTGGGCACAGAGTTCAGAGGGGCCATCTCTTCTTGGTGGCTCAACACAATCGCCAAAGTTCCCAGCAACCTGCTTCACACCACAAGCCCTCACCCGTAAGCAGACACCCCTGGGACCACAGCAGATCAACAGGCACACAGCACCCTGAATCTCCCAGGCTCGTGGAGAGAGATGCACAGAAAGCCATGTACATGCAGAAGCGCACAAGACGCACACATCAGCACCCGGAAGGGGCTCGAGGGGGTGGTCACACAACAGTGCTGAGGATCCCTAAAGTGTCTCTCTCTCTCTCACACACACACACACACGGGGAAATGCAAACAGACACGCATTAGAACACCCACACCCTCCTGGAGGAGAGACTTCCAGGTTCAGAAGCACTGGACGTCGGTGGACCCAGTGTAGAGGCCTCATCCACACCTCTCTGCGCCCTGGGGCTGTGCCATCCAGGAAGCCCTGCTGCTTGAGGGAGCCCCTCACCCAGCTCTGCTGCCCCGTAACGGAGGACGCCCAGCAGTGGCAGGGTGTCCTGGGGAGGAGCGGGCTCCCTTAGCTGGCTTCTGCCAGGCGGTCATGATATGTTCCTGTGACAGCCACGTGGGGCCCAGGACACGAGCCTGCCTTCCACACGGCTCCTCTCAAGGTCACCACTCGGGGGCCCTGCTCAAAAGGCCGGAGCTCAACAAGCCAAGGCCAGGGCCCTGCCTCCTCCTCGGGGAAACCGATGACCGCATGGCCCAGGCGTCTGGGGCTGCTCCTGCCCACTTGGCCAGCAGGGCTGGAGAGCCCAGCTGTGTAAGTCAAGGTCTCCGAGGGGCCTGATGCCACACCCAGGCCTGGCCCCTCCTTACCCCACAGGGAGTACCGGGATTAAGAAGGAGCACAGGCCGCGGAATGATACAGGCAGACTCAATATAAATAAAATATTCATATAAAAATAGTCTCTTACAAAATATCCTCTCTTATCCAGTGGCTCACTTTCCAGAAGGTGGGAACAGCTGGGGGTTTTAGCATTACCTTTCCTCTCTCTCTCTCTCTCTGTTCCAAACTGGACTTTTCTAACGGGGAGGTTTGAGCTGGGGAGGACGACACGCTGGGAACCGTATTCTAGAAAACGTCTCCCAGTTCCAGACCAGCTTAAATCTCTGGAGAATTAGCAGCAAACAGCAAAAAATATATGTATGTGTGTGTGTGTGTATCTATATATGTAGAAAGGATGTCTGCCCTTGCCCTTGAACATCTAGTGCGGCCAGTGGGTTCTCGCAAAATCAGCTAGGAAAAAGATCTGCCTGAAGAATCACTATGTACAGTTCTATTCCACTCCTTGTCCTAGCGGCAGAACCATCCCACAGGGGAAGCCAGCGGTCCACGTTGATTGCAGAAAACGGATCCCGACGAGGTGGAAGGGTTCTTGTTTAATTAAATAAATTAATATTATTTGTTTATATCAGAATAAATTGTTAAATATTGCTATTAACTGTTGAGGCCCCCGGGGTCCGGTGTTTCTGGCTCTGCTCCGGCCGAGGGCGGCGTCTGGGTGCGGCCCGGACGGCGACTCGGGCCGGGAGGGGCCCCCGCCCCCCTCCGCCGGCGGGGCGCCCCGCCCCCACAGCAGACACGGCCAGCGCGGCGGCGTTGGCGGCGGCCGGGCGCCCGCTCACTTGCACGTGTAGACCTCCGTGCGCTCGCTGCACGTGTTGCACTTCACGTAGCAGCACCAGTGGAACTTGCAGTTGCACTGCCAGACGCGGGCGTACTGGTGGGTGTTGTAGCCGCGGCCGCAGCACATGAGGTCGCAGCCGCTGGCCTGCGGCGCCGTCTTGTTGCAGGCGCGGCCCTGCGTGCCCACGCTGCCCGTCACCGGATCCTCCTCGCAGTAGTTGGGCGACTTCTCGATGTACACCAGGTCGGTGTCCATGGGCTTGCGGTAGGACAGCGGCTTCTTGATCTTGAGGAACGTGGGCCGCTTGTTGCGGCTGGCGCGCACGGGCTCCACGTGCACCGCCTCGTTGTACTTGTCTTTGAGCACGTAGCCCAGCTCGCGGAACTGCGGCAGCGTGGTCCAGCAGGTCTTGGTGGTGCAGGAGCCCGACACGCCGTGGCACTTGCACTCCAGCTTCATGTTCTCCTCCAGGATCTGCGGGGGCGGCGGGGAGAGCACAGCGGTCACGGCAAGGCTGGGCGGGGCACCCCGGGACCACCCGCCGGCCCCGCCCCCGCTGCCCCGCCCCCGCTGCCCCGCCCCCGCTGCCCCGCCGGGCTGGGTTTGGCCTGCGCTCTTCTTTCTGGGGGGCTTCCCTGGTGGCTCAGCTGGTGAAGAATCCGCCTGCAATGTGGGAGACCTGGGTTCGATCCCGGGGTTGGGAAGATCCCTGGAGAAGGGCAAGGCTACCCCACTCCAGTATTCTGGGCCTGGAGAACTCCATGGACTATATAGTCCCTGGGGTCGCAAAGAGGCAGACAGACTGAGCGACTTCCACTTTCACTCGCTGTCTTTCTGGTGCCGGAAGCTCAGACCTGGATGCAAAGCCTCCCTGGGACTCGCCTGCCCTCCCTGCTCCCGACCCCGAGGGAGCCTCATGCTGCTGCTTAGATCCATGCAGGCCGGTCTCGACCACACGTGGGTTCTCTTGGGGTTGCGCCGGTTTAAAATCACTTGCGAACCAACGTTCGAAAGCCAGGAGGAGACTTTCAAAGACAGGCTGCCCGGTGTTCTGCCGGGCCAACAGAACAGGTACCCGGCAACTCTGGAGTGATGCTCAAAGTTATTTCATAACCAGAGCAGCTGGGCGCTGACCTGCTGGCATGGGAGCTGGCCACAGAGGCCAGCCTGGTGGTCCAGCGGCGTCCGGCTCACCTCGGCCAGCTTGGCCACCCAGGCAGTGATACCCAGAGCTGTGGCAGCCTCCACCTCCCCCCCCCCCCCCCCTCCCCCCGGGCCGGCAGCCCTCAGCTCGCCCCAGTCATTACTGTTCCCTGGGGCCGAAAGGACTGGTTTAAGTCCCAGATCTAACATGAACCTGCTGAGTGCCCTCAGGCAGCTTGCTGTTTCCCCATGTGCAGAACCAGGGTGATGGTTGTACTTCATTATAACCCTCCAGTGAGACGCTGGTCAGAAAGGAGAGAGGGTGGACTTCTGAGACACACAGGAAGCTCAGCTGTCTAAGACACACTGTGGCATGGAAGAAGCTGGGTGCAAAAGAGAATCTAGTATGTGATGGCAGTGACAGGAAGTTCCAGGAAAGGCAAAGCTAACGACTGGGGTCCACAGCATCTTTATTCTCAGCTACAGGCTGAGATGGCCCATGGCCTGGATTTTGCTGGCCCCTGCTGCAGACATGACTGAGTGACTCTCTGCGACCCCATGGACTGCAGCACGCCAGGCTTCCCTGTCCTTCACCATCTCCCTGGAGTTTGTTCAAACTCATGTCCATCAAGTCAGTGATGCCATCCCACCATCCCATCTCATCCTCTGTCACCTCCTTCCCCTCCTGCCCTCAATCTTTCCCAGCATCAGGCCCCTTCCAATGAGGCAGCTCTTGAATTTATCCCAACAATTAAAGAAGACAAGGTTTACCAAATCCCCCACAGGACAGGATATTTATATTGCTATCTAGGTTGTTTTTTTCCAGTTGTTGTCTCCTTCCCTCCCTCCTTTCTTTCTGTTGTTCATTGGTTTAAGCTCTGTGCGTGAAGAGGCATCTTTGGAGCTAAAGTGTCTCCTACTTCCGGGTCATCTTTAGCCTGATGTCATCCTAACAGACCCTTGTTGCTGTGTGCCAGGCACTGGGATGGGCGTGTGCTGGTGAACGTCGTTTCTGGGTCATCGCATGTGAGCGTGTCCGTGGTCCTTCATCCACACTGTCCTGCTGCCTCTGCCTGTTCCAGTGACAGACTAAGTGAACGACCTGGGCATACTCTGGGTCCACGCGTTTATGTTGTTGCTGTTTTGTTGCTAAGTCTTGTGACCGACTCTTTGGGACCCCACAGACTGCAGCCCACCAGTCTCCTCCGTCCATGGGATTCTCCAGGCAAGAATACTGGAGTGGGTTGCCATTCCCTTCTCCAGGGGATCTTCCCAACCCAGGGATCAAATCTGCGTCTCCTGCACTGGCAGGCGGGTTCTTTGCCACTGAGCCACCAGGAAAGCTTATGCACTGGCGTCTTATTTAACTCTGTGGGGTTAGCAGGATTCTATTTAACGAGGCAAAAACCAAGGCTCGGCTAACTGCCAGAGCGGGTCTGTGCGGTGTTTGGAGGCCAGGGTCTTACTGCTGAGGGGTGCGAGTCGAGTGCTTGGTGGCTGAAAACTTGCTGTGTGACCTTGGGGGTGTCACTCGCCCTCTCTGAGCCTCAGCTGCCTTCAGTGAACATGCAGTGATAATTCCATCTTCTCTGACAAAGTTAAGGGGGCTGGAATAGAATCTGATGTTCCAAAAGTAGCTGTTAGTTCTGCCTCTGGGCTGGGCCTGTGTGGGTGCTGGGGACACAGAGGTGACCAGGTCAGACCCCTGTCTCCAAGGACAGGCCTGTGTCCAGGGTCCTCTCGGCCCTAGACGCTCCGAGTCCAGGAGGTGATTGGTCACGATACTCAACAGAAGAGAAGCCCACAGCGTCGGCACTCAAACACACCAGAGTGTTCTGGGACTCAGCTGAACGCCTGCTTTCAGGACACCTGGTGGGACAGACAGAGCACGTACTGCAGTGTGACCTCCACGTGCTGCAGCTGGTGGTGGGGAGCAGCCCCCACGTCACATAGATGTCCCCATCAGTGAGCAGACAGCCCCCAAGTGTCACCTTTCCATGTTGGCCTAAAAAGCAGAGGTGTCCTGTGTGTAGGGGGCAGAGCTCAGCAGGCGTTTCTGGGGCCCGATATCCTGGCCGGTGGATCTCAGAGCATCAGAGCCTCCCCTACGGATGCCTGGGGTGAGGGGCATTCAGAACAGGTGCTGACACTGAGGGGGGGTGAGGACGCGGACACACGGAGCTCTGGCTCTGGAAGTGTCCTTTCCAAGGTGTTTGCCCTGGAAACCGCGTGCTCACAAACAGGTTCAGGGATGTTCCTGCCAGCAGCGTTCATGGACGGCTTTGTGGGCACAATCTGATGTCCGTCCATGGTAAGATGGATGAACGGAGGAGAGGGGGCTCAATGGGGCCCTCGAGGACAGGGACCTTGAACAGCCACAGCGGCAGAGGTCAACCTCAAAACACCGTGGGGAGGGAAGGGGGCAGTCGTGGGAGCTCTGCCCAGAATGACTGCGTGTGTATCAAGCTCAAAGGTGGCAAAACTGGACTGTAGAGAAAGTGGTTGTCCCTGGGGTAGGAAGTGAGGGACTGGGGTTGGCTAGGGTCACCCGGGGGGCTCCTGGGGTCCTGGCAGCTTTCTGTTGCTTGATATGGGCACTTTATCTTTATTCCTTTAAATCCTTGTGGATGATCTGAGAGCTTTTTTTGTACATGAGCTGTGCCTGCGATTTATAAAAATGCAACGGGCGCAGGAGCGCATAAGCACATGGAGAGTGAGTGCACATCAGTAGCTCCAGGAAAACACGAATCAGCACCGCAGTGAGCCAGCACGTGCCACCCACCCGGATGCCGTGAGAGAAAGCAGGGAGGACTGCTGTTCCAGGACAGTGTGGGGCGGTGGGAACCCCCGTGTGCTGCTGGGGGCGATGTGAGCGGGCACAGACCCGGAAACAGCCTGGCAGCACCTCCAGATGACTGGGGACCGTGCTCCCTGGCGTCTGGTCTCCCCTCCTCACCCCTCACTCGCAGGCTCGAGTCCTAGCCCCCAAAGAGAAGGTGGTGCAGGCCCTCTGGAGGGCCTTCAGTCACAAGCGAAGCCCTCACGAATGCTATTGGTGCCTCATGAGCAAAGCTCCAGAGGGCCCCTTCCAACCCAGCAGGACAGAGAGGAGGGCCCGGCCGTGAGCCAGGAAGTGGGTCCTCACCAGGGCACAAGCCGCACCTCAGGCTCCCCGCTCCCAGCACTGGAGAAGCACATTTCTGTTGTTTTGTTCACGTGCCGCCCAGTCTGGAGCACTCTGCTGGAGCTGCTCAGGCACCCTGAGACACCCAGCAATTCTCCCTCTGGGTGTCGGGTTGGCCACAGAGTTCATTTCAGTTTTTCTGTAAGATGTTAGGGCAAGGATAACGAGACATCTGTTCATCACCTGTGCACACCTGGGTCCATGCTTTTATATGTGGTGTCTTACTAACTCCACGATTCCACTTAACAGGGGTCTAAGTGTCAGCTAACTCCTAGAGCGGGTCTGTGCATTGTTCGGAGGCCAGGGTCTTATTGCCAAGGGGTGCGAGTGGAGTGGTTGCTGGCTGCTTATTTGCTGTGTGACTTTGGGGGTGTCACTCCCCCTCTCTGAGCCTCAGGTGCCTTCAGTGAACGTGGAGTGAAGGCAATTTGATCTTTTGTGGCAAAAGTTGGCGGGGGGGGGGGGGGGGGGGGGGGGGGGGGGCTGCCGGGAGAGAACAGATATTCCAAAAGTCGCCGTTAGTTCTATCTCTGGGCTGAGCCTCTGTGGGTGCTGGGGACACAGAGATGACCAGGTCAGATCCCCATCTCCAGGGATGTGCCCGTGTCCAGGGTCCTCTTGACCCCAGATGCTCGGCCTCCAGGGGGAGGTAACCCCAGCAAGTCAATATACCCAACAGAAGGGAAGCCCACACACACACATCCACATTAAAAGACTGATTAAAACAATGTTTACATAAGCATCCTTTACAATAACCCCAAAGTGCAAACAACACAAATGACCACCGACGGGTGAAGAGATAAAATGTGGTCCATCCACACAGCAGAATAACATCCATAGAAAGGGAAGAGGTGCCGACCCCTGCTGCACCACAGGGGGACCCTGGCCACGAGCTGCTCAGTGACCGAAGCCAGCCGCACAGGACCAGGTCCGGTCTGATCGTGTTTACCGGCGACGTCTGGCGCTATGCAGACAGAAGGCAGACCAGAGAAGTGGGGGGCGAGTGCTGAAGGGTGCAGGACTCTTCTGGAGGTAAGCTGACTGTGGGGATGGCTGTGCATACACGTGAAGACACCAAACAGTGTGGAACTGTACGCTTTGAGTGAGGGCCACGCCATGGTGTGCGCAGTAGACTGTAACTAAGTTGGCTTTAAAAAACAAAAGTTCTTGGTCGCTTGTGAGGAAGCACTGGGTGACACTGTGTGTCCTTGCTGGTGACCCCCCGGGCAGCAAGCGCCAGGGCCAGGGCCAGACGCCCGGGAGACCGCCTCCAGCTCACCGCCTCCCTCCTCATCTGGGGCCACTGTGGCCTGCGGCTCTGGCAGCATTTGGATGGGCCCCTGATCGCATGACACACAGCCCGTTAATTAACCCTGCAGACTCTGCATTTTGAGAGCTCGGTGATTGCGTTAAGTCCGCATTAAGCTGAGCGGAATCACAGCCGCGCTGGCCAGGACTGGTCACTCGGACGGGCACCAAGCCCTCTGCCCCAGGCAAGGGAGCGCGAGCAGAGGAAACGCGTGTGGGTCAAAGCCAGGCTCGGCTCCCACCCCCGAGGCCAGGCTGGCTGCCAGCGCCCGAGCCGCCCGGGGCGGGGGGCCTTCCGGGGCCCCTCCCACTTGGGTCCTGGGCTGCAGTTCTGGGTCAGGCAGTCACAGGTCTGCACCTTCCCCGTGGCCTGGCCCAGCCCACCGCTGGTGCACTCAGGAGATGGCCAGAGAGAAGTCAGCATCAGGTGCCTTCACACCCTGGTATGGCTGGCACTGTGGGCTTGAGCACCCAGCCCGAGCGTCTGGGATCCTGGGGGCCCTGCATTGCCAGATGGAGGGGAGGTCAGGGGCCCTGGGGAGGGGCAGTGGGGGCCTGGAGCTGCCCGAACGGACCGCTGCCAGTAGTTTCTGCCCTTGGCTGCACTTCTGGGTCTTTCCTGGCTGGGCCCCTGAGACTGCCCAGGCGATGCCACGTTAGCATCCTTGATGCAGAGACCTCTCGGGATGAAAGAAAAGGCCACCGAGAGAGCAGATCACGAGGCCCTCCGAGTTCTCCTCCTGCCCCTCACCCCACCCGTCACCGCTAGTCAGGCAGGGCATGGACTGGCCTTCATGGAAGCGGCTCCAGGTGATGACCAGGGACTCACCCGGAGCCACTGAAGCTGTGCCCTTGCCAAGAGCACGTGGGGAAACAGGGCGCAGGCACCCGCCTCAAATAAGAAAAGAAGCGAGATGAAGACGGTGGAGCTGGGTCAGGGGTGCAGAGCGTGGGGGTGGGAGGCAGGCGGCCACGTGACCCCGCCGGGCGGGGACATCCTTTCTGAAGGAGGGGACACTCCAACAGAAGCAGAGGCCTGGGGCAGGCTGGGGCGGGGCGGCACAAGCCTGCTCCCTCCTTTCGTCGTTCCTTGAAGGACGGACACTGTGGCCAGCGGCTTCTGCTGAACAGGGCCAGGGCCGTGCAGAGCCCAGGAGGGGGGCATCCCACAGGCTCTGCTGACCACGCTAAGGAGCTGTGGCTTGGTTTTCCTGTCTTTAGTGGAATACGATGCGAGTTCCTGGTGTATAGCATCGTCCACCAGCCACACGTACGAAGCGATGTGCGTGAACCTACAGCCTGTCATACAGAGTGAGGTCAGTCAGAAAAACAGTTTACGCACAGATGTGGAGCCTAGAAAAACGGTGCTGATGAAGCCCTGCGGCAGGGCAGGAATAGAGACGCAGCTGGAAAGATCGGACTTGTGGACACAGTGGGGCAGAGACGGGGTGGGACGAACTGCAAGTAGCGCTGACGTGTACACACTACCGCACGCAAAACAGGTGCCTCGTGGGGAACTGCCGTCCAGCACGGGGGCTGAGCGCGGGGCCCTGGGATGACCTAGAGGGCTGGGGTGCGGGGTGGATGGCAGGGAGGGAGAGAAGCTCAGAGGAGTTCCAGATTTACTGAAGAAGTGTGAAAATGGTACCGAGGGTCCCAGTACATCCTTCACTGGTCCCAGTACAACCTCCTTTTGCCTGTGACTAACATCTCACCTCAGTACAATGTCAGCTTATTAGCACGGTGCATTAATGAATGAGCTAAGGGCTTCCCTGGTGGCTCAGCTGGTAAAGAATCCACCTACAATGTGGAGAGACCTGGGTTCCATCCCTGGATCGGGAAGATCCCCTGGAGAAGGGAAAAGCTACCCACTCCAGTATTCTGGCCTGGAAATTCCATGGACTGTATGGTCCATGGGGTTGCAAAGAGTCGGACACGACTGAGCCACTTTCTTCTTATAACAGTCGCTTATTAAGTGAAGCCCACACTTCCTTCGGACCCCCGGGTTGGTACCTTCTGTCCCCTTCCTGTTCCAGGAGCCCATCCAGGCCACCCAAGCCATTCAGTCCGCCTGTCTCCCTGGGCCGGGAGATGGGGTTTTATTGTGTGAGGACAGGACAGTCAGTGGCGGCCAGGAGCAGGATTTATGATTTTTAAAAGTCCTCTCATTGGCTGAAACAAAGGCATCACTCACTCTGGTGCCGGGAGACTGTGTGTGTTTGTGAGAGTCCAGGGGTATTTGGGAAAGTTCTGCACCTTCTGCTCAATTTCACTGTGAACCTAAAATGTGTCTGAAACATAGTCTTTAAAAAATCCCAATCGAGAGGCTGTACGCAGGGAGAGTCCCTGGAGTCCAGACTTGGTTGATTCTGCTGCTGACGGGCTGGGGGGCCTCCCTGGACGTGGGTTTCCCCATTTCAAACTCAAGGGTTTGGACTAAATGATTCCCAAGGCTGCTTCTGACTCTAAGAACCCTGACCTCATACCGACACGGCTCTTCAACCCAAAGTGTTTTCGGGGGTCTGACACCTGCTGAGAGATAAGCACTTCCATCCCATTTCACAGGTGAGGAAACTAAGGCTCAGAGAAGGAAAGGGACTCAAGACCACAGCGCAGGCTGCATCTCCTCCACACGTCTGTCTGGAGCACTGCCCACCCTCTGCCTCCTTCCCCTTCCCAGGAGACAGGCCCGGAAGGCTGCAACCCTGAGCTGGTTCTCGTTCCTAGGGGTGAGTGGTCTGGCCCTGAGCATACCTGCCTTGGGATGGTGTGAATGCAGGGGGCTCTGGCCAGTGGAAGGCCCTGGAGGGAGCCCCGGAGGCAGGGCCAAGTCCTGGTACTGGTTCCTCCCTGCTAGCCGCACGGGGCGGCCACATCCACAGGGTTCCAGCAGCCCGACCCCCTGGCCCATCCAGCCCGAGGAGTAACGGGCCCCCTGCTGCCAGCCCCAGGGGGTGCACCCTCCCTCTGGATTCCCTGACCTGTGTCCTTGGTTAGCCCCTGTCTCTGATAAAACAGCGTTCCTGCGGTGTAATGCACAGCCACACAATCCACCCTCCTAAACGTGTACGTGTCAGTGGCTTTAGTATATGCAGTGTGCAGCCGTCAGGGCCAAGGGCAGAGCATTTCATCACCCGCGAGAAAGCCCGTGCTGCCCAGCCGTAGCCACTCCAGTTCTCCCTCCTCTCGGGCCCTGGCAGCTGCTCTTCTGCTTTCTCTATAGATTTTTTTGCCTATTCCGGACATTTCATGTAAACGGACCCATACAGCGTGCGGCCTTTTGTGTCCAGTTCCCTGCACTCAGCATAATGCTTTCAAAGCTCCCCCACGGTGCAGCAGCTCTCAGCACCCTGCTCCTTTTCATGGCTGAATAATATTCCATGGTTGGGCCGTGCGGCGCTCTATCCGCCCAGTCACCAGTCGTTGGCCTGTAGGCTCTCTGGTTAAAACTGTCCTGGATTTCCTGGTCGGAGCGTGTCGGCCGCCTGGCCCTGACCCGGTGCTACCCCCTGGTTCCTCGCGGCAGGCCCGGGCACGAGCCACCCCTCGACTCCCAGCCCGCGCACTCTCCCCTCCCTCCAGCTCTGGGCCCTGCACCTGCCGGCCCTTATCTGGAAGGCCAATCTTTACTGCCATTATGGAGGCTTGACCCAGCAGTTCCACCGCAGAATATGTACCCTCCGGGGTGGGTGCGTGCATGTGTAAAATGACAGCCTCAGAGAGGCGTTATCTGCAACATCAAAAGGCCGAAAGGCTTTCGGGATCCACTGATGGGACCGGTTCTGTGAATCACGGGGCACCGATGGACTGGAATGTCCCAAGCTGCCGGAGAGGACAGGGCGGCCCTGTGCTTTCCAGTGAGACGCAACGGTGGAGAGAACAGAGGTGCGCAAAGTATGCGGAGCACGAGCTGTTTGTGCGAGAGAAAGGCCTATGTTTGTGCTCGAGAGCACAGAGCACATGCCCGGAGGAGCAGGGAGACGCTGGGAGGAGTAGCTGCCTCTGGAGAGGGCACCTGGGACCTTCCTTGTCATAGGATTGCTCTTGCTGCCATCTGAATATTTGACCAGGTCAGAAAAATGTCACCTCCTCCACAGAGCCTTCCCAGATTGCCAGGGCAGTCACGGACTCCCCAGTGGTTTCCGTCCCTGGCCTGGGCTGTTGGGTAGTTTTCACTTTGTCCCTCTGAGGACTGTGTGTCAGTTATTAATAGCCTCTGGCATCAGGCCAGAAGCTCCCTGCGGTGGACATGGAGCCCTGCCACCTAGCCCCCCTGCCTGAGGTGGTGTGCTGGTAAACCGGCTCCCAAGAGAGGAAAGAGCCCAGTGTGGGATAAATGCTCCCACCACGGCCAGTTTTAAGCTACCAGTGGTTTAACCATCAGCTTGCACATCTCCAATATTTAACACGGGGTCTTGTGAGTGCTAGGAGCCAGCTCGAGCACACCACGGGACTGGGCAGCCTCCAGCTGTCAGATCCTGCAGGGTCCGTCCCAGCCCCACATACCTGCTGCCTTCCCTGCAGCCGGGCACAGCCAGGCACAGAGAAAGGCAGGGGTCCCAAGGTCTGGCCTCTCTGACAGGCCCCATGCTGCAGGGACACTTCTGCCCCCGCCCTGTTCCTCTCCACCCGCTTCGCGTGTGCACGCTCAGTTGTGTCTGACTTTTCGTGACCCCCACGGACTGTAGCCCGCCAGGATCCTCTGTCCATAGGATTCTCCAGGCAAGAATACTGGAGTGGGTTGCCATTTCCTCCTCCAAAGGATCTTCCTGACCCAGGGATCGAACCTGCGTCTCCTGCATTGGCAGGCAGATTCTTTACCACTGAGCCACCTGGGAACCCCCTTCACTGATTCCTCATGAGCAGCTTGGACCGAACTGCATCTCAGCCTCTGCTCCTGGGGCAGAGAGAACAAGGAGACCAGCCCCGCCCCCAGCGGGGACACTCCCCCCACGCGCAGCCTCGGGCAGGGAGCCTGGCGCGGAGGAGGGGCCGGCCAGCCGCGCGGGGGGAGGGGCCCGCTGTGCGTCTGCGCAGCGCGCATTCCTGCAGTCCTCCCCCGCCATGCGCCGAGCACCTGCTCGCCTCTGCTGCGGGGGCCCCGGGGGTCCGTGAGACAGACACGGGCCGTCGTGCCTTCCCTGAGCCTGCGGACCCAGACGAGCAGCCCTGGAATTAATACCGCCCCCAGATGGACGTCGGAGAGTCCCGTGAAGGAGCGAGACAGGGAGCAAACGAAACTCGACCCGGGAGGGGCTGCCCCGTGTGTAGCAAGGACCGGAAGCCAAGCAGGACCCGTGAGCATCCGCCAAACTCAAGACGACACACGGGAGGAGACAGTCCCCTCAGTAAAAGGTTCCGGGAGGGCGGCAACACGAAAAGAAATGGACACAGAACACCCTTTAACACCACGCAATAGATGAAAGATCTAAATGACAGACTGGATACTGTAAAAGCCTTAGAGGAAAGCGTAAGTAGAACACTCTTTGACATAAATTGCAGCCGTATCTTTTTGGATCCATCTCCTAGAGTAACAGAAATAAAACAAATGGGACCTAGTTAAACTCAAAAGCTCTTGCACAGCAAAGGAAATCATGAACGAAATGAAAAGACACAGAGGAATGCAAATTAAAACTACAAGGAGGTATTACCTCACATGGGTCCGAGTGGCCATCATCGAAAAATCTACAGGAAATGCTGGAGAGGGTGTGGAGAAGAGAGAAGCCTCCACACTGTTGGTAGGAACGTAAATGGGTACGTCCACTATGGAGAACAGTATGGAGGTTCCTTGACATGCTAAAAGTAGAACTTACCATATGACCCAGAGAAAACCATAAACCCAAGAGACACATGCACCCCAATCTTCACTGCAGCACTATTACAACAGGCAGGACGCGGAAGCAACCTAGATGTCCATCGACAAAGGAACGGATGAAGGAGATGTGGCACATACCTACAGTGGAATATTACTCAGCCATAAAAAGGAACAAAACTATTCTGTTTGCAAAGACATGGATGGACCTAGGGACGGTCGTGCAGAGTGAAGAAAAACATTGTATAGTATCACCTATATGTGGGATGTAGAAAAATGGTTCGCGTGAACTTATTTGCAAAGCAGAGAGAAAGACACAGATGTAGAGAATGGATGAGAACAGGCGGGTTGGCGGAGGGATGACTTGACGAACACACACCACCATGTGTAACATAGATGACTCGTAAGAACCTGCATCCAGCACAGGGGTCTCTGCTCAGGGCTCTGTAGTGACCTAAATGGGGAGGAAGTCCAGAACAGAAAGGACATGTGTGTACGTGTAACTGATTCACCGTGGTGTAGACGAGAAACTAACAGCCCCAGAAAGCAACTATACTCCAATAAAAAAAAAAAAACCTGACAAGCCGCAGAATGGAAGCAAATATTTGCAAACAATGCAACTGACAAGGGATCCATTTCCAGAATTTACAAACAGCTCATGGGGTTCAATATGAAATAAAATAAGCAATGATCCTATCCAACACTGGGCAGAGAAACCTAAATGGGCATTTCTCCAAGGAAAACACAGATGGCCAAGAGGCGCAGGGAAGGACGCTCGACACAGATGATTAGGAAGAGAGATGCCAATCAAAACTACAATGTGGTATCAGCTCACACCAGTCAGAATGGCCGTCATCAACAAGTGTACGGACGATACATGCTGGAGGGGGTGTGGAGAGAAGGGAGCCCTCCCACACTGTCAGTGCGAATGCGAGTTGGTACCTCCAGTATGGAAAACAGCGTGGAGCTTCCTTGGGAAACTAAAAGCAGAGCCACCTTATAACGCAGCGTCGCACTACAGGGTGTATATCTGCAGAAAACCGTAATTCCAAAAGACACACGCACCCCAGTGTTCACTGCAGTGCTACTTAACACCAGCCAGGACATGGAAGCAACCCAGACATGCACGGCAGATGGACGGGTAAACAAGAGGCGGCACATGTGCACAGCGGGATATGACTTGGCCATAAAGGATGAAATAATGCCTTTGCGGCAACATGCACGGACCTGGAGATGATCAGACCACGTGAAGTCAGTCAGAGGACACAGATGCCGTGGGATACTGCTTACAGGTGGAATCTAAAACATGGCACAAATGAGCTTACAAAACAGAAGCAGAGAATGAACTGATGGACACCGACGGGGAAGGATGGGGGGGGCGACAGATGGGGAGTCTGGGATGGACGTGCACACGCGGCTCTATCTGAAACAGATAACCAACAAGGACCGACACTATGGCCCAGGGAGCTCTGCTCAACATTCTGTAATAACCCAAGTGGGAAAGAACCTAAAGAGAGAATGGATGTGTGTATAACTGAATCCCTCCACTGCACACCTGAAGGTAACAGCAACGTTGTTAATCAGCTGTGCTCCAATATAAAATAAAAAAACTTTTTTAAAGAAAATTCAAGCTTGGAATAATATTAAAAAGTTTCTGTGGAACCTGAGAGAAGCAAAGAAATGTAAAAACATAAAGGAAAAGAAACCAAAATCTTCTCTAAATATGTGTGTCTGTTAGTCACTCAGACATACCGACTCTTTGCGACCCCATGGACTGTAGCCGGCCAGGCTCCTCTGTCCATGGGGTTCTCCAGGCAAGAATACTGGAGTGGGTTGCCATGCCCACCTCCAGGGGATCTTCCCAACCCAGGGATCGAACCCAGGTCACCCTCCACAGCAGGTGGATTCTTTCTTTACCACCAGAGCCATGTGAAAAGCCCTGACATTAAAAAAATAAAACTATCAAGGACCTCCTGTACAGAGCAGGGAACTCCACTCAATATTCTGTAATAACTTAAATGGGAAAAGAATTTGAAACATAGAAACATGTGTATGTTTAGGTGCGTCATTCTGCTATATCCCTGAAACTAACACACCACCGTGAAGCAACAATACTTCAATAAAAAGTTGAACTTAGGGGAGATGGAGGAACAGCATGTACCAAGGCCCAGAGGTGGGCGGCATGCGGACCAGCCCCCCCAGGAGGAGTGGGAGGAGACAGGGCTGGGGCCGCGTGTGGGGGTGGCGGGGCTGGACACTCAGGGCAGGGGCGCTCCTGATGAGCTGCAGGCCCAGGGGTTCCAGGAAGGGGCCTTTCTGCAGGAAGGGATCAGGTCTGGCTGACCCCCTGAGAGCCAACTCCAGAGAAGGGAGAAATGAGATCAGAGAGGCAGAGTGGAGGGTGGGGGATGACATCCCCATCACCCAGGCCGGAGATGCTGGAGGCCCCAGTGGAGGCGGCGGCAGTGAGGGGCAGGGGCGGTGACACTGGTGGGGTGGAGCGTGGGGCCCCGGGTGACTCACGGGCCTCTGCACGACACGGAGGCCGCCAGGGACCAGGCCGGGAGCCAGGCTCAGGGAAGGGCAGGTGTCGAGGGCGTGATGGGGACATTTCAGGCTTGGTGAGCGGTCAGAAAGAGGGGCCTCTGGGGGAGCAGAAATCTGAAATCTGGCCCCGGTCAGCTTAAGCGACCACAGTGGATGATCCCGGTCAGGATCCAGTCACTTCTAAAGCCTCGATAAAACGTGGATGAAAACAGCCAGAAGTAGGACACCCACCTCCATCACTTTGGGTATTAAAAAAAAATTACAAAAGCACAAGAAGCGAGAGAATGAGAAAGATGACCGCCAGCTAACTATGAATTAAGAGGCTGCTAAAAAGGCAACCATCTGAAGCCATATTAACAGAGGTCTAACAGAGGTTCATAATACAGGAGCAGACAGTCTGGCTGTGTGACTTTCAGAACTGGGCTATGCCCCCACAGATGGACAGAACCAGAGAGCACGCTTACCGAGGGGGCTGGAGAGCCCAGGCTGACGGAGCTGGAACTGCCCCCCCCGCCCCCCGCCCCAGAGAAGGCAGATTCTGGGGCCCTGCGCACCACCCCCTACACGCTGCTGGCCTGTCCTGGGGCGGGGTAAATGGGAGGGGCTGTGTGGCCAGAGGTCAGAACCGGGACCCCAGCTACAGGGGATCCCTGCAGCAGATCCCAGCTCCGTGCAAAGCCAGGAGACCCCACCACACTGGCCAGCACTGGAGGGGCCGCGGGAGGTGGGGACCTCCTGTCCTGGGAAGTGTGGGGGGCAGCAGCTGGGGTCTGCAGGGGCCATTCCTGAACCGGGTGGGGTGGGGCTGCTCTTAACCTGCTCCTCTGTCCCCCAGCCTGGCAACCAAACCTGTCTGGAGTAATAGGAAGGATTTTCTGCACCGCTGGAGGGAGAAAAATCAATCTCTCCTTGACAGGTCCCCCAGGAAGTGCCAACAATGTACCAGGTGCTGCCCAGAGCCCGGAATTACCAGGGCGGGGCTCCCAGGCCTGGGAGGGGCCTCGGGAGAAACTCGGCTCCAGCAAAAATTCCTGATTCGTGACACCCAACAGATACTATCGAGGCTGGCCTCCTGGGCCGCCCCAGACTTTGGGGCTGCCTGGATGATCTGGGGGTGGACTTCCTGGAGGAGGAAGGGGTCCTCCGGGGAGGGAGGTCAGGCAGTGACTGAGGGCCTGAGTACGGAAGCCAAAAGCTGTTGGCCAGTGTTGAGCTCCACTGCGCCCCTCCACACTGCAGACCCCGCCAGGGGAATACCTGGCCCAGGACGATTTCCCCACCTTGTGGTGACCGGCCCTCCTCCAGGAATGCACCTCCATTCATCCCCGCATGGCCCGGCCCAGCCCAGCCCTCCTGGGGCCTCTGCAAATGCCACCTCCTCCTCCTCGGAGCGCCCTGCCCCTGCCCCACCCAGCCCAGGAGGACTCCTCCGGCACGGACCTCTCCCACGCCCGACACCCTTCTCTTTGTGCCCCTGTTTACCGCCAACCTGCGTGGCCTCCAAGCTCTGCAAACGTGGACGGCCCGATGAGGCGTTCTCCAGCCATGGAAACTAAAGTGGCCCCAGCCCAGTCCTCACTGCCGCTTGCCACCAGTCATCTCTCCAGTTCCCACTGGTCACCGCTAAGTCCGGGCTGGGGACTCAGGCAGGTCGGGACCAATCAGAGGGAGTCCTCGGGGTTCGGCGAGAGACTGAGCGAGATGGAACGCTTTAGACGACCACCAGCTCACTGTGAACTGAGAGGCTGCTAAAAAGGCAAGCGTCTGAAGCCATACTAACAGTGGTCTAAGGTTCACAACACAGGAGGAGACGGCCTGGCCGTGTGACTTTCAGAACAAGAACCACAGTTTCCCACCAGAGGAGCAGGATGGGCTACAGAAGGCAGAGCCAGGCACAGGCACCTCGCAGCCTCGTGGTCTGACCAGGGAGGCAGAGAGGAGGAGGGGCATGTGGGCGTGGTTCCTGGGAGTATCGTTTGTGCCCTGGATCAAGCTGGCCCTGAATCCGCTACCCCAGGACCAGTTGCTTCCATGAACTAATGAATTCCCTTTTTGTCTTTAAGCTGGCTTGAGTTGGGTTTCCGTCCTTGTGGATTAAATGTTGTACCTGGCCGAGAGGTCCTTTTGTCTGCAGCGCAATGCTTCATGTAAACCCCAAAGCCAGTCCCTAATTGGTGGGTGTGAAGTCACAGCAGGAAGCAGAGCTGAGAGCCTCCGTCTTGCTGGGCATCTCCAGCATCAGTCCAGGCAATCAGACTCAATCACCACATGCCGGTGGTGGCAGAAATGGCCAAAGGAAACAGGGCACACTGCCTGCCTGCCTGTCCAGCCCCCCACGACCTGACCACAGCTGGCTGCCTCTGACCACAGAAGGGAAAACACTGGACCCTGCCTGATAAAAAGAGACCCAGGAAGGCAACTTCCGTTTTCTATCTTTGGATGCTGTGGTGTGAAAGCGTGACTGCGGGAGCTTAGGCAGCCGCCTTGTAACCCAAAGGCGAGAGAACCAGAGGCCAACAAGGTGACGAGGGCAGACGGAAGGATGGAAACAGCTTGGGCCTCGCAGAGTCTGCAGAGCCTCTGAAAGAAACTGTGTCCAGACTTCCATTTTGCAGGAAAAAGCCAACTCCCATCATCGGAGCCACACCTCATGAGGTGTTCTGGTGCTTGGCACCTTGCGCCTTCAGAGATCTGCTCCTTGTCATCAAACAGGAGCAGGTCTTTCCTCAGATGAAAGCGGGGAGGTTGAGGAGAGAAGGGCGGGGCTTCCCTGGTGGCCCACTGGCTAAGACTCCATGCTCCCAATGCAGGGGGCCCTGGGTTCGATCCCTGGTGGGGGAAGCAGATCCCACAGGCGGCAACCAAGAGTTCACCTGCCCCAAGTACAGATATCTCCTGCCACAGGGAAGATCAGAGAGCCCGAGTGCAGCCAAATAAATATTTTTTTAAAAGACCTCTTCGAGTTTTCCTTGCTCCGCACAACGAATGCTGGGGTGAGCCGGCACGGGGCAGGAGGGGTGGGGGGCAGGGTCGTGGGGTGGAGGGAGCAGGCAGGCCCAAATCCTGGTTCTGCGCCTACGTTGCTGTGGGGCTGCTGGCAAGTCCCTTTCCTTCTCTGGGCCCGGTCTCCTCTCCCTCTAGGACGAAGGCCCCAGAGGGGACTTCCCGAGAGAACACAGGGACACAGAGGGACGAGACGGGCACGTTCTCCCGGGTGTCGCTGGGGCAGGAGCAGAGACAGAAGTGAGGGAGTGACCATTCCCCCGGGGTGGGGGGCACTGGGAGTGCCCACTGCGGCCTGCCCGCCTCCCTCCAGCCTCCGCCCACACCCGGACACCTCTCCTGTCGGACCCCCACGCCCAGCTCCTGCTGCCCGCCCGGGTGCACCGCACGATCGCCGCCTCCTTCCCACGTGCCATCTGCTCTGGCCCCTGCCGCATCCCTGCCCATCCGTGTGGACACTGCCCTGGCCCTGCCTCATCCTTGCCCATCCATGTGGACGCTGCCCTGGCCCCTGCCTCATCCTTGCCCATCATCCATGGGGACACCGTGCCTCCTCCCACACCCAGACTCCAGCCACTCCCTCCCAGCAGGAGACCTGGCTCCAGAACCTTCTTCAAGGCCCCCCCAAGGTGGCCGACCACCTGGGAGAGGCCACACCAGCCGGGGGGAGCAGAGAGCAGGGGGCAGAGCTGCTGGGCGTGGAGGCCTCCCCTCCCAGGGCTGGGCTGGACCAAGGGAGGGGACGTGGGCAGGGGGATGGTCCCCGGGCCCCGGCTGCCCGTCTCCAGGCAGCGCGTGGCCCACATGGCCTGTGCAGGGGGGCCCGCAAGGGGCCCTCCACCTCTGCGTGTGATCCAAGGTGTCCTCACTGTGTACTAGGGCCATGCCCTGTCCCGGGCACCCCGTGCCTACTTCCTAAGGAGCCGACAAGGTGGGGGCCCCGCTGGAGTCAAGGCCAAGGGCCTGGGTGTGCCGGGCACCCCTGTGCCCCCTTCTCTGTCCCCCGAGGCTGACCTGTGTCTGCTGCACCCACAGATGCCCCGTGCTCAGCCTCTGGCCCGGCCCAGTCGGGGGAGCCCGTCACCAGCCCGGGTGCTGAAGCGCCTTGATGTCACCCGCGCCTGTAAGTAACCCCTTCACTCAACTCCCCTGTGTTACCCCAACTGTGCTGTCCCTCCGGCTGGGACCCGGGGTGAGCCGCCCCGACCACAGGCTTCGGTTCTGTCTCCAGGTTTGAGGGGACATGGCCCGTGGTGGCTGCATCAGGACCGTGACCCACGGCGAGGTGCCGGGTCCAAGGAGCCCTCGGAGGGCAGCCGTGTTGCCAGGCGTCACCAGAGGGTGAGCGTAGAGACGACTGCCCATCAGGGCCCCGTGCCCACTCCACGCCAAGCTGCCCAGCGTCACAACTTCCTGTCTGCGCACCCCTCCCTCCCACCGGACTGTGAGCGCCCCCCACCCCCCGAGGGCAGGCACCACCCAGCCCGACTCCAGTCCAAGCTGCTGACGCATCGGCTGCCATCCCGAGTGCTCAACAGGCAGCGACTCACTGAAGCCGCCTGGTGACCCCGCCAGGCACATTCATCCTCGTCACCCCACTTTCCAGGGCAGGAAGCGGAGGCGCCAGGGCCTCACAGGTGGGCAGCACTGGGCTGGTGTGAACCCAGGCAGTCGGGCTGTGGGACACAGCTGAACAGAAGGCAGGCAGGCACGCGTCCCGGGTCGGCCTTGTCCCCCCAGGCCATGGTCACAGGGCTGGACAATGCAGTGGACGCCACGGCGCCCACCCGGGCCCTCTTCCAGGACCGAGCACTCACCAACCAGCTGCCCATGGTGTCGGCCTGTGAGGCCCACAGCCTCCTGGAATCATCCTCCAGGAAGATTCCTTAGAGGAGGGCATGGCCACCCACTCCAGTATTCGTGCCTGGAGAATCCCCTGGACAGAGGAGCCTGGTGGGCTACGGTCCATGCGGTCGTGAACAGTCCGACACGACTGATGGGACTCAGCACGCGTAGGAGCCCCCGCACCCGAGCTCACGGCCCCTCGGCAGGGCGGCCACGGCTAGTGCTGGGTCCCTGGGGGGAGGGTCCCCTGCCTCCCCCCGGGGACGACGCCAAGGGGACGTTTGGAGCCCGGAGCCGCTCCCAGGACCCACTGGAGCCTCTGCAGCCTCGGCACCCCTGCCTGGCTTCTCTCCCGCTTCCCAGGAAATGCGCGGCGGGTGAGTGTCCACATCGGGGGCCCTTTCTGAGGACCCTGATCTAGGGCACCGTAGAACCCTGTGGGCAGAATGCCGCCCCCGAGACACGGGAGGTGCCACAGGTGTGAGCGCCACCCTAAGAGGGGGCTGCGGGCCCCCCCAATCCCTGCCCCCCCGCCCCCCAACTCCCACACCTTTCTCCGCCGCCCCTCCTGCCCGCACGTCGATCCATCATGAGCAGAAGACTTCACTTCACTCAGCTGCAGCTGTGTTCCTCTGGGCGACTCAGATGAAAGAGGGGGAAAAACAGCTTTTTTTTTTTTTTTTTTTTTGGTAAACACGTGGAGTATTTTCTCCTTGGTCACATTCTTTGAGTCACTCTGGATGCACTGACTCCAAGCAAGGATTCCTGCCTGCCTCCGGTGGGGATGGCCGGGGAGGCCGCGTTCCACAGAGCAAGGCTGCTGGAATGTGGCCGGGTTGGCCTGGGGAGGGGCACGGACTCTGGCTGGGGCCTCGGCCAGCCCTGTCCCCGAGGGAGACGCTCCTGGGTCTGGACTGGGACCTGCCGAAGTGAGCGTGGGCTGGGTGACGGTGGCTCAGACGCCATCCCTGGCTCCCTGTCATCCAAGGGCTTGAAGCCCGGGGTCTGGGGCCGGCCAGCCTCTGCCCATGGCGGGGCCTGGGAGGAACTGCTTCTCGGGGACAGACGGCCCTCACCCCAGGCCCGTCTCTCTCTTGACCTGACTCTCGCACACTCAGAGCACACATGTCACCACCTCCCGCGCAAGCTCGGTGCCCTGGGGCGCCGACTGTAGCCCCAAGTGAGGCAGCCAGGTGCCCCCAGCTGTAGGGTGAGGGGCGAGGAGGCTGATGGGAGTGAGCGGAGCCACAGAAACATGTTCCTCCTGACTTCTGACACATCACTGGATTGGCCTTGGCATTCATTCATTCATTCACTCACCCACTGTTTAGTCGCTGAGTTGTTGTCCAACTCTTTGCAACTCCATGGGCTGCACCCCACCAGGCTCCTCTGTCCATGGATTTTCCAGGCAAGAGGCTGGAGCGGGTTGCCATTTCCTCCTCCTGGGGATCTTCCCCACCCAGGGATGGAACCCGCGTCTCCTGCATTGCAGGCAGATGCTTTACCGCTGAGCCGCCGGGGAGGCCCATCCATTCGCTCGCTCACTTGCTAATTTCAACTTTCTACCACGTGTTCATTGAACCGCTGTCCCGGGCAGGCCTGAGGTCAGTGACTGGGTGGCAGAAAGAGGCCAGGCCCCTCTCACCAGAAGCTGACGACCTGGGCGGGGAGGTGGCCTGCACCCGACTGTCACACGGGCACGAGGCTGACGCTGGCCTCCCCCGCTGGCAGCTCTGAAGAAGAGTGCCTGCTGGCCCCTCCCATGCTCACGGACCCCCAGCAGTGGCCCCCGGCCCCCCCACAGCCCTACTGGAAAGTGCTTCCAAGATAACAGGAGCAGCTGAGTCAGGTTGGGGGGGGGGGTGCACACGGCATGGAGGGGCTGTTCCGGCTGCTCCAAGTTTGAGGGAGCCTGGGGAGGACACTGGAATGGTGGCGGCTGCTGGCCAAGTGCTGGCTCCGTGGGTCCCCGGCCCCCTCCTCCACCCCCGCGGTCCCTGCCGCCTTTTTGGCTAACCGGCACCTCCTCTGTTTGCCCTGATCGCCCTAGGATCCTTGCAGCTCCTCCCACACCCCCGGCATGCTCCTGCCTCAGGGCCTTTGCACGCCCGCTCTCTCCATGGCTCCCGCCCTCACTTCTTGGGGGCCTCAGGCTCAGATCTCGCCTCTGCCAGGACTCTCCCTGCCCCCTGCCCTGGGTCGTCTTGCTCCCCGCGGGCGTCGGTGTCTGACATAGCACACACTGCTGTCCTTGGCTTCTCATGTTTACCACGGAACGCCACCTGCCCGAGGGCAGGGACGCAGTCTGTCCACTCCTGCCGCGGCCCCGGCGCCCAGACTGGCCTCCAGAGCAAGCCTGGTGCTCAGTAACTGAAGGAATGGCTGAGAGCAGGCCCGGCTGGAGTCAGGGCGGGGGGTGAGGAAATGACCCCGGAGCTGACACGGGATGAGAAGGGCCAGGCTGGGCGCAGAGGAGGAAAGGGCAGGCCGGGCGGAGGGAACAGCACGGGCAAAGGCCCACATGGAGGGGAGCCGGGGAGCCCCGAAGTGGAGAGGAAGCTGGTAGTCTAGCTGCAGGGCTGCCCGCCTCCCGTGGGACGGGGACTTGGCATCGCAGTGGCTCCCTGAGGCCACCACGGGGAGGACAGACCCGAGCAGACGCGGGGAGGAGGAGGACGCGGCTCAGCCAGGGGCAACTGCAGAGGGAAGCCGGGAAGCAGAGATGCTAGAGAACCGCTCACCTCCCCCCACGGACCCAGCCTGCGTTCACAGCACCTGTCGGGCTGCGTGGCCCCGGCCAGCCCCGCAGAGAGGCAGGGCCAGAGCACCCGGGGCACAGGTCCTGCCTGCATCCGTCCAGACCCTCCTTCTCTCTTGACCCAGAGACTTGGGCTCTTTCAGGGACGGCCCTGAAGAGGATGGACTTCAAGGACGTGTGGTACCCGAGCACAAGGACAACGCAACACTCAGACCAGAAATACACGTCCTCGCAAAACCTGTCCACGCGTGTCCACAGCAGCCAGAAGGCAAAACAACCCAAACGGCCAGCATCAGATGAACAGATAAACAAGACATGGTCTAGACCACAGGGGACTATTACTCAGCCCTAGAAAGGGATGGAGTGGAGACCTCCCTGGTGGTCCAGTGGCTGAGACTCCACACTCCCAATGCAGGAGGCCTGGGTTCAATCCCTGGTCAGGGAACTAGATTCCACATGCTGCAGCTAAAAGATCCCGCATGCCACAGTGAAGATCGAAGATCCGCGTGCCACCTCTAAGACCCGGTGCAGCCAAAAGAATTTAAGAACAGTTTTTTTAAAGGGGTAAAGTGCCGACACCTGCTACAACATGGATGGACCTTGGCAACGTGATGCTCGGTGACAGAAGCCAGACCCCTAAGGTCATATATTATAGCGATTCCATCTGCACAAAAGGTCCTGAATAGGTGAATCCATAGAGACAAGAAGCAGAAGGCTCGTTGCCTGGGGCTGGGGGCTGGGGAGCAGGGAGTCCCCATGCACAGGCATAGGAGTTCCTTTTGTGGCGGTAAAAAGTTCTAGAATGGACTGTGATGATGGCTGTGTGGCTCCAGGAAGCCCTCTGTGCGCACTTCATGCCAGGCCGCTCTGAACCACTCCAACCCTCGGGGCTTCGGCACCTGTGGTTCCCTCTGCCTGCAAGACCCTTCCTCCGGCTTCTCATCTGCCCTGTTCAGGAGGCATCCAGAGGGGGCCGAGGTGTTCAGCAAGCGTTTGCAGAGTGAATGAATAAATGAGTGTGAATGAATGAATGAGTGAGTGAATGAATGCATGAGTGAGTGAATGAATGAGTGAGTGAATGAATAAATGAATGTGTGAGTGAATGAATGAAGAAATGAGTGAGTGTGTGAATGAATGAGTGAATGAATGAATTAATGCAAGAGTGAGTGCATGAGTGAATGAATGAATGAATGAGTGCACGAGTGAGTGAATGAATGAATGAATGAATAAAGGCACCTTGGCTCGGGAGCCTGGATGGCCTTTTCCTTCATGGTGGCGTCTGATAGGCCCCTGACTTAGTCCACAGAAGACCAAGCTGCCCAGGGAGCGGCTTTGGGACAGAGGACAGAGGAGCAGATTCCCCAGAGTACTGAGACAGGGCCCAGGTCCTGCTGCTTGGACACCCTCTGTGCCCTTGGTCACCCCCAGACGAATTGCCTGGACCCCTGCGAGGTCCTGCCCAGGTGACCAGGCACAGCTGAAGCCCTGTGAACGCCCCCATCCCGCAGCAGAAGCGCCCTCTGTGTCGGCGTCCAGGCAGGCGGGCGGGCCCGGCCTCAGCCCCTGCTGCCCGGCAGCCCGCCCAGGGGACACGGAGCAGGGACACCTCCCCTGAGATAGCCTCTTTCCTGTCCTCGCTGGAGGCAGGTTTTTTCCAGGCTGACAAGAGGGAAAAACACCCCGGGTTATCTCTGTCCCAGGGCAGTTTCCAGCAGCGGTGGGGGGCTCTCCCCGGGGCAGGGGGCGGGCGTGGTGCAGGGAGAGCCGGCTCCTTACTGCCCTGCGGCACCGGGTGACCAGGCACGACTCAAGCCCCCCGAACGCCCCCGCCCCAGAGCAGAAGCTCCCCTTGTGCTGGTGTCTGGGAGGGCTGTCAGCGCAGGTGGGCAGCCCCGTGTGCCTGCAGGAGCTCGGGAGGACCCGCAGATCCACTGAAACCGCATCACACCAAGGACCTGGCGCTCTTACGGCAGAGAGGAGAGGCGTCCGCGTCCCGACCTGGAGTCCCAGCTCTGCCGCGTCCTGGCCGGGTGGCCGGGGGACACTTAAAATCCCCGCGCCTGGTTCAACCAGAAGGAACAGCGGCAGAGACCACAGCTGGGGTGGGGCACTGAGGGGCCCGCCCGCAGAGGGGAGCTGGAGGAGGGGACCTCCGCACGTCTGCAGGACTGTTTATTCCCTGCAGAGGATGCCAACCGGCCTCGGGATGCAGGGAGGGATGCTGGGTTCTTCCCGGCTGGCCTGGGGATAACTCCCAACTAAGAGCCTGTGGGGATGGAGTGAACATCCAGGAGGGAGTGAGCGCCCTGTCACCAGAGGCATTCAAGCCAGACTGAGATCTGTGCCGTCCAAGAGGGGAGCCACGTGCCACACGAGCATCTGAACTGGGGCTAGTCTGAACAGAGACGTGCTCCAAGTGTAAAGTGATGGCCAGATTCCCAAGACTCATTATGGGGGGGGGGGGGGCGGGGAAGAAAAGATGAGTAAACCCGCCATGTTTTCTATTGCATGCCTGCTCAGTCACCCCAGTCGTGTCTGACTGTGCGGCCCTCTGAACTGTACCTGCCAGGCTCCCCTGTCCATGGCATTCTCCAGGCAAGGATACTGGAGTGGGTTGCCATTTCCTCTTCCAGGGCATCTTCCCAACCCAGGGATCGAACCTGCGT
Organism: Odocoileus virginianus; assembly: GCF_023699985.2. Classification (NCBI taxonomy): domain Eukaryota; kingdom Metazoa; phylum Chordata; class Mammalia; order Artiodactyla; family Cervidae; genus Odocoileus; species Odocoileus virginianus. The sequence continues at coordinate 2,519,328 of NW_027224320.1, forward strand.
CGTCTCTTATGCCTCCTGCATTCATTGGCAGGCAAGTTCTTTACCCCTAGCACCACCTGGGAAGCCCACTTTCATATTGATTGCATATTAAATAAATGACAGTATTTTGGACATATTAAAGATATTATTAAGTTTAATGTCATCCCCTCTCCCTTTTTGATGGAGCTACTAGAAAATTGAAATTACATATGTGGCTCGTATTAGTTTCTCTTGGACAGCACGGGTCAGAATCCCTGAGCTGTACCTTGACACACCCCTCAGGTGATGTGTGTGCGAAAGAAAATCTGAGACGCCCTGCAGGTGCCTTGACCCAGGGGCTGGGGGACTCGGCTTAGAGGCAGTGAGAGCAAACAGCCTGAAGTCCAGCCATGTTCCGTGGAATGTTAAATAATTGACACCTGGGCCCTGAGCTACACGCTTGGCCTGCAGTGTCCTTTCTACCTGCGGGCTCTCACCAAGAACACACACACTTTCAAGAGAAGGGGGTAGTTTAGCGGGGACTGGGCTCTCCTCGAAACGAACCGTGTCCCAAATCCACCATTCGCTGGCATCCTGTAACTTGGTGAAAAAGTCACTCGGTCGTGTCCGACTCTTTGTGACCCCATGGAGTATATAGTCCATGGAATTCTCCAGGCCAGGATACTGGAGTGGGTAGCCTTTCCCTTCTCCAGGGGATCTTCCCAACCTGGGGATCAAACTCAGGTCTCCTGCACTGCAGGTGAATTCTTTACTAGCTGAATCACAAGAGAAGCCCAAGAATACTGCAGTGGGTAGCCTATCCCTTCTCCAGGGGATCTTCCCAACCCGGGGATCGAACTCAGGTCTCCTGCATTGCAGGCGGATTCTTCCAGCTGAATCACAAGAGAAGCCCAACAATACTACAGTGGGTAGCCTATTCCTTCTCCAGGGATCTTCCATGACCCAGGAATCAAACCAGAGTCTCCTGCATTGCAGGTGGATTCTTTACCAACTGAGCTATCAGGGAAGCCCTATAACTTAGTAAAGGCTGGGAAATAATCTCAGAAAACAACTGAAAAATGGTTCTGCATGTTAAAAAAAAAAAAAAAAAAAAAAACGTAACAATTCTCCCTAAATTCCTCCTCCTTTTTCTCTCTGAAAACTTGGCCCCGAGGTGTTCAACGGCACTAAATATAGAACTGGTGAGCAAGTGAATCACTCGAGGTGCCGGGGCCCAGGGCTGTCTCACGGTCGAGCTGCAAACGCTGAGAGCTGGGCGCTGGAATCAAAATGCCAACAGGCCTCCCGATGGTGAACAGGCCGGGGCGGGGGCGTGGGGAGCCGGGCTGGGACCTGCCAGGGGAGTGGGCGGGGCGGGGCCTCTCTACACGCAAAGCAGCCCAGGTTCAGAGCCTGCCCTTGGTTTTCCCAGACATAAGCCATGCCACACACACTCATTCCAGGGTCCAGGAGGTGATCTGCCCATCGCCCCCACCCCAGACCCCAAACACACTGTCTGGGACCTCATCTCCTGTCTCCCTCAGTCAGTGAGCGACACTGGCCTCTTGGCCTCAGGCTCTTACAAGAGCTGTTCCCTCTGTCTGGGATGCTGTTCCCCACACGGCTGGCTTCCTGACCTCCCGTTCAGCAGAGGCCTCTCCCGACTCCCAGATAGAAAATGCTCCCCCACCTCCGGTCCTCTCTGCCCTCTCATCCTGCTTTCCCGTCTCATCACAGCGCTCATTACACTCTGACAGTAGAGTCCATATATGTGTGATTATTTGTTTGTCCCCTGCTTTCCGTCTGGAATGCCAGCTCCATGAAGACAAGTACCATTTAATCCCGGAGCTTAAAACAGTACCAGACATAGAAATAGGTGCTTGATAAACATTTGTTGAAAGAGTGAATGCAGGGATTTCCATCCCTTTCTTTCAGCTGGTCTCGTGATCTCACTGGGATAATGTCCAACTTGCCAGCCGTGAGCTCAGCTTTTCACCCATCCATTCAACACAACCTCCTTCCAAATATCTATCCATCCATCCATCCAACTGTCTATCCATGTAACTGTTCATCCAAATACTTCCCATCTATCTTTCCTTCCCTGGTGGCTCAGTGGTAAAGAATCCACCTGCAATGCAGGAGATGCAGGTTCGATCCCTGGGTCGGGAAGATCCCCTGGAGAAGGAAATGGCAACCTACTCCAGTATTCTTGCCTGGAGAATCCCATGGACAGAGGAGCCTGGCAGGCTACATGGGGTGGCAGAGTCAGACATGACTGAGTGACTAGACAACAACCACCACCTACCCTTCCAAACATCTATCCATCCATCCACATATCCATTCACCTAACCATTTTCTAGTCACCTGCTGCTCTGTTAAATCTCACACCTGACCCAAAGAAGGTGTGTTATCCATACTGAATGAATGAGTCGATGCATACACACGAGAAGAACTATGGCAAGAGTAGAGATTCTGGAGCCATACTGCCTGGAGGCACATCGTGGCTCTTTTTTTTTTTTAGCGGTATGACCTTGGGTGAGTTAATGAACCTCTCTGTGTCTCAGTGTCCTCATTTGTAAAAGGGAGATCACAGGACTTCCTTCCTAAGTCAGAAGAAGAAAGACAAACACCGATGACATCACCTATACGTGCGATCTAAAATAGGACACATATGAACCCGTCTACGAAACGGAGAAGGACTTGCAGACAGAGACCAGCCGTGGCTGCCAAGGCTCGGGGGAGGGAAGGATTGGGAGTTTGGGATTAACAGACACAGATTGTTATATACAGGATGGAGAGACAAAAAAGGCCCTACTGTGTAACCCAGGGAACTATGCTCAATGTCCTGTGATAAACCATAGTGGAAAAGAATACGAAAAAGACTATGTGTATATACAAGTTAATGACTCTGCTATGCAGCAGAAATTAACACAACATTGTAAATCAACTACAGTATTTTTAAAAATAGTGCTTCACTAGGTTCTTATGAGATTTTTATGACTTAATATACATCAAGTACTTAAAACAGAGCCTGGAGTAAGATAAGGGTGGGCTTCCCAGGTGGTGCTAGTGGTAAAGAACCTGCCTGCCAAGGCAGAGATGCAGGAGATGGTTTGATCCCCGGGCCGGGAAGATCCCCTGGAGGAGGGCATGGCGGTCCGGGTCGGGAACAGCCTTGCCAGCCTTTGTGAAGACTTCAGCTTCTCCTCTGAGCGAGCTGGGGGCTGATATCAGGTTGGGAGTGGAGAGTGGATAAGGTAACTTACAGCTGAAGGGCTTCCCTGGTGGTCCAGGGGTTTAAGAGAGCGCCTTGCAATGCCAGGGACACTGGTTCGATTCCTAGTCTGAGAAGACCACACATCACAACTGCTGAGTTCTCCCTCCGGAGCCCGTGAGCCCCAGGGACAGGGGCCCACGTGCGCTGGAGCCGTGCTCTGTAGCAAGTGAAGCCACCGCATCAAGAAGCCTGCGCACCCCAACCGGAGAGTGGCCCCCGCCCCTGCAACTAGAGGAAGGCCACACACAGCAGGGAAGACCCAGCACAGCCCCAAATACATCAACAAATATCTCTTAAAAAGATCCATTTAAAGAGGCTGCCGGGGCACGATGGCAGCAGAAAGACGCGTTAGGAGGCTGCTATACTGTGCCAGGGAGGAGGTGATGGGCTGTGGACAGTGCATGCCACGCACATAGGCAGAATCCAACGTGCCGGATGTAGGGAGTGACAGGGGTCAGGACCAAGCCCGGGTCTGGGGCATGGACGGTGGGGAGGACGGGGCTGCTCCCCGCTCCAAGCTGGCGGGCGGATGGAAGCCAGGGCGCATCTGTGGGAGAAGGAGCTTCGGTGAGGGTTGGGGCAGGTGGGCTCCGGGCCAGCAGACCCCCTGGAGCGGGGAGGAGGCAGCTGAGGCTCGAGTCTGGATGGACATCTGAGCAGGAGACTGGACCCCACGGACAGCTCTGCAGGTCCCAGAATGTGGCGGTGCCTGGGTACCCCCGGGTGGGATGGGAAGGCCCTGGGCAGAGCTGTTTCCTGGGGGCGCTGCTCTGACACCCCCAGAGACCCAGGTGGACCTCATCTGTCACGGAGCAGGGAGGGCCCATGCAGGGCCCTCTTCCTCTAGCGACCCCCTCTCCTCTGTCCAGTGAAGTGACCGACCAATCTCCATGAGTTCCCGCACACCTCCTCCCCAAGTCCCCAGAGGGTCACGCAAATGGCCCATGGGAAACTCGGAGCTTCAGAGCTAGAAAGAGCCTAAGGAATTTCGAATATAGGAATTAAAACCCAAGTGGGGCTTTAAAATGACCATGGCAGCTACCACCACTGATCACGGGAAAAACAATGCTCATGACAGCAGCCACTGTCTTCTGAGCGCCCGTCACAGAAAAGCACGGGCCTCTATTTCTGGGGCCTCATCTTCACTCCGCACGACAGCTCCGGGGTACAGGTTATCACTGCCTCTCTCCCAGGGAGGAAATCAAGGCTGAGGCGGGGAGACCACCCAAGGTCACATGGCAAACCGCAAAGTTGGGATTCTTCTGATCTCCTTCCTCATCCCATGATTCCCACCTCCCAGTGCAGAACAGAAGCCCAGCGTCCCCTCTTGGGTCAAGAGCTCGGTGTGGTGAGGAGCCTTGGACCTGCCCCTGACCCAGGACTTGGCACCCTGCAGAACCGCCCAGCCCGCAGGCCAAAGCCTCAAGTAGGTCGCCTGCAAAATGGGCACAATTACCCCGCTTGCTTGGAGGAAAACTGTGAGGATTGACCAAGGAAACGTGTTAGAAAGTGTCAGTCGCTCAGTCATGTCCAACTCTTTGTGACCCCACGGACTGCAGCCCGCCAGGCTCCTCTGTCCATGGGATTCTCCAGGCAAGAATACTGGAGTGGGTTGCCATTTCCTTCTCCAGGGATCTTCCCAACCCAGGGATCGAACTGGGGTCTCCTGCACTGCAGGCAGATTCTTTACTGCCTGAGCCACCAGGCCGCTGTGCAAATTTTAAAGTGTTTTACAAACGTTGTTAGAATCATTATTATTTCAAAAGACTACTAACCCTTCCAGGTCTAAAATACTCTCTCTCTCTCTCTCTCTCTCTCTCTCTCTCTCTCTCTCTCTCTCTCTCTAAGAAGAGACCCAGAGAGGATGGGCAGAGCATGGGCCGCAGAGGCAGGTGGCTGAGAAGGAAGCTTGCTTCCATGTTTTCTGCCTGGACCACCTCAGTCCACCCCTTAACCGCCTGTGCCTCCACTCTCCCCATCTGTAAAATGGGACCAACACCGCCTTCCCGGGGGGGTGGGGGCGGGGGCTCATTTATGGAGAGGCACCAGGGCAACACGTGGACCGACAGACCTTGGAAGAGGTGCGCTGAGCAGTGGAGGCTGGGCTGGCCCTGTCCACCCCCAGCTGGTCCTGGCCCGCCCCCTCCCCACAACGTCCCGGCGTGGCCCTGAGGTCAGGTGAGCCCCCGGCCTGCGGCAGCCCTGGAGTCTGGGCCTTGGCTGCCCGTCTGCGACATGGAGCTCACGAGGAAACCCCCCCAAGGCGGTCAGGCCAGTGAAACGGACGCCCTCATGTCGACAGAGCATAGGACTCGCATCTCGAGGGCACACTGCGGGGTGAGGACTTGAAGAAGCCCCTTGTCAGGCCTGGGGTCCTCTTGGGGGGACAGGACAGCACCTTGATTGCTCCTCAAGGGGCACCCAAGTGTCAGGATCAGGGCAAGCGACACTGCCGCCCGGGTGCCCAGTCCTCCACCCCCACCGCTCCGCTCCCCCTCCTGGGCAGATTTGATAACACCCGGAGTCCCGCTCCCCCCGCAGAGCACAAAGGTGGCGATTGTCCCCGGTGGGTGCCTTTTGACTTGGTCTCGCCGCGCTGAAACCGAGCCCCCTCTTCTGTGCCCCACCTGGGAGGCCTCACAGGGCCTTGCCAGGCTGCACCCCCCCTCCACAACTGGGCTGGTTTCAAATGCATGTCCCCCCCGACCGCCCCCGGAGGGCCCGCAGCCACGCTGGGGACGCCTTCCAAGAGAACCGCCACCCATGGCCCCTTTGCGAGGCCCTGTCCTGGAATGGCTGGGGCCCAGGGAGGCAGCAGGATTGCGCCTCTCGCTGCCAGACCTTTCTGGGTCCCCTGAGAAGTGACACGAGGGTGTGAGCCCATGCCCGCCGCCCCCAGCCAGCCCGTCCAATGGGCCTTCCTGCCCGAGTCACAAGCCACGTGGCTGCCTATCCCTGGAAACGCGGACTGAGGGGCATGCTTCGTCTTATTTGTTGGCAACGAATTCAAACTTCAGCAGCCACACGGAGCCTGTGGCGACCACGCGGGACAGCAGGGCTAAGAGCACATTCAACTCCTTTGCTCTTCCAACCCTCGTAATACGAACTGATCGTCACCGTTTTGCAGAGGGAGACACTGGGGCACACAGAGGCAAGTTGAGACGCCCAAGGTCACACAGCTCGGAAACAGGAAAGCTGGGCCCGCCCCCCCAGAGCCCGCCCCCCACACCAGGACAAGCCAGCCTCAGCCCAGCCCCTCCGCTACACGGCTATGAACAGGAAGGCAGGGGACAGGCTCCTGCAGCCCCCGAGCCCCCCCAGGACCCCTTCTGGACAGCGGGTCGTGCACTGAAGTCGCCCCACCTCGCTGAGCGCACCCACTGGGCGCCAGCCTCCAGGGTGGGCTCCAAGAGGTGCCGAGGTGGCTCTCACGCCCGCCCAGAAGGACGAGAGAAGTCGGCAGGGGGACAGGATGGGGGTCCCCGGCCAGCTTCCCTAGGCTGAGCCAGCCCAGAGGCCCCACGATGGCAGGAGGTGTTCCAAGTCCCGGCACGGGCCTGGGTACCCCGGGACCTCCTTGTCCAGCTCCTGCACCCCCGGGATGGCCCAGGCCCCTCTTTCACTGGCGATGGACAACGGGCACAACTTCCTCTCCACATGGCCCTGCTCCTTCCTGACCCAGGAGAGTCCTCTCCCAGGACGAAGGCAGGGCTGCCCCAGCGCTGCAGCGGCCAGGATAGGACAGGGGGTGCGCGAATAACCTACGATCCCCGAACCTCAGACACTGGGGCCTTCTGGGGGGGGGTGGGGGACCTCAGAGCCTCCGAGGTGCCCCATACAGGGGACTGGAGAATCTCAGGACAACGTCTTGGAACCACGGGATGTAAGGAGTGGGGAGAAACATGTCTGGTCCAAGAGGTCCTGGAGCAGAAGAAGCTGTCAGAGGTTAAGAGCCGGGTCCGGAGCCAGACCGCTCCGATCCAGGGCCAAGGCAGCGCCTGCCTGCTGTGTGGCCTGGCTCACGTCTTGCCCTCTCTGGGCCTCTGTTTCCCCATTTGTAAGATGGAGACGGCAATGGAGAACAGCAGCCTCCCGGGACCTGTGGGGATGAAGTCGACGAGAAGGCAGAACCCAGCCCCCACCTTCTCCCAGCAACCAGGCACCTGCCCTCCGGCTCATCCCATCATCAGAGCTGCGACCGGCAGCCTCTTCCCAGCCTCCTCTGCCCAGTGGTCATCCCGGCTGCCTCCCCACGCCCCCACCCCAGGCCCCTCGCTGACCGGGGGACAGGGACAGCCTCTCCGGGGTCACCAGGCTCAGGCTCAGGTCCTAAGCTCCTCCCAAGACCTCTGGGCCTGCCTGTGCCCACCCGGACTGGGCTGGGAGGGGGTCTCAGCAACCTGGGGCTAAGCCCCAGGACCAGGCCCACAGAGCTGGGGCCCCGGAGATGTCTCCCTTCTCCGGGGAAGGGCTGGGGCTGCCCCCACTCCGTATTGCCTCCCCGCCCCTCCCATTGCTATCACTGCCGCAGCATCACCCACCGGACTTGGCTGTGCCCTGCCCTCACTGTGTCACCCGGAGAACTGGAAAAAAGCACTCAGGCCTCCCGGGCATCCTCCCTCGGGCCCCCACGGGCTCCACTCCAGCCCCTCCTCGCGGCTTCCGCTCCGGACCTGCCTGACTCCTTCCTCTGAGCCTGCACACCCGGCCTGGCCATCCCAGCGGGCTGTCCCAGGGCCTCCCAGCCCCACGGCAGCACCCCGTCCAGCCCACCCCCTGCCTCGGCCGGTCACGGGGGCCTGGGGGGCACAGAGTAAGGTGGGGCTGAGCTGGGAGCTGGGACTGGGCGCACATCCTGCCCCCACGCCCGCTGCGTGTGGCCGCAGCCGTGTCTCTGTGATGGGAACCACCTCCCATCTACTAAATGGGCACAGTTCTCAGCGCCGTCTGGAGGCCGGGGCAGTAGAGACTGGGAACCAGAGTAGGGGCTTTGGTTTTTGAGTTTTACTTCATAACAGATACGTTATAAAAATATTTAAAACTATGCGTGTATGTTAAGTCGCTCAGGCGTGTCCTACTCTTTGCGATGCCATGGACTGAAGCCCGCCAGCCTCCTCTGTCCATGGAATTTCCCAGGCTAGAAACCTGGAGTGGGTTGTCGCTCCCTTTTCCAGGGAGGTCTTCCCAACCCAGGGATCGAACCCGGGTCTGCTGCATTGCAGGCAGATTCTTCACCATCTCTGCCCACCAGGGAAGGCCCCCCAAAGGCAGATTCAAATGTAAAACTGAAAGCTTTTAGAGAAAAAAAAACACAGGGTAAAATTTTCGGGACCGAGGGCTCCGAAGAGAGTTCTCAGCACAAAAGCACTATTCGTAAAAGGGAGACCTGATAAATTGGACCTTATTCAAATTAAAAACTTTTGCTCTGCAAAAGAACCTATGAAAAGGCGGAAGGACAAGGCATAAACTGGAGCAGGGGGTCTGCAAACCGTGTGTCTGACAGGAGGTGAGCATCCAGAATATACAAGGAATTCTCAGAACTCAGCAGTAGAAAGCCTGATGGAAGCAAAAAATGGGCATAAGGCACAAGAGACACTCCCTGGAAGAGGCTGTACGTGTGGCAAATACACGCGTGGAAAGGTGGTCCACATCACTAGCTACGAGGGTCAGTCGCTAAAACCACAGTGAGGAACTGCACACACCTCTTAGAACAGCAAAAGCGAAAGGCAGTGACAACTCCCAATGCGGGAGAGGATGCAGACAGGTTCCCTGGCACCCCGCTGGCGATCACCTAAGACGACACAGCCGTTCTGCGAAAGTGTAGCCCTTTCTCACAAAGCTCAACACACAACCCCAGCACTGACCCCAGAGACCTGGAACCCTGCGTCCACACCAAAACCTGCCCACCAATGTTCACGGCCGCCTCGTGTGTCAGAGCCCCCATGTGGAAATTACCCAGACAGCCTTTAACGGGGGAAGGGTTCCATACCGTGACACTCCGTCATAAAAAGGAACCAACTCTCCATCGACGCAACAAGTTGAATGACTCATGACATGATTATGCTGAGCGAAAAAAGCTGATCCCAACTGGTTACCTACTGTGCAATTCCATTTATATAACAACCTTGAAATGATAAAATGTGGAAATGGACAAGAGATTAGCGGCTGCCAGGGCCTAGGAAGGCCATAAAGAAGGCTGAGCACCGAAGAACTGATGCTTTCGAACTGTGGTGCTGGAGAAGACCAAGACTCTTGAGAGTCCCTTGGACTGCAAGGAGATACAACCAGTCCATCCTAAAGGAGAACAGTCCTGAATATTCATTGGAAGGACTGATACTGAAGCTCCAGCCCTCTGGCCACCTGATGTGAAGAGCTGACTCACTGGAAAAGACCCTGATGCCAGGAAAAGACTGAGGCAGGAGGAGAAGGCGACGGCAGAGGATGAGATGGTTGGATGGTGTCATCGACTTTACGGACATGAGCTCGAGCAAACTCTGGAAGACAGAGGAGGACAGGGAAGGCTGGTGTGCTGCAGTCCACTCTTTGTCCGTGGCAAAGACAGGGACATGACTGAACAACAAGGGCTGAGGAGGGTATGAGGAGGGAGGGAAGCGGATCTGGCTGCCAAAGGGAAGCACAGGAATCCTCGCCACGGAATGATCTGTGTCCTGACTGTGCTCACCCACACCTGGCTGGGATGCCGTGTTAGATAACTTTACGAGCTGCCGGGGAACAACGAGCCAAGGGCACGCAGGAGCCTTCTGAATTCTTAGAACCGCACGTGGGTTGACATCTCAACATAAACATTTTAATGTAAAAACACAAGAAATCCATTGATGTTTTAATGTGAGATACACAACGAATACATGTTTGCTCTGAGTGTGCCCCACACAACATTGGAGACACATTCGTACTAAAAAACCATTCGTTATCTTGAATTGGACCGGGAGGCCTGTTCTTTTTCTGGCATCCCCACGCCTGGGAAACTCCCCCAGGTGAGAGGAGACAGCTGGCACGTCACTCATCAGGCCACACATCTTGTGTGAGCACTTACGATGTGCGAGGCCCCGTGCTAGGCACAGAGGATACAGCTGCAAACGCAGGCCACCCCAACCCTCGCGGTGCTGATGTTGTCATGGGAAGAGACAGGGAACAGAGGCATTAAATGTGTGCTTAGTCACTCAGCCGTGTCCGACTCTTTGGACACCTCTGGACCACAGCCTGCCAGGCTCTTCTGTCCATGGGATTTCTCAGGCAAGAATACTGGAGTGGGCTGCCATTTCCTCCTCCAGGAGATCTTCCTGACCCAGGGATCAAACCCGTGTCTCCTGTGTCTCCTGCGTTGCAGGCAGATTCTTTACCCACTGAGCCATTCAGGAAAGCCCTGAACAGAGATGTAAATAGCTGTGTAAATAAGATGGTTTCACACAGCGGTTAAGTGTGACAAAGAAAATAAAGCAAGACAGTGTACAGAGGTGAGGTGGACAGACAGGTGGAAAGTCAGGGAGGGATTCCCCGGGAAGGGCACCTCTGAGCAGACAGCAGCAGGAATTAGCTACGCAGACGTTTGAGGGAGGCATTCCAGACCAGGGAAACAGCATGTGCAAAGGCCCTGAGGCAGGAACACAAGCTTGGCAGACTCCTGGAGCATACAGCCAGGGACACAGCCGGTGTCCAGTCGGTCCTAAGCACCTTGTACTCCCCCTGCCCCCTCACATCAGAACTAGAAGACCCTTCTGACACTCAAAGTCCCGCCATGGAGGACATGGAGGCCCTGGAGGGTCGGGGTTTGCCCATAGCCACCCGTGGTCCATGTCCCTCAAGTTCCAGCTGGAAGCTGTCACATCTGGAAAGGGAAGAACCCACACGGGCACCAGACCCAGAGCTGGGAAGGACATGGAGGCCCTTGGAGGCCTCCCCAGAGCCCAGCCTGGGCGGCCGGCCGGCTCCAAGACAGGAGGGACCTGGCTGGGCTCAGGCCCTCGGCGTGCCACCTGACCACTCCATCCGATCAAATATGCAAGTGGCCCTCAGGACAGCGGAGGGGAGCATAGCTGAGCAGCCTTATCTGGGCCCCGCCCCAGCCACCCAAGGCCAGCGCCCTGCCGTCCTCAGGGCAGGGCGGGAAGCCCGCTCCCGGGAGCACCCAGACCAGCCCGGGCAGGGCAGGAAGGGACAAGACCGGCACCCTCGGCGGGCAGGGGCTGGGCAGGGGCTGGGGGGTGACTCCCGTTCGGGTGGAATTCCATCTCCCTGAGCTCACCTCCCTTGGAGCGAGCGGCACATTCCAGCGGGGCCAGCCCCGTCCCGGCTGGGCCCCCATCCCCAGGGCTGCCTCCGCGGGGCTCAGGCACCGCACGCCCAGGAAGGGCCCCCAGAGTTCCTCTGCACGCGTGGCCCTTAGTGTCCAGCGAGGCCTCAAAGGCACGCTCAGCCTGGTGCAGGAGCATCACAGAGGTGCAGAGACTAACCTCCAAACCCCCAGGAGAAAGCCAGCTCCAAGCGCAGCGATCAGGGACCATCCACAAGGCCCACCTCCCCGTCTTCTGCAGCCCGTATGTTCCTGCCCCAGTGCCCATTTCCCCAGGGCTGAGCCCAGTTCTGGCCCTTCCCAGGACCGTCTTCACACTAGCCTATTCTGCTAAAACCCCAGGGTGTCGGCTCTCACCTCCCATTGCTGGCTCCCAGAAATGGCTCCAACCAAGACCTCCCTCCAGGCACCTGTGGTCCCGGGGCTTCCCCACCTGCTGCTCATGGGGTCCCCCACTCCCAAGCCCAAGGGCACCCTCATAACCATCACCCCTCACATCCAGTCTCCCCCTGGCGCACTGCCTGACCCCAGGGAGGTGGGCTCCCACCCACCCACTCCAGATGCAACCCGTGGTGGGTTCCCGCCCATTCTGGCCCCCTAAACGGCAGTTCCTCCTGCCCACCCATGGGCCCTGCAGGGCTGGGGCACTGGCTGCCACACCGCACCCTGCACTGTTCCCCACCTGGTCCCAGAGACCTGCCCCTGGCACCCCTCCTGCAAAGCCTCTGCAAGAACCGCCAGCCCAAGGGGGATGCTTTCTCCTGGGCCTGCACTTGAGCCCAGCCCCCTCTGCAGCCCCGGCACCCACGGGCCCCTCTCCCCGTGTGCATGAGGTCTGCCCCCGAGGGCCCATGCTTTTGGAGGGCTTCATGCCCCCGTAGAGCTTTCCTGGCAGCTTGATGGTAAAGAATCTGCCTGCAACTCAGGAGACCCGGGTTCAATCCCTGGGTCGGGAAGATCCCCTGGAGAAGGGCATGGCACCCACTCCAGTCTTCTTGCCTGGAGAATCCCACGGACAGAGGAGCCTGGCGGGCTACAGTCCACGGGGTCGCAGAGCTGGACACGACTGAGCGACCAACACCATGCTTTTCCAGCGGCCGTGACTTCTCCCTGAACTCCCTCCCTCACGCCTGCCTTGTCCACGTGGAGGACTCCTCCTTATCCTTTAAAGCCCTGCTCCAGGGTCCCTCCTCTTTGCCCCAGAGGTGTCCGGACTCCCCTGAGAAGAAGCTGCTCCCACCTCTGAGCCCTCATGAGCCCACTGAGCAGCTGCGTCTCCTGACCGTTCCATCCCAAACCATCATTTTTGCTCCTCTACCCGCCTCTCTCACTAGACTGGGCACCCTGAGGGCAAAAAGAGTGCTGAGCTCATCCCCTCACTGCCCGAAAGGTGGGAAAGAGACGACGCAAAGCCACAAAGATCCCAACACCATCCAGAGATTCCAACCCACCGCTTCGGATGCCCCCTCCCTCCCAAAGACCTTGAATTCAAACCCAAAGTGTGAGGGTGTAAACATTAACATTCTACAGCCCCAGCCTCCACAGTCTGTGATTTCAACCCCAAAATATGGTGACCTGGTGCTGGGAGAAATTGAAGGCAAGAGGAGCAGGGGACGACAGAGGATGAGACGGCTGGATGGCATCACCAACCTGATGGACATGAGTTTGAGTAAACTCCGGGAGATGGTGAAGGACAGGGAGGCCTGGTGTGCTGCGGTCTCTGGGGTCGCAGAGATTCGGACACGACTTGGGAACTGGACAGCAACAAAATCCCAATAGTAACTCTGATCAGAACATCACATCTGCAGAGGATCTGCTGGCTCTGTCTTCTAACCTGCCCCCTCTGATTCGACACTGCTGACCACACAATTACACGAGACGGCGGGACACGGCCTGCAGAGGTGCTGCCCCCCCCCCCCCCCCCGCAGCCCTCGGACACATCTGCAGGTGGAAGCTTGGCTCAGCGCCCCCCGGACCAAGCTGGGGACAGGGTGCTCCCCATGCGTTCTTCCTCATCAGTCAGCTGGGTCGGGGGCACCCCTGCAGCCCCCTGCGCCACCCCTCGTGGGGTCTGCCACCGCCCCGGCCCCCGGGACGCACACCCCGTCCCCCTCCCCCCTTTTCTCTCGCACCGGCTGCCAGCAAGCCCAGAGCCCTGTGGTCAGGTTGAGTCTTGTCTCCTCTCAGCAGGGGGAGGGAGCCGGTGATAAACACATCTGTGCTTCCTTCCAAGACGCTTAGCAGGACTTCCAGCTCACCAAGACCTCCAGCTCCACTGCACCTGGGGCCCACGGAAGCCTGGGGTGGGCACAGTTTCTGGCACGGGGTCCCATGCCTGTGGGGTCCTGGGGGGTCCCCCAACTGTGCCCCCGCCAGGCCCCAGAACAAACGGAGGCTCATTGTGCCGTTGGACAGATGAGGAGAGCGAGGCCCCCAGAGGGGTGGACTCCAGGCTGATATATACTGAGTCTCGGCTGCCCGGGGTGAGGCCCTGCTCCTGGCCGCTGGGATCTGGGTCCGGCACTTGGGGTGCCTCGGTTCTTGGGTGAGGTGCGGGCAGGGAGACCCCCTGCCTGCCGTGCTCTGAGCGAGGGGCCTGGCCACTGCCCCGGGTGGCTGAAGGCCAGTCAGGACCCGCTCCGGGCCTCTGCTTGCACCACCGAACCATAAAGCGGCTGCACTGGTGGTTAATCAGGGTACCCCGGGGAGTCCCAGGTTCCACCTCTTGGCTCTGGGAAATACAGCGTCTGGCTGAACGGCCATCCAGGAAGCCACCCTCCAGTGTCCCCTCAAACCAGAGTGGAGCTGGGTGGTGGGGGGGGAATGTGGGGGTGCAGGGGGCACCCCTGAGCTGGGACAACCGTTCCCACTCAGAAGCATCAAGTCAGGCCCAACCCGTACTCTGCCGAGATGCCCAGATCCCACTCCCGACCCCAGCCAAGGCCTTGTCTCTGGGATTCCATCCTCCTCTGCTCCGTAACCATCAGGGGCTCCCCAGGGGCCGTCGGGGACCCACCCTTCACACCACAGGGATACACAGCGCCTCTGTCCACCAGGCCCTGGGGTGCGCTGCGAACGTAACACACGAGGTCTCTGTCCTCGTCAAGCCTGGGAGCTGGGAGGGGAGGAGGCCCCGGAACAAGGCACCGCACGGGAAACAGCTGGGAACGGGCTGAAAGGGGGCACAGCGGAGCTGGCCAGCAAGGGCAGAGCAGCTCCGGGAGGAAACCCACCGCTCTCACCTCCCCGGCCTGCAAGGCGCCCACGCACCCTCCCAGCTGCTGTTACCCCCTCAGGGACCCACTGACTAGCCAGACTGGGCCCCTGAGCAGAACCCAAGCCCCCTCCTCTGGGCCTTTGACCATGACCTCTCCACATGAGACCTGGCTTGCCTCCATCTCTCTCCTATGCTGAGCCCAACCTCACTCACTTCCTGGGGTCTACCTACTCCAGGGAGCCCCCGAGGTTGATCTCACGATGTCGGACAGCTCCCGTCCGCTGCCTCACCCCAGAGCCGCTCTGAAGAGCACGCATGGCACACCTCGCCTGCTGGAGCTGGCGGCTCAGGGAACCGTCTCCCCCTGCCTTCCACCAGGCAAGGCGCGCTCTCCTTTCACCCTCACCCTGGCCGGACCAGGTAGCCACATGGGAGGAAACGGGGGTGGAGGGAAGCCACTTTGCCTTCTCCTGTCCACTCCCCTAGGGATGAGAGCTTCAAGGTTAGGAGGGAGCCCGTGATCTGTGACCTCAGTCCTAAGAAGTGCTCCGACCGTAGCAAGTGGGAGGGACAGACTGCCCCAGGCAGGTGCTCCCAGCACAGGGCTGGACCGGCAGGGCCTTCAGTCTAATCCCCCCACCCCACCAGCATCACCAGGGACAGACCAGCCGAGCGCCTGCCCCTGTGACTCACCATGGCCAGCCGGGAGGCTCGGACACAGTGGACATGGCCGAAGACCGCAGCGGGAGGGACAGAGCGCCACTGATACCTCTTCCTGATCCACCTGCAGGGAGCCCGGCTCCCCTCTGAGACAGGCGGGCCACCTCCAACATCAGTACCAGACAAATCCCTCCTACGCCACACATACGCACCATCTGCAGTCACACCCACCCCGTGCTGAGGGCCAGCCGCGTTGCCAGGGCCTGGGAAGGGCTCCCCTGCCCCCTCCCCGCCCCTCCTTGCCCTGGACCGAGGACACTCCCGCCAGCTCTGCTTCCTTCCCAGGAGGAAGAGAGGGGCAAGGGCCATGATCAGAACCCAGGGGCCCACTGCCAGCCCACGCAGTGCGGAGGACGCCAGCCCGCCAGCCAGACCCCAGGCTTCACATTCCGGCTTTGACCCTGAAGAGCCTGTCAGTCAACCCCTGTGTGCCTCAATCTCCTCATCTGCAAAATGGGGTAACAGCGCTGCCGTTCACAGGGACACCGTGAGGAGGGAGAGAGAAGACCGCTGGCCCCTAGGCACGCCCGAGCAAACCAAGGCAAGCCAAACAGGCAGCTCCAGGCCCCCTCGCCAGGACATGTGTTTGAGCCCCTGGAGTAACCTTCTTTGTCTTTGCCCTCTTGCACATTTTTCAAGAGTCATTGGTAACGACCAGTTTTAAAAACCAACAGGGGAAAGATGAAGTGCTTGTGCATGAAAATCTGAGTCTAAAACCAGAGGAGGTGGCTACCCTGGGACACCGCAGACTGTCTTCCAAGCTGAGCCCAGACTCTCGGAGGACGTGAGGAGGCAGTGAAGAGGGAGTGGTCACCTCCATCATTGTGAGCTCCAGATCTTGGTTAAGCGGACCAAGGATTCGTTACCAGCCCCAGCAACTACCCCATGGAGATGACTTCTACTGAACTCACCTTGACTCCTGAACCGCCCCCACCCCACAATCTGAGTTTTTACAGCTGACTTTGTGGATCCAGGATGAGAGTTCATATCCGCCCCTCGTCCCATGTTGCTGAGTTACAGTGTTCTAACAGGGACACAATTACTCAGCCTTGCCGTTCACTGATAAGCGTCATACCACACAGAACCCCCGACCGGCAGCAAATCGTCCATGGACTCCAGCCGAACGAGGCTGAGGGCAGAGCCCCGTGGCCCAGCCCCAGCCGTTAACAAAGAAGCCAGAGCCGCCCGGCTCCCCTCCCTGGCTGCCTACCTTTCGGCCTGCCTCGTTATTGTGTAAGTTCATGAGAGTCCGGGCGTTCTGCTTGATCTCCCGGGCATCCACAAAGACCTTGGCGAAGCCGATGCCGTAGCGGATGTCGGCAGAGCAGCCGCCCCACTTCCAGCCCTCGTCCCGGTGGTACTGGCCCTGCTTCTCCTTGTCGCAGCCGCAGTCGCTCAGGTTGCCCTGGGTGCAGGCCGCCGTGATGGCGTGGGCCACGCCCGCGGCGATGATGGCGTAGGTGAAGGCGGCCTCCCGGCTCCCTGCGGGGACAAGAGCGGAAACACTGGGCTCGGGTCTGGGCGTGCGGGGTGAGGAGGGAGGCTGAGCTCTGCTGGGATCCGCCAAGACCGACACAGCGCCCGGCACTCGCCCCCGGGGACCCCCATCACGTGCACCCCCATTCAATCCCCAGTCACTGAACGCCCTCGGGAGCGGGCGGGGGCAGCGGAGGAGGGGGGCACCTGCTTGCCTGGCCCCTGTGACGTCAGAGGAGGGACCCCCACCGTACCGATTACCACCCATTCTCCACGCTGACGTGGCTGCGTGCACGGCGTGCACACACACACAGAGGACCTGGTGACCGTCAAACAGCACTGTGAGCACCCACAGTGCTCAAAGGCTCTGGAGCCACAGGCTTGGGCTGAAACCCCAGAACATCAGTCTCTGCTCTGTTACTTTCAGCCACCGCCACCCCTTCCCTGGGTCTCGGCCTCCCCACTGTGAAGTGGGGACCCAGCCACAGTGCCTTTCTCGTGGGGACCCCAGGGAATAAGAGATCAGGGTTTATTACCAGTGTCTGGTGGTGGAAAACACCTGCTACGAGATTGATTCAAGCCTGTGAAAGTGAATGGAGAGTGATGACTCGATGCCACGCTGAGCCTTCAGGTAACTGATAAAAGAACCTTCTGTAAAACGTGGTGTGCAAATTTACACTTACGCTTTAATACACATTTTATTGTTATTTTTTGAACAATAATATCTAAATAGAACTCTACCAAATATAATAAAAGCAACTTTTCAGTCAATAAGTAAGTAATCTAAGGATTCAAAAAAGAGAGAGAAAGAGAGAGATTAGCATCTGTCTGCAGCTGTGGGCACCCACCTGCCCACAGCACTCCTGAGTCTTGCTCCCACTGTGCCCGGGTCACTTGTGGTCCAGAGGTCCAGCCCACAAGACTGTGAGCATGGGCAGACAAGGCTGGAACCTGCGTCCTCAGCCTCCATCTGACGTGGCCATCAGAGCTGGGGGAGGGGAGAGGGGCCGCCCGCAGGGACGGGAGGACAGGCCGGCCTCGGGAAGCGGCGTCCTGGGGAACCCACTCACAGTGTCATCGAGTCCTCACTCTCCGTTCACTTTCACAGGCTTGAATCAATCTCGGAGCAGGTGTGATCCACCATCAGACACTGGTCTAAACTCCGACCTCTTATTCCCTGGGGTCCCTACGAGGAAGGCACTGTGGCAGGGTCCCCACCTAACAGGGGGGAGGCCGAGACCCAGCGCTGAGGGGCCGCTTCCCCACATGCTTTCCCAGCTACGTGGAGAAGGGGCCTGGCCGGGAGGGCAGCTGGAGGCCCCGTGGAAGGAGGTACATGGGCCCAGCAGGAGGGCACTGGGGTGGTCAGCGGGGCGCGAGGGTCCTGCTTAGCTGGGGGACAGGAGACAGAACCCAGTGGGGGAGCACTCGGGCTGGGGACTCAGCCTCCCAGCCCTTCTGGGTCTGAGAGCAGCACCAACTGCCCGGGAAGGAGAGGAACCCAGGCCCCGCATGAGGTGTGGGCGCTCAGAGCCAGGATGGGTGGGGCCAGGGGAGCCCCCTGGATGAAGAGGCCCTGAGGAGGAGGAGCATTTCAGGAACCGGGTGGGGATGATGGTAGCTGAAGTGGGGGCCAGGGAGGTGGAGGAGGCAGCGACCCCCAAGATGCTTCAAGCCTCAGGTCACTGTCACCTGACTCAGGCAGACCTTTTCTCACGCCCCCCACCCAGGCTGCCAGGACATGAGCACCCTGCCCCCCAGCCACCTTCCCCCGCTCCCCCAACCCTGCAGATACGCAGGCCCGTCCACCTGCCAGACCCACTGCTTCACCGTGCCATGGCCGGACCCTGGCATTCCACGACAGCCCTGCTCACACAGGGGCTCTGAGCCTGAACGCCCAAGTCCAAACCCCAGCTTGGCCACGGAGCACCCGCGATGCGAACAAGCTCCTCCTCATCCTGAGGCTCAAGCTCCAGCTCACACTACTGAGCATCAGACCCAGAAGGAAACGGCACACAGGAGCAGACAGACGACAGTGAGGTCAGAGCCGCAGAGACAGCAGAGAATCACCAGGTGGAGGGAACACACAGAGTAAGACGGGGACGAAAGCCCCGTTCCGCCACTTTCTAGCTGTGTGACCTCAGCCGGGCCACCTAACTGCTCTGTGCTCCAGTGCCTCCGCTACAAGACAGAAGGACCACCCACTCTCTCAGGGAGGGTGAGAGGACTTGCTAGAATTAACAAAGAATTTAGCAAAGAGCCTGGCGTGAGAAGGAGTATGTTAGTGGCATTTGACTCTTTGCGACCCCATGGACTGTAGCCCGCCAGACTCCTCTGTCCATGGGATTCTCCAGGCAAGAACACTGCAGTGGGTTGCCATTTCCTTCTCCAGGGGATCTTCCCCACCCTGGGATCAAACCCAGCTCTCCTGCACTGCAGGCCGACCCTTTACCATCTGAGCCCCCAGGGAAGCCCCGGGTGAGAAAGTGACCCCGGGTATCAGACTGATTACAATTCCTACTGAGGACAGTAGTTCACAGCCGCTTAGGAGAAAGCTGTGAGGTAGGAGGAGGAGTCTTCAGTTGTTGAAGAAACCGGGGCGAGAGAAAAGTCTGGACCGCTCAGGCCACCCAACTGGTGGGGCGGCAGCGCTGAGCTGTGCAGGCCGGAACTGTCCCCAGTGATCCAATGACCGTAAAGGGCAGAGGCCCGGCTGGCGGCCTCGGCAGGTGATCGGACACTGTCTCCTTTACCGGCCCCAGAGCAGAGCAGCAAATTGAGGGGGCGGGTGGGAGAGGGGCCTGGCCTGCCACTGAGACTTGCCCTGCCCCCCAGGTTCCTCCCTGGGGTGGGGCGGGGCTGGGGACAGGGGGCGGGGCTGTACCGCTCAGTGGGCGGGGCTCTCCCACTCAGTGGGCGGGGCCGGGGACTGGGGGCGGGGCTCTCCCACTCAGGGTCCCCGGACCTCTGAGGCCCCTCTGCAACACGTGGCAACCCAGAAGCTCAGGGAGGACACCTACCCAAACCCAACAGCGATGCGGATGGCTTCCGTTCCCACCGGGATCCCCCCAGCATATCCCGGATGGGTGGGAGAAGGGCGACTACCCCAGCACACACACAGCTCCCCTGAGTTCAAGGTCACGCTCTGACCAAGGTGACGTCTATCACGGGCCATGGCCTTCCCCCCACTCCCCGCCCCCAAGCTGGGCCTCACCTCTGCACCCATGGCCCCCAGGAAACAAAGGGACCATTACTCAGCTTCCAAGCTCCCAGGACCCAGGTACTGGCTGCTCAAGTCCAGACGTGGAAGGGCCGCTGCTGATTCCTGCCGTTGACCTTGACCGAGACCTTGCCCACCAGTGTGAGACTAGGACTGCCCAGTCCCCCTACTTCCCCCTCCTCACTGACCACCAGGAAGCTGCCCTGGGCAGGGGGCTGGCGTGTAACTCCTCTCAAGCCTGTAACCTGTCGAGGCCTCTATTGCTCCCTCTCTGAAATGGGTGTAACAGCATCTATGAGTCATGGGCTGGCGCAGGGCTGACTCACTGCGCCCGGCATGGGGTGACTGTTCCGGAAACAGTTGACACGGCCGCTGTGACTGTTATTAAAGATCTTTCTTAAAAGAATATACGTATTTGGCTGTGCTGGGTTTCAGCTGAAGCACGCGGAAACTTTACCTGTGGTATGTGAGCTCTTAGTTGCCGTGGGCTCTTAGTTCTCTGACCAGGGATAGAACCCGGGGCTCCTGGCACTGGGAGGGCAGAGTCTTAGCCACTGGACCACTAGGGCTGAAGGATACGGCTGCCCCATGTGGAGGCCAGTGTGTGGGAATGACCCAGCAGCCGGCTGCCCGGCCAGACTCAGGGTTACCTGCCTGTCTGGCTCCCACTGTTGACGGCCCCCACGACAGCGTGTGAGGGAGGGATGAATGAACGCGCAACTCCACCCTGTCAGAAGCTGGGTGACTCTGGGCAAGTCACTGAACCTCTCTGTCCGTATCTGTGAGTCTCACCCACCTGGCCCATGGCCAGCGCGTGAATAAGCGGGGGTGAGTATTATGATAATTGTAACAGATGGAATCCCAGGTCTCCCGGGAGGAAGGGAGAGAAACTTCCCCGCCTTGGCGTTCTCCATCGCCCTCCTGCCGTGTTAGATTTGTCTGCTGGCTGTTGCTCAAACTGCACCGACCACTCCTGCTGTCTCTGAGCTTCACCCCCTGCAAGGCAGCGCTGCGTCCTATCCCGAGGGGCTGCCGTGGAATAGGTACTCAGTACGTCATCTGTTTAATGAATGAATGAAGGCAGGCTCCCAACAGTGGCCAAAAGCTGAGGAAGCTTCGTTGAGTGCTTATTACCGGCTTGACGCTTTGGGGAAGAGCTCTGCTCAGCTGTGGGTGGGGAACCCAGCTGACCGGGGTCCAGAGAGGCTCTGACCTGGCAGGTGCAGGGCAGGGATGGGCCACCCTGTTTGGCACAACGTCCCCATCCCCCCACTCAGGGCATCGGAACAGAGTCTTCCCGAGGCCTGGGGTTTGGGGGCTTTTGGGGATGCAGGGAGAGGCTAGAAGGAAAGGGACCTTGGTGAAGCACCTGCTCTGCTCCAGACCCACAATTGAGGCTGTTTCCCAATGACCCTGCGGGTGGCCACCATTCTCCACAACGTTACCAAGGAGGAGGAGACCGAGGCTCTGAGAAGCAAACCAGCCTGGACTGCGACTCCGGGCCCCGGCCGGTCAGCAGGGTCCTCCCCCAGTTCCAGCCCCCACCTCCCTTCCTGGCTCCACACTGCGCGGGAATGCCCATGGTTGAGAAAGATTCCTTTGGCATAAGGCATCGACCCCAATCAAAATGCCTTTATTTCTGGCATTCAGTGGTTATCGGTTAAAACATCAATAAGTCACTTACAAGACCCATTCAAACGGGACAGGATGCTGAGAACAGGGTTGACGGCAGAAAGAAGGTAGACAAGGATCCCCAAATTTTAAAACCTCAGACTCTCCGCATAAGAGGCCACCTTAAATGCCTCCCGCCCACACATCCTCCGCCCGCCCCAGGCGAACAGCAGTTCCTTACTGTGTCTGTGGGTAACTGGGGCTCAGGGAGCGGACTTGCCCAGGGGCAGCCAGGATGCCAACCTGGAGGTCACAGACAGCCTCGAAGGACTCCCCCGACCCCAACCACAGGCGTACTCCCGGGACCACCCCTCTCTGAGCCTGGGGAAGGCCCTCCGGTGGGGCAGTTTCCCGAAGCTGCGTAGGTGTGTCTCACTGGACGTCTGTGGGGGGTCTTTGGGGGTCTGCTTTGCTGCTGAAACAGGATGAGGTGGCGACCCAATGGCACCCGCTTCATAAGAAGAAAAGCAAAGTCATGAAATGCTAACTGTCCACCAGGCTCTTTCCTAAACACTCAATACAGATCAACTCGCCTCATTCTGGCAAGAACTGCATGAGGTGCGCAGTGTCGTTATGTCCATTTTACAGATGTGAACACTGAGGCCCAGAGAGGTGGTGTGCTCTGATGAGGACCCAAACCCGGTCAGCCTGGCCCCAGAGTCTGACCCCCTCTCCTGCCTTAAGGTCAGGACACCCACTCCAGTCCTACCGACCCTCGGCCAGGCTCCTTCCAGATTCTTCCTTGTGGGGCCAGTGGGCTTGGCCATCGCTGACCATCCCCGCCAGGGGCAGACTCGGCCCCCTCTCACCTCGACCACCCTCTTCTGGCCTTGCCTTCTGGGGGACAGACAGCAAGATCGCATCACTCAGTGGCAGGCCAGGACCCTGCAGAGTGGAGGACAAGAAGGTGACAGGGGCAGGGAGCTCTGGGGCGGGGCTTCTGCCCAGGGAGAGAGGGCTCCCGGCCACCAGGGTCAGGTGGCCCTGCCCTGGCATGGGCAGTGGTGGGAGCAGGCAGGGGAGGAGGTCCTGCCAGCCCCACCGCCCGGCCTGGGCAGATGGCCCTCTGTCTTCAGAACCAGAGAAAAGTACCCCATACGACAGACATAAAGCCCAGGGCTCCTCCTGGACCCAGAGCTTCACAGAGGCCAGGAGACTTGCCCAGGTCACCAGTAACTCAGCGAGACCTGAGGGTTAGAGCCAGGGTCTCCTGGCTACGAGCAGGAATCCTGCCCTCACCTCCCCCTCTGGCTCCTCCACTAGGCCACCTGCATCTCCAGGTAATTTTCCAGCCCAGGTGGCCTCAGCTCCGAACTTGGCCATGATGGAGCGTCTTCGTCCCTCCTAGCTGCTCCCTACTCAGTGGGGTGACCCTAAGCAGGGACTCCAGCTCCCCAGCCTCAGCCTCCCCACCTGGGAAGTGGGAACCGCCCAGAGGACACGACCCAGCTGCCCTGAAGATGAAACGAAAACTCTGTGTTCAGAGAGGCCCAGTTCCCTGGGAGTTTCTCCGTGAAGACTGGAGTTATCAGGGAGATGAACCCGGGGAGCCCAGCTGACGCCCTCCCTGCATTCCAGCTCCGTAATGATCCCGGCGGGGACAGAGGAAATGAACTGGTGTCCAAGCCTGCCCGAAAGATTCCATTCCACCGCCCTGCGCAGCCGCTGCAAATGGTTTGCACCGGAATATTATCTGGGTGTATTTACGGTATCTTACTGGAAACCACAAAGTGCACTGTATTTTTTTTTTCTCTTTTGCTATTTAAAGCCAACGGGTCAGAGAGTGAGCAATCTGCAGTGACACCGGCCGAAATATATGATGATTTGGAAAAACAGATGGAAAAAGGTGGCCTCTGCCAGCCCGTGGCATGGCACTCACAGCCCTCTGCGGGCTCAATGCCACAGCTGGCTGTCTCCGAGCCGAGGAACTGGGGGGCCTCTGGATGAACGGAAGAGTGGGGGCTTCAGGGGCACGTGTCTCGGCTGAACCCAGCTGACGGGACGGGCCCTCAGAGCTGATCTCTGGCCCCTGGCCTCTGCCCTTCTCTCCTGCCTCCACTGCAACCAAGCATCTCCTCCCAGTGAGCAAGGCTGGAGCACACTGCTGCCGCTCATCAAGGGTCAACAACAAACCTGCAGAAGATTATTCAAACACCTGAGTTTTGTTGTTTTTTTTTTTTTAATACTGGTACACTGCAGTAATTTGGCCCATAGGTGTATCAGAATCTAATTCAAAATAGCCATACGATTGATTGATACTGGCTCAGATGGTAAAGAATCTGCCTGCAATGTAGGAATTCCTGGGTCGGGAAGATCCCCTGGAGAAGGAATTGACAACCCACTCTAGTATTCTTGCCTGGAGAATCCCATGGACAGAGGAGCCTGGTGGGCTATGGGGTCACACAGAGTCGGATACGACAGAGCAGTTAACACACACATGCATACTGTATTTTCCTGTGATTTAATTGTAAATACATTTACAGAAAAAAAGAAACGCTCACGGCATTCCTTCCTTCCTCCAAGCCTTTCTGCC
This sequence comes from Odocoileus virginianus, assembly GCF_023699985.2. Lineage (NCBI taxonomy): Eukaryota > Metazoa > Chordata > Mammalia > Artiodactyla > Cervidae > Odocoileus > Odocoileus virginianus. The sequence continues at coordinate 2,543,711 of NW_027224320.1, forward strand.
TTCAGCCTGCAAATAACCTTCCTCTCCCACCAAGCTGGTGACAGGCCTTGTCGCCCAGTGGTCTCGGAGCAGAGTCTGGGGCAGGGGAGTGCCGATCCAGCTGGGCTGACATCCCCGCTCCACTTCCCGGGGGTGGGGCCTGGGGTGAGTTGTCTGACCTCTCAAGGCCTCAGTTTACTCCTCTGTGAAACCGGAATAATAAAGCACCTGGCTCCTAAGGGTGTTAGGAAGATGAAACAACCCAAGGCACCAGCCACCAAGCCAAGAGCATGGCTGGAAGGGGTGGGTAAGCAGTGGCTCTTCCTAGGAGGGTTAGTGGTTACCATCTCCCTCAAGGCGCAGCTCGGGGTCCCCTCCGAGGGGCCTTCCCGACATCCCCTCCGTGGCTTGTGGCTCAGCACCTTCACCATCCTTATTCTGTGTTGAAGTCAAAGATGAGTTCACCACAGAGGACCCAGATTACTCATCTGCGATGCCTCGGCAGTTGAATGAATGAACATGCGTGTAAAGGCGTGCGAGAGTGTGTGTGTGTGTCTGTCGACCAGAGGAAAGCTGGCAAGAGAAGGTTTTAACAAAAGAGTCATCTCAAAGAATAGTGTCAGGAGAGCTAAAACCCAGGATGAACTGAGGCTTGCAAAAAAAAAAAAAAATGCACACGAGACAAAAAGTCCTTTGTTAGCTGCGTTCTAAACAAGAATAGGGAAAGAATAGGTCTTTTGCTCCGGCAAGATGGCGTATTGTTAAGAAATGGCAGAGAGAAAGTGGAGCTGGCCCACCCCTTGCTTCTGTGTCACTCTGGAAAGGTCTTCAAATCACCCCTCCAAGCGGTCATCTGCTCACCAGACATGGGCTCCATCCACCCGCCCAGTCCGAGATGGGGGGAAAGATGGAGCCACTGTGCAAGGCATGCGCATTCCCAGACTCGGGATCCTGGGCCCAGCGGGTCACCTGGGGGAGAGGGGTGAGCTGCTCTAGACCACTTGGGAGGAGGCACCGTGAGCGGGACGGGAGCAAAAGCCCAGAAACGCATCCACGTTGCCCGGCTGGTAGGCAGAGGAGGGTGGCCCCCAGCGCCTGAGTCCTAGGTCACCAGTGCCCTTCCCTGGAAAAATTCCGCAGGGGCGTACCAAACAGGAGGTCGTGAGTATTTGAAAAAGAATGCAGCCGTCCCCAGGAGCGCATGTCAGGAAATCACCGTTTCTCTGTTGACGATAATGCTGGACTCCTAGCAGATTTCTATATGTGCTAAGAATCTGATCATTCCCACATCCTGTCTCTTCCCCGGACACAGGAGAGAGAGGGGCTTCGGAGAGTTCTCCCCACCCCCATCCCCTGGCAGACCCGGCGAGAAGGATCCTTCCCCACCCCTGTCTCCAGCCCCTTTCTGTCCTCCCCCTGCCCCCCAGCATCCAGCTGGTGCCCAGGTCACTCTGCCCCCCCACCCACCTCCGCTCTGGCCAGGGTCACACCTGCAGGCCTCCTGTGACTGCCCCTCCCCACCACGCCCTTCCTCTCCCGGGTTGCAGCAGCCCATTTTAGGTGACCCAGCGGGCAGCCTTCCATGCGGCAGCTCAGTGCCATCCGCCTGGTGCCCAGCCCTCTCCTAGCAGACCCCCAGGGCACACTTCAGCCCCGACTTCGCTGTCTGTTCCCAGCAGACGGTGGGCACCTCGAGGGCAGACCCGGTGGCCAGTTCATCAGCCGCTTATCACACAGAAGATTCCAGTAAATATCTGTGGGGCCAATGAATGAATGAGTGGGTGGACACAAGGGCGGGGGAGAACCACGAGCACTTCGCTCACATGAATTCAACCAAATGCACCTAAAGCAGAAGTAAAGTTAACATTCTGTACGGTGAGACGGTAGCCTGGTGGAGCCACTATGGAAAAAGAGTGTGGAGAGTCCTCGGAAAACTAAAAATAGGGACTTCCTGGTAGTCCAGTGGCTAAGACACAGTGCTCCCAAGACAGAGGGCCTGGGTTCCATCCCTGGTCAGGGAACCAGATCCATGTGACACAACTAAGCGTTCACACGCCACAACTAGAGACCCTGCATCATGCCGCAACCAAGACCAGGCACGGCCAAATAGAGATAAATATGCTTTTAAAAAATTAAAAATAGAACCAGCATATAGCAATTCTACTTCCAGGTATGTAGCCAAAGAAAATGCAAGTGCTGACTCAAAAATATTTGCACCCTCAAGTTCATCACAGCATTATTTACAATAGCCAAAACGTGCAAATACCCTGAGAATCTATTGACAGACGAATAAAGAAGTAATACATACATACATACATATAGGGTGTGTGTGTGTGTGTGTATACATGAAAAGAAGTGAAGGTGTTAGTCACTCAGTCGTGTCTGACTCTTTTGTGACCCCATGGACCTAGCCCACCAGACTCCTCTGTCCATGGAATTCAGGAAAGAATACTGGAGTGGGTTGCCATTCTCTTCTCCAGGGGATCTTCCAACCCAGGGATCGAACCCAAGTCTCCTGCACAGCAGGCAGATTCTTTACTATCTGAGCCACCAGGGGAGCCCACACATATACATATATAAATATATATATACACACACGTATACATACAACAGAATATTATTCAGCCACAAAAAAAGAAGGAAATCCTGCCATCTGCAACACCCTGGACGGACCACGAGGGCAGAGAAAGACAAACACTATATGGTCTCACTTATATATGGAATCTTGAAAAAAAATACTGTGTGAATACTTTGCATACAGCGTATCTTCATTCTATCTGGGGTACATATGTTACAAACATACAGGAATGTTTTCCTGTACTTGTATAGAGAACCAGGTATTCTGAATGTTGTGGCTGATTTAAGGGACTTTGGAGAATGACGCTGGATGGAATGGATCTCACCGTCCATGTCCACATCAGACACACCCTGCTGTTCCCTTGGGGAAGGATGCTGGACGTGGGGGCAGGTGAATACACTTTCGGTGGACTCCTGGTTAGCCCGAAAGCACTGGGATGAGCATGGCCCATCCAAGAGGGTCCCCAGAGCACTGTTTCCTGGGGTGGGTGCCTTGGAAGAGCAGTTCCAGCAGACTGTCAGTGAGCCCAAGGTCTGGGGAGAGGGGACCCCCAGGGAAGCCTGCCCAGGGTGCTCTCTTGTCTGCAGGGCTTCTCAGAGCCTCTAATGCAGGGGGTACAGCATGCTGAGTTCCCAAACTGATCATCCAGCGAGCCTTCCTTTTGACCCCAGAGCGGCGGGTGGGGGTGAGGAGGGCTAGAGACCTGTGTTCTCCAGAAGAGACGGAGTAACAGGTCCTCCTGAGTCTCGCCTTGGTGAGGGGCGGCCTCCCCGAGGCAGTGACCTAGACAACACTCCTTCCACCTGAAGCAGTGCAAACGTGGGAACAGAGCTAAGAGAAAGCTGGGCTAAGACAGGTCAGAACGACCACAGGCGGGACTGAACGATCAGAGTTGCATATCGGCTCAGAAGCAGAAAGCATTCGCTCAAAGAGGACAGGGTGCGTCCCCCGTGTGCGGTGCACCCAGACCTGGGGCCTGAAGACGAGCAAGACCCGGGAGGGCTCAGAGCGGCTGGATGTGGAGGGCGGAGTGGAGAGGGCCTGCCTGGGAAGCAAGCATGTCTCCACATGTTTCCCGAGCACCTACTGGGCGCCAGGCCCTGGGGTCACACAGAGAAGATGGTTGACAGGTCCATGTTCCATGGACTTCCCCACGGCCAGGGACTGACGTCAGACACACGCAGCCTTCCCAAAGCACACAGTCACTTCTGAAAGTGGTAAGTGCTGTCAAGACAACAGCACGGAGTGACCTGCGGGGGAGGCTGTCACGGCCAGGTGGTCAAAGAAGGCCTCCTGGAGGAGGTGGCATCTGGGTGGAGGCCTGCACAACGCTGGGCTATGCAAGGTCCCCACCATCGCTCAGCAGCTTGGCCCTGTCGCCCTTCTGCTCTGACCCCTGTTCCAGAAGGAACTGGGGTGGGGGTCTGCATGGGTACCCCGGGGGGCCCCCACCTCCACTGAGTTGCCCTGGAATAGCAAGTGATGCGAAGAAAACCACGGAAGGCGAGGGGCAACTAGGGATGGCAGTCTACACTACACAGCAGGTCCTGGTGAGCGGCGAGCACGCGAGCCGAGGGTGGAAGGAGCAGAGGGCGTCCAGCTTGGGGACCAGCCGGGGCGAAGGCTCCGAGTGGGAAGGACTTGTCACGCGTGAGGGTGAGGGGGAGACAGGGTCAGGATGCAGGCCACAGAGGTCAGCGAAGCACCAGGGGAGGGTCAGCATCTTGTTCTCAGAGCAACAAGAAGGGCTTTACAAAGGGAGACGCCGTGGTCCAAGCAACTGAGAGGAGAGGCTTTGCGGGGGGCTGTGTGGCTGGGGGCGGGGGGCAGTGTATTAGGAGCTGATGGAGTTGGGTGACAGTTCTCTGAAGATGGAGATTCGAACCAGGAGGTAATGGTGGAAGTGGGAAGAAGTGGACAGACTGGGCGATGTGCTTCGTAGAATCAAAATGACGAGCTCAGGTTAGAAGCAGGAGCAACAGCCTCTCCCCTGTCTATTCCACATCTTCTTGTCCTGGAATAACCAGGAATAAACTCCAGAGCACCCCCAGTTCCTTGAGTTTGTCTTCATGGCAGAGAGGCACGGGGGCCTCCTGGGAGGGTGAAGGGATGCTCTGAGTGCCAGGGCCGTCCAGGAGGTGCTGCAGCCTGCCCCCTGGCGAGGGGGGCCGCGGGACGTGGGCACCAGCACTCGTTTGGACACCCCACAGCCAAGCTTGGCACAACCAGCCTTGGATACACGGCGGCCTCGAGAGTCCTACAGTCTGTTAGGGCCACACAAACAAGAACCTCTGCAGCTACAGGAGACTCGCCACCCATCTCAGTCTTGCCACAAAACCGCCACGTGACCGCCATGGTCAGCCTCCACCTGGTGCTGAGCTGAGATGCAGGTGTGAGAAACCAATGAGGTGATGGATGAGGAAGGGCTGCCTTGACTCTGCCCACCCCCCATCAATGCTCAATGAGAAGGTGAAAGACGGGGATGAAGCCCCAGGTGACCCACCCTCCTCGGGGTCCTGCCCAGGAACTGGGGTGCAGCCCTCACCCCCTACCCGCGACACGACACGACCACGTGCAACCTGATGGAAAATGGGCAACAAGAATGAATGGACAACTCACCCAAGACTAAACCTGCTCAGGCAGCAAATACAGGAAGAGACTGCAACCCGGTGACTTCAAGGACATGCAAATCAGGATGACGGTGAGAAAGCATTTCACATCGCCCCGCAGGCAACAAGGAAGACCTCTGGGCGATCCCGAGTGCTAGAGAGGCCGCAGGTCAACGCTGCGGGCTGGGGGAGCAGCACATGCCCAGTCACTGGGGAAAGCAGGTCTGTCCTCACCCGGGGCCACCAGGAATTCTGCGGCTCACTATAGACACCAGAGACACACGGGGGCCCCAGGATATGCGCATAGGGAGGCCTGCAGGGGCCCTGTTAGTAACAACCCAGACACCCCTCAGCCAGTGTGTGGGTGCACAGTTGGGGTCTATTCACCATGGCTGACACGAATCAACCACGGCCACAAGGAGACTTCCCCGGCGGTCCAGTGGTTAAGAATCCGCCTTGCAATGCAGGGGACACAGGTTCAAACCCTGGTGGGGGGAACTAAGATCCCACATGCCATGGAGCAGCTAAGCCTGCACACCACAACTACTGAGCCCTAGCACTCTGCAGCCCGCCCACCACAAGTAGAAGGTCACGTACGGCAATGAAAGATCCCGATGCCACACAGAAACCCCACATGCCGCAACTAAGACCCGACACAGCCAAATTAAAAATATGTTTTAAAAAAAACAGCTACAAGGAACGACACATATGAGCTTTGTTAGTGGCGATGGGAAAAAAAAAAAAGTAAATTCCAAAAGACCGCATAGTCTATGATGCCTTTCCTCTGTAAAATTAAACAACTCAAAACAATGTGCTTCCGGGGAATCTATCAGTAGATAAACCAGACATCAAGATTCAGGAGAGACAAAGTGTGGCTTGGGAGGCGGAGACAGAAGTCGCCCGAGAAATGCTCACAAGGGGTATAAACTGAAGGTGCTCTCCTCGTCATCTTGGTGGATTCGAGGGGGAGGTCATCGTTTTATTTAAGCAGAGGAAAGGCCTGGAGTGGGGGCTGAATGCCTTCCTGGGTCCCCCGGGGCCACACTGTTGATAAACCTGATGAGGGGTCACAGGATGCCTGGCGTGTAAGGCCCTTGATGGCTGGCCTGTGGTCTCGCCTGAGGCTCCTGACCCCTGCCTCCTAGGCCGCAGACCCCCGCTGCCCCTCCCCTGAGCAGTCACAGGCCCATGTCTTTTCCCCGCGGTTCCCTCCACCTGGGATCCCATTCGCTGGCCAGTGAAATCCCTCCCACCCCTCAGGACCCAGAGCAAGGCCATCTACACTGTCCAGACTGCTCTTTCCACCTGGAGTCTCACCTCTGAGCACCCGGCACTTCTCGTATGCTTTTCCCTAAAGTGCAGACCATCCTGCTGTCTGGTTGCTTGTTAAGGGCTCAGCTGTGTCCCCCCAACGTCATACGCTCAGCCCTAACCCCCAGGACCTCAGAACGTGTCTGTATTTAGAGGCATGGCCTGTACAGAGGGGGTTACGTTACAATGAGGCCACTAGGCTGAGCCGTCTTCCAACCTGACCAGTGTCCTTAGGAGAGATTAGGGCAGAGACATCAGGGCACCTGCAAAGACCGAGTGAGCACACAGGAAGACAGTGACCATCTACACACCAAGCCCTGGGGCCTCGGAGGAAACAGCCTGCCTGGGCCCTGATCGCAGACCCCATCCCCAGGACTGTGCGTGGAAGCTGCCCAGCCTGCGGCCCTCGCACGGCCGCCCGAGCCGCCCCGCTCCCTGGAAGATGGTCGGCGTGCGGCTCCCAGGCCCGAACAACATCAGCCCTGTTGCCCATGGTCCCTGTGATGGTTCGGGATGGACGGACGCTCCCGAGCCAGGCCCCAGATTTGATCAGAGTGAGCAGCCCCAGATCGCTCGCAGGCCTGTCCTCTAAAACTGCAGTCCCAGGGGTTTTCTTGGAGCCACCTCTCCTACTGGAGCCTCCTCTGCATGAATGCTCCTTGCCCCAGGCTTCTGCTCCTGCTGGGAATATACTGGTGGTATCCCCCGCCCCCCGCCTCAGCCTGCAACAGACCCCTCAATTCCACAGCTCTGGGGAGCCGCTGGCCAGCAGGGCCTCCTTCGTCCTGGGACTCCCCACGCTGGAGCCCCACTATTGCACCATGCCTGGCACTATCACAATGCCACCAATGGGCTAGCTATTCCAAGACTGCCAGTGAGACTGGGATCAGCCCAACCCCAGGAGACTGTGCCACTCACTGCTGCTGACCTTGGGCAAGTCCCCCTGAGCCTCAGTTTCCCCATACGTAACACCTCACTTGTTAACAAAGATCCAGCTAAAATGTCAGAGCCCAGGCCTGGGTCCCAGAAACAGGGGGTAGGGGCGTGGACAAGAGAAGGTGAGAAAAGCATGAGGGGCCATGAGCGAGGGCTCAGAAGACGGCGGGAGAGGAGGCGAGGGGCAAGGGATGCGCGGTACCTCAGAGTTGCATGCTCGGGGAGCAGGGTGAGGCTGGGAGGATGAGAAGGTGGGGACAGACAAGGACCGGGGGCCGCGGGAGACCGATAAGCAGGTGGGATTTCCTCCTGAGGCCGGGAGAGCCTCCCCCAGGAGGTTAAGTGGGAGACAACAGAATCTGGTTTCCATTTACAAGAGACAGTCCTGCCCACGGGAGGTTTTCAGGGTGGCCAGGGGTGCCCGGGGAGGCCCGGGGTGCTCCCGAAGGCTGGGGTGAGGACACGGAGCAGTGGGCAGAGCTGGTTGGATCTTTCCGACATGAACTCGATTTGCTGCTGTCAGGGCCGAAGGAGATGGAGAACCCAGGGGTGTCCCTGGAGCAGTCAAGCGGGTTGGGGTGAACCAATGCGGCCCAGGGACCCCAAGCTGACCTCACTTCCAGAGAAGCGCCCTGCTTCTCGGCTCAGCAGTGGGCTTGCAGGGTTCCCGGCCACCCAGGTCCAGACGCACACGAGCGAGAAGACACACAGTGGCCTTCCCCACCCAGCGCGGGCCTCCCAGCCACCATCACTCCAATGCCCTTTCCACCAGGCTTCTCTCACTATCACCATGGAGACCGGATGTGCGGCCCGCACAGTACACGTGTCTGTGTGTGTTTAACTGCACAAGGCACCATTCCCATAAGACAGGGGCTGGAGATCCGAATGCCCACAGAGGCCAGGCAGCTTGTATCAGGGCAGCGAGTGGACATGCATAGGGACGGGCCCTGTGGCAGTGATTGGGCTGCCCGGGCTCCATCAACAGGGCGCTGCGTTCTCAGCTGCAGCCCATCATTAGCTCAGCGGACACAGGTAGAAGCTATCAGTAGCTCTTCCGAGTTTTGCCAAAGCAGCCACAAGTTCATGTTTTTAGGTGAAACGGATAACTTTAAAATTTGGGCGTCAACTTGCAGACCAGTGTCAGTGCTGTATCAGCCAGTTCGCCTGTGGGCACCTGGTCTGCAGCTCTGCCATGAACAGATGGTGGTGTGGATTCAAACCAGAGAGCTGATCGCCCCCCCATCACCGGACCTGAATGCTGTACCTGCAGGATCTCACAGCTGGGGCGTTCCACCCTGGGGCAGGGGCAGGGGGTCCCAGAGCAGTCCCAAGGGCTCCTGGTTTCCCCACGGCCTGTCAGACCCTGCTCGGGGCGCCCGGGTAGCACATACCCACTTTGAGCTCCTTGCCGAAGACGGTGCGCTCCCCCAGCGCCGAGCAGTTCCAGCGGCCATTGCGGAATTGAAACTGACACTCGTCCAGGCCCATTTGTGAGCCTTCTCCTATGATGATGATGGCGTCGGGCCGGCTCTGGCAGATCGCCCGCTGTCTGGGAGCCAGGCCTGGGATCTTGTTACAGATGATGCTTGCGCCCAGAGCTACCACCGAGGAGAAGCCGCTGGAGCAGGGGACACAGAAAGACGGAGAGTTAGACCGGCAAGGTGGAGGGGCGGGGCACAGCCTGCAGACCCTGCCTGGGTGTCCAGCCCTGCCTCCTCCCCACCGCTCCCATCACGGGGCTCTCAGCTTCTGACACTGCATGCCCAGCCCATGTTCACGCATTTATCATCCCCATTAGCACTTGTGTATATTCATTATTAGGCGTAATTTCCTTTTTAGACACAAAGAAAGATGACGCCGGTCACAAACATACTGCCACACCAACTCAGCCAGTTGCCTTTGCATCTTTGGGAAGATTCGATTGAGACGAAGTTTAGAATCATGCAAAATGGAACTGATAATCATTTAAGGATCATCTCTGTGTGATGGAGTGAAAAAATTGGCTTAAAGCTCAACATTCAGAAAACTAAGATCATGGCATCCGGTCCCATCACTTCATGGCAAATAGATGGGGAAACAGTGGCTGACTATTTTTCTGGGCTCCAAAATCACTGCAGGATGGTGACTGCAGCCATGAAATTAAAAGATGCTTGCTCCTTGGAAGGAAAGTTATGACCAACCTAGACAGCATATTAAAAAGCAGAGACATTACTTTGCCAACAAATGTCCGTCTAGTCAAGGCTATGGTTTTTCCATTGGTCATGTATGGATGTGAGAGTTGAACTATACAGAAGGCTGAGTGCTGAAGAATTGATGCTTTTGAACTGTGGTGTTAGAGGAGACTCTTGAGAGTCCCTCGGACTGCAAGGAGATTCAACCAGTCCATCCTAAAGGAGATTAGTCCTGGGTGTTCATTGGAAGGACTGATGCTGAAGCTGAAACTCCAATACTTTGGCCACCTGATGGGAAGAGCTGACTCATTTGAAAAGACCCTGATGCTGGGAAAGATTGAGGGCAGGAGGAGAAGGGGACGACAGAGGATGAGATGGCTGGATGGCATCACCGACTCAATGGACATGGGTTTGGGTGGACTCCGGGAGTTGGTGATGGACAGGGAGGGCCTGGCGTGCTGCGGTTCATGGGGTCGCAAAGAGTCAGACATGACTGAGCGACTAAACTGAACTGTATGATGAAATTGCAAAGGTAACCCCTCAGTTTCACAAAGCAGTTGCCTCTAATAGGGCAGCAGGTACACAGATATTCATTAAAGAAAAAAAACATTTAGATGTGTTATATATGTATTGTGGATGTATGCATTTCATTATAAACACATCTTTCAAAAGCAACTCTAAAGAGAAAACAAAAAAGAAAGAAATAAGAAAAAAACAGAATTTTTTTAATGGGAAAAAAGCAAAAAATAGAAAAAAATAAAAAGCAAGTGTTAATAAAAGTTGCAGTCTTTCCTTCCTGCAGGCCGATGGAGTTATGTGGATCCCACTCCAGGCACGAGTGGCCTAGAGCATGCTCACGACCAGGGCAGGGAGGTTCCTGTCTTACTCACTCACTGCACAGGTCCATACCAGACACCTGTCAGGGCACCAGGCTTGGATAGGCGAGGCCCTGTCCTCAAGGGGCCACCAAAGGCCACAACGCACGCACCAGATAAACTCAACAGGCCATTCAGTGATGCACTCTACTGAGAAAATAAATGAAGACGCTGTGACAGCAAGCAGCGGAGGGGTGGCTTCAGCTGGAGTGGTCAAGGAGGGCCTCCCTGAGGAGGTGACAGTGCAGCGGAGCCCTGAAGGGTTGGGAGCCAGCCGTGGGAAGGTCTGCGGCAGAGTATTCCAGGCCGGGGTGGAATAGAAGATGCAAACTTCCAGGAGGGGGACAAGCTTGGGATCGCCAAGAAACAGAAAGAAACCACAGAAGCCAGCTGGGAACCAGGGCTCAGGGAAGGGGAAAGCCTGGAGAGAGGGGACAGCTGGCAGTGGGAATGTTCTCCGTGCATCGCGGGACACGGGAGGGCTGGAAGCCGGTCACTGGCAGGGTCCCCCCACCTCCACCCCCGGGCGGGAGAGCACTGCGGGACTCCAGGACGAGGGCAGGGATCGTGGGCAGGCCAGAGGTGAGGTGGCCCAGCGTTGCCGGAGGGCTCGGGCAAGGGCGCAGGGAAATACGGGCAACTGTGAGCCATGGGCGTCTGGCCTGAGCGTGGGGCCGCTTCCTAGCATCAAGGTAACACCAGAGAGGCTCCGACGGCAGCCCTGAGCGATGACCCGCTTCTCTGGAGCTCCTGTTGTGTGTAATCCTCGAAAGGCCATCAAGCAGCCTCTGAACGAGAAGATCTCACTCGGGTTGTAGTATCGAGTATTGGTTGACACGGCCAAGGTCAGTGTCCCCGCAGAGCCGAGCACCTCACCCTTCCCGCCCAGCCTTGGCTGTGGGAAGCCGGTCTGGGATTGGGATTCACCAAGGGGAGGGGCCCCCGCCGCTCTCCAAGCGCATAACAGACCACCCCTGCCCCACACCAGCCATCCTCCTCCCGCCTCTCGCCAGTCCCTCTCTCGGGAAGCTCTCGCCCCCTGAGCTTCATGTGCTTGGCCTCTTGCCATCACATGTGACCACGAGGGTCCCCTCCCTGACCATCCCACCTAAGGGAACCTGCCTCCCCACTGCATCCCTCCTAACTTCCCATCCCAATCGTGAGCCTCAGAAACGTCACTCAGGCTGCATGCCTGCCACGCAGAGGCACCCCCAGCTATGCGTTGGACGCATCCGTAAGCTTTGCAGGATGCCTACTATACGCAAAGGCAGCGCGGCCGTGCCGCCACACACACCAGACAACGAGGTCTTTCTGAACAGCCCTCCTGGACAGGGACTGTCACATTCATCTCACGTGTCCACTCTGCAGCTGAAAGCTGAGGCTCACAGACGGTGAGACCCGGAAACTGGCAAGTGCTCTCAGGCATTCGTCTCAGCCACTAAAACACAGAGCTAGAAGGTTTGCACTATTGGAGGAAGAGGCAGCATAAAAAGAGTAAGTCAAGCGGAGATGCTCTAGCCACAAGACGGGAAAAACCTCTGAACACCTAGCTGACCACCAGAAAACCCCCTCCACAGGCAGAGTGTGAAATTATATATTCGGGCAAAAAAAAAAAAGATCACAGGCACAAATAGCCTCAAAGCTAAGCGTTCAGGCCTAGGGTGCTACCGAAGCTTCCTTCACCTAGACTGTGTGACCTTGGGCAAGTTACATCTCCTCTCTGGGCTTCGGTTTCCCCATTGCTAAAATGAGGGTATTAACTAGACCTCATCTCAAAGGGCGGCTGAAAAATTAAACATGGCAAGTGCTCCAAAGGTGTCCGGCACACAGTGAGTGCTCGGTAAATGAGCTGGGCAGTAGTTACTGTTATTGGGTCTGATGTTCCAAAAGGCTTGGGCCTGAGTCACAGGAACTAGCCAAATAAGAATACACATGTGCCTTGCCATCCATCGAACAGGAGGGCCTGAGGGCCATGAAACTTCTCCCTTCAGGCCCACTTTACAGATGGATAAGCCGAGGTGCAGAGAGCAGCAGGGCCTGGCCCCAAACCACCCTGCCACTCCCCGCCTGACCTGGCCCTCTGCCCCCACCCCAAAGGGCGGCCGCGGGACGGAAGGCGGGCGCCCTCCGTGGCTCCAGGGCTCCCTCCCTCTGTCCCTCCCGGCAGCTAGGTCCCTGCGGGGACGCTGAGGTCTCGGCGCCGGCGGCGGGAGGTCGGGCGGGCGGGGCGGCCAGGGGAGGTGGTTTTCTGTTGTTTTCCCTTTCTCTCTCCCCTCCCGGGTCCCTCCGCCCCGTTTCTAATTAAAAAAGAGATAAAGCCGCACGCGGCCAGCGCCAATCAGCCCCACCGGCTTCCTGGATGCGCGCGGGGCGGCGGGGCTCGGGCCAAGATGAAGATTAAAGCCGGGGGGAAAAAAAAGGAAAAGCAAAGCCACCCAGACGCGGGCGAATCAATAACACTTAAAACAGCCGCAGGCAGGCAGCGCGCGAGCCCCGCAGCCGCCTCCCGGCCCGCGGTCACGGCTGGCAGCCGCCTGGCCCGCTCCTTGCGCACCTGCTGGCCGCCTCGGCCGGTCAACTTGCGATATCGCCCGAGCCGCGGGGCGGGGAGGCGGGGGAAGCGAGTGACAAAACACAAAGGATCCATCACACTCACACTCACACACACACACACCCCGCCGCAGACCCTGCAGTTCGCCCCCTCCCCAAGCGGAGCTGGGGGCGCCTCTCCTGCGAAACCTGCCAAGGTGGCCCCGGCGCGTCGGAACCCCCATCCATCCCTGGAGCCCCCGCCCCCACGCTTCAAGCGCGCTATCTCCGAAGTACAAAGGGTGACTGGCCCTGCAAACGCAGCTCCAAGACGCGTCCCGGGCCGCCCCCTCCCACCCTCCAGCCCGAGCGCCGCCCCCGGCCCACCTCCTAGAAACGCCGGGGTGAGGCGGGGAGGGCCGCTCGGCGGACGCGCCGGCCGCCTCGGGTGCCCAGCTTTAGGGGGCGGGCTGTCCCGCCTCTCGCCGGCGCTGGCTCGCGAGCTTGCGTCCCTGGGTGTCTCGAGCCATCTCCAGCTCTATCCTTGTGTGCGTCTGCTCGGGTGGCTGGCGCTGTCCCCTCGGCCCGGGGGCCTGAGGGTCCCTGGAAACGCGTGGTGCCCAGGCTTCTGTGCTTTGGCCCAGCGAACGTCCCTCCCTCCGGGTACCTGTTCCCTTCTCGCAGACCCGCCCCGCCTGCCACCCGGGGACTGCCCTGCACTAGGAGCGGCTGTGCCCGCCCCTCTCTGGACACTTTCTCTCGGGCTCTGGGGGCTGAGCTCCCTGGGAGCGGCTGTGGTCCTGGCTGGCGGTCCCGTGGTCCTGGCTGGCGGTCCCATACCCCGGTCTGAGTGTCCCTGGGAGGCGCTGACCCTTTGCAGCGGGGGACCCTCTTCAGAGTCCCCCGCGCTGGAGCGTCCCTGCCGGTTGTCCTTGGCTTGGGGTGGGGGGCTTCCTCCCTCGGGCATTCCCAGGACGGCCGGTCCCCCTGCCCGTGTCTCTGGAGCTGTGCGCGCCCCTTGGGCTCGCGCCTGCGGGGGCCCTTTGTGCGCCCACCGCTCCCGCACCTCACCCCCTCGGCCTCTCTGCGGAGCCAAGGAAGTTGGCGGCCGGCGGCGGCTCGCGGGCGGCTCAACCCCTCCCCGAGACACGCCAACTTTGCCGGGACGCGCGCGCAGGGGGTGCGAGCGGCCCTTACCCGATCCGGAGGTAGACCATGCCCAGGCTGAGAAAGAGGTGGCCCAGGCAGCGCCGCGCTTTCCGGTTCATAGTCCCCGCTGGCCGCCGGGGCCGCGGGCCGGGCCGGGCTGATCCCGCGGGCCGGCCCTGGCGGGGCAATCCACATAGCCCGCCCTGGAGGCGCGGGCCGAGGCTTCCCGAGGCCGTCTGTCGTGCGCCCGTCCGCGCGCTCGGCGCCGGAGCCTCGCCGGGAGCGCGGGAGCCACCGAGCCCCGGGGAGGAGGGAGGAGCGAGCGCGGCGCGGGGCGACGCCGGGCTGCGCGCGAGCGGCCGGGGCGAGTGTGCGAGGCGCGGGGCGTGCGGGGGCGCTGCAGCCGCCCGCCCCCGCCCCTCCCACCGTCCCCCGCCCCCTCCCCGCCCGCCTCCCCGGAGCGCCCGCCCCGCGCCCCCGCGCCCGCGGGACTGGGCCGCCTGCTCCGAGCGCGCTCACGCTTGCCCCACGCGCTCCCGCGGCGCCCCCTCCCGGCTCCCGGGCGCCCAGCCGGGTAGGGGGCAACGGGAGTCCGCAAGAGCCGCCCCTCCGGCGCCAACTAGCCAACTGCGAGGCGAACGGACGCGCAGGGACGGCTCTCGGGTTTGGGGGAGGAAATCGGGGATCGGCCAAGAACCCTCGCTCGCTCCCGGGCCCGCATCCCCGTCCCGCCGAGTGCTCGGAGCTGGGGGTGTCGTGGGGAGCTCACCCCAATCGCCCCCTCCACAGCTTCGGGGGAGGGCGCCCCCTTTCGCAGGGCTAGTGGCGGAGGAGGATGACTTGGCTCAGCATATTCATCCTCACCCCAGTCTATTCGAGGCGGGGAGGCAGGTGGGTGCCCAGGTGATACAGCCTCCGCTCGGATCCCGCTCCTGGAGGACAGTCGGAGTCGGGCGGAGGCCTGGACGCCCCGCTCGCAACCCAGACGCGGGGCGCTCGAGCCGCCCGAGGGCTCCGGGCGCAGCCGGCGGCTCAGCGCGCGCTCGCGGCGACACCTGCCGGGCAGTGCAGATAGGCCTGGCTCGCTCGCGGGGACAGCGTCCGAGCTTACTAGAGGGACTGACCCCTTCCCGTGATACAGGCGGCTAGGGACTCTGGGACTCAGACTGCAACGGAAGAGATCGAAGCTCAGGGCAGCTGAGGTGTTTTCCTAAAGACACCAGCTGGAGGAGTGGCTGAGCCAGATTGCAAACAAGGCGTGCGTGACTCTAGTGAACAGCTCCCGGCTCCCCAGGGTTATTACTTCTGAATGGTTTTTCTAAATCACACAAGGTCAATGAAAACCCCTATTCTTAGCGTCCATTCCCGTTGCACAGATGTCTGTGCCACGCCCCAGGCTGGGCGCCACGGATATTTGAAGGAATAAATACAACATCTTTCTCTCCGAGCTGGTGGGGGAGGCAGACCCGAAGTAAACAAGTGCATAATTGGAGACGTCAGAGGGGCAGGTGCAGATGATAAGACAGAGTGATGGGGAGAGACAGCCCTAGGGCTGGAGGGTTGATTTTAGACGTGAGACCTGAAGGGCAGGGAGGAAAGGGTCCAGCAGGGCAGGAAGGCAGGACAGAGGCTCTCCAGTGGGCAGGAGCCCCAGGAAGAGATGAGGACTGTGCCCCAGAGAGAATGAAGGTCAGCGACGCGGGATGGGGGAGATGGCGTGTGGACCCCATCGAGCTCCGTTGGCAGACGAGCAGCCATCCTCCTCCTGTGTTTCTCCCAACCCTGAGCAGCCTGCCTCCAGAAGGTCACTCAAACGTGCTCTTTCTTCTCTACACGCACCGTCATTCTTAGACCAAAGACACACTCAGGTCACAAATATTAGGGGACATTCAGAACCAGGGACTGGTTCACAACCAGGACGTTGGGGCCGGTGGATCAAATAAATAATTCAGTGCCTGCCCTCCAGAGGCAAGTAGTTAGAGGACCAGTTTAATCATCACATAGGTAGCACGTGCTGCATGCCAGGTGCTGTCATCAAGAACGTCAGCATATTAACTCATTTAGTCCTCGATACTATGAGATCGGTGTTCCTCTTGCTAACATGAATGGAGTGTTGGAGGGGGTGGGGTGGGGTGGGCTGCAGAGATGAGGCCCAAGAGGAGGTCTGGGGATAAATTCAGGGTACAAGCTCCGGGAGATGGTGAGGGACAGGGAAGCCTGGTGTGCTGCAGTCCGTGGGGTTTCAAAGAGTCAGAACAGCTCAGCGACTGAACAACAAGGAAAGTGAATTAAGTATGGCCTTCTCCGAAAAAGCAGCAGAGCTGTGACAGCCTCCGATTTGTGCTTCAGAAGGCAGGCGGCGGCTGTTATGGGACCAGTAGAGGGAGGCAGGACATGAGGTGGGAGGTTACTGGGGGGGAGAGAGGGCTCAGGTTGGACAACGCTCAAGGAGGCCAGTGGATGCAGACAGTCTGAAGGCAGGGGAGACGGGATGAAGAGGCCCCAGGACGGGCTTCTGCCC
The DNA here is from genome assembly GCF_023699985.2 of Odocoileus virginianus. Taxonomy (NCBI): domain Eukaryota; kingdom Metazoa; phylum Chordata; class Mammalia; order Artiodactyla; family Cervidae; genus Odocoileus; species Odocoileus virginianus. The sequence goes on from NW_027224320.1 coordinate 2,560,369, forward strand.
TGGGAGGCAGGGTGGTTGACAACCCGGAGCCGGGCAGTAGAAGCTGGTCTGAGGCCCGTGAACTTGGTTTTGGAGGTACCGAGTTTGATGTGCCTGTAGGTCACTGATCAGACAAGTGAACGTGTGTGCCGGGAGAGAGGGTGTGGGCTTCTGAGGGTGACTGAGGTCTCCGCAGACAGCAGTCGGTTAAGCCAAGGCAGGGATGGGACGCTGCCTTGGGAGGCAGAGAGGCTGAAAGTGTGAAAGTGTTAGTCCGACTCTTTGCCATCCGGTGGACTGTAGCCTTCACAGGCTCCTCTGTCCATGGGATTCTCCAGGCAAGAACACTGGAGTGGGTTGCCATTCCCTGCTCCAGGGTCCCGACCCGGGGATTGAACTCGGGTCTCCTGCATTGTAGACAGATTCTTTACCGTCTGAGCCACAGGGGAAGCCCCCAGAGAGAGGCTGAGTATGATGGAAAGGACCAGCTAGGGGCGGGAGCAGCAGGATCGCTTGGAAGTCACTGAGAGAGCCGGGAAGGAGCAAGGTGCTTGCAGGGTCAGACCCTGCAAGGGAGGTGAGGGCATTTGGCATTTAGAGACCCTCTCTTGAGCCACCTCCAGCAGGCCTGGAGCGGGGCTGGGGGCTTTGGCGCCCCCTGCTGGAGTCAGCTAGAGGCTGCTTGGTTCCCAAGGCTTGCAGTAATCGGTCCTAACACACCTGGTGGGGTGGTTGCCAGATCAACTCTTAAGTGTGGGCTCTTAGAGGGGGGTCAAAGCCTGGCCCCCCCATTTGTCTCCGTGACCTTGGGGCAGGTCTTCACATCTCTCCTTGGCGCGTCTGTAAACCGGGGGTGGCTACAGGTTCTACCTCCGAGCATCGTGAGGTTTGAGACGCTCACATAAAGTGCTCAGAAGGCGGCCTGGAGCACCATAAGGGCCATGGACACGTTTGGGATGTTAAATCCATGGGGCTGGCCACAGATGCCACTCGGTGACACCGCTAAGTAGGAAAGGACATTGTGTGTAAGACGGTCTCTCTCTTCATTTGTGCTTACGAGAAAAATGTCAGCAACGCAAACCAGAGGCGAAGCTTTCATCACTAAAGTATTTGGAGGGCGTGGAGATTCCCAAGAGCCAGGCTCCCAGTGACCTGCTGCCTGGGGCAGCCTCTGGGGGAAGTTGGGCCCTTTCCAGCACGAGGAGCGCAGAGCCGTGGGGCATGGGGCAGGGCGCTCGTGTGGGAGCCAGGAGAGTGACGTTCTCCTTGGTCATTACTTTGCTTGGCTCCGAGGAAGTCATTGCCTGTCACCTCCTCTGTAAACTGGGGTGAGGATGATAATGCCCCCTCACAAAATATATGCAGTCATGTATGTGAGCATTTAGCATCACTATTTGATGCTGATGAAGATGATTTTGGTGATAATATTGTATATTGGGATCCAGCCCTTTAGGATCTTCAGGAATCTTAAAAGTCATCTAAATCAGTGTTTTTCAAACTTCCAGGTGCAACAGAATGACTTGGTTACAAAAAAAAAAAACAAAAAACCCCAGTGCCCAGGTCCTCTCCTGGATTTCCTGGTGGAGGTGGACATCGCTTCTCTGATTATAACCAGCTCCCAAGGTACCAGCCAAATCTGGCTTCATTGGAGCCCAAGCCTCATGCAGAGCCCATCCCCCTTTGGACCTGTCCTGGCTGAGTGGTGGCCACTGCGCCCAGAACTCTCACCAGGAGGCAGCTCACTTCATTCAGGTGTGGGAAGAGCAGGTCTCCACTGTCTCTGGGCCTTGATGCCTCCAGCTCAGACAGGGCTGCCCTATGTCTGCATCTCCCCCAAAGGAACTTCTGCAGACCCTTAGTTTTCCAGAGACAAGCTCAAGGGTCCAAGAGTGAGGATTTTAAAATTGTCTTATTTCAGTGCAATGTGACTAGAACATCCATGGATCTTGGATGATTGGGGATGACAGCTTTCTGACTGAAGGCCACCCTCCGCTGACTGCACTGCTTGAGTTTACCTCTGTGTTGACTGCCATTGACTATATTTAATCTGTAACTTGCTGACTTTAGAAGAGCCTATACTTAGTTTTATGATAGTATATACTAAACAATGTAATACAGGCAGATCTCTGAGTTATCGTGGGTTTGGTTCCAGACCACCAATGATCCAGACAGTAATGCAAATATCTCAATAAAGCAAGTCACAAGAATTTTTTGGTTTCCCAGTGCATATAAAGCTATGTTTATACTGTATGATAGTCTGTTACATGTGCAATAGCATTATGTCCAAAAAAAGTACACACTTTAAAAATACTCTGTTGCTAAAAATGCTCACCATCATCTGACCCTTCAGCGAGCTGTGGCCTTTTTCCAACAGTAACGTAATGCCCACCCATCAGAGATCACCTTAACAAATATAATAATGTCGAAAAAGTTGAAATATTTTGAGAATGAGCAGAATATGGCACAGAGACCCAAAGCAAGCAAATGTCATTGGAAAATAGGCGTTGATAGATTTAGTGAACACAGGGTTGCCACAAACCTTCAATTTGTAAAAAATTAAAATTAAAGAAAAAAAATCTTTGAAGCACCCTACAGCGAGGTGTGCCTGTAACAAAAATTGGTCAAATGGACATTTGGGGTAGAGGAGGAGCACAGAGACAGCCTTCTCAAGCTCAAGAAACACTCTCCACGTTTGCTTCTGAGGACTGTCATGGTTTGTGACCCCAGAGGTGGATCCTCACATGGGATTTTCCACTGACCTTGGGGTTAAAGTCATTACAAGGCCATTGTACACTAACTATAGTGTGTGGGAGGCGATGGGGAGCTTGGAGCTTGGTGGTACCGGAATTCTCTTTGGACTCCATCCTTCCCGTCTGTACGCTGGGCAGTTTGGGCAAGTCTAGTGCATCTTCCAGAGGTGCATGTGAGACCTGACACCTGGTTTGACATGAGGAGCCTGCAGCTGGTGGTTTTATCTGCGAGGCTTCACGTCCAGGCCAGAGCACCGGGAACAGGAGGAGCTGGTGGCAACAGATGAAGAGGCCAAGTCCCCCTTCAAGCCCATTTCTGCCCGCGTGACCTTGAATGAGCGACTCGTCCCCAAGGCTGTTTTCTCCTCTTCCTGCCATAGGCGCTCATCCTTCTGCCGTAAGGTCCCTGAGAAGCCCCTTCTGGAAAGCACCTGGAGCTATTCTTACACACCTCTGAGTGCTCCAGCCACGCAGACCTCATGGACTGCTGGCAGCTCACATGAGCTTCTGGTCACCTTGGGAGGAAGGTGCTTATCACAGTTCCGCCCCCAAGGTCTTCCTCAGGATAATCTGTCCCTGGTGATTCATCTCGTGGGCTGGGTCCTTCCTCTCCAGCCTGAAATATCTCCCTCCCTCCACCATTCCTGGGTCAGGCCTGTGACCCCCACCCCCACCCCCACCATGTGACTTCCTCCGGGGCCTGGCCGTGGGCCCCTGCCCGCAGGTCAGTCCTCCAGTCCCTGGCTGCAGACCCATTTTGGGCCTGACATATCAGGCAGGGCTCAGTCGGGGCGGAGGAAACCCACAGTGTGTTTTGCTGGGGAAAAAGTGCATTCCTATGTCCGGCCCCCACCCTGGTCCAGCCGCGCCTCTGCCTTCAGCGGGCTGGGCTTCCGCTGCACATCCTGGCCCAGCCCGGCCCTTTATCACCCGGCTGCCACGTGGTGCCCTACCCCTCGGACACACATCTCCAGGGAGGCTTCCGGCCTGGCTGGGGCAGAGGGCCTGGCCACTGTGGAAGCTTCCCCCCAAGTTTGTGGAAGCGATCTTTTTCTGGAGCCAAGGACAGCTCTTTGGAGAAGGTCAGGAGATGGGCACACACCTCCCAGCTCCACTGAGAACTTGCTCTATGACTTTGGGCAAGAGAGTCTACCTCTCCGGATCTTAACTTCCCCAATTTTAAATAGAAAATACCATCTCCAGTTGCTGTGAGACTAAAGAAGGTAATACCAGTACACGGATGCCCAGGTTCTACCTCCAACCAGTAAATCGGCATTTCTGAGGGGTAGGTCCCAGGCATTGAGCACAGTGAAGGATGGGAAAAATGGTGAATAGCCAAAGCTTTAAAGCAGACCAACATGGGTTTGAATTTTGGCTCTGTTATATAATCACGGCGCCTTGAATAGATCATTAGCCTCTCAGCGCCTCCGTTGACTTGTCCATCAGATGGGAAAATAGTACTCAGTTCCCAGTGCTGGGAGGGGAATTAAAGGGTATGATTGCTACCAGCTGCTTGGCACTTAGGGCGCACTCATGTGATCCTGTGAGGATGGACCCTTATCTAGTCACCACTAGACATCCAACAAGTCTGTGTCTGAGCCACAGCTGGCACTTCAAACATCTGTGAGTGAATGATGAGGCTGCTGTGCCTATAGATTAAAAAGTGATGAAGAAACACAAGTTACCATTGAAGATGAAGCTTCTGTCTTTTGACTTAAAAAACTGCATTTGCCAGCATCATCCACAGAACTCTGTTCTGGCCAGGGAGACTCAGGAGCAAGTCTTTGGGCTCCTAGTTCCTTGGGTTCCCTCTTCTTTGCTGACCTCTGGCCACCATCTGGAGAAGGACAGCAGACGGGAAACAAGAAGGATCGGGGGATATGGTCGAGCTGCCACTGAAGCTCAGGCTGCCCAACTCTGGGCTTTATTACTTTCCCCCAAGTGAAAGAAACTTGTCATTGTTTAGACCCCTGGTTGGGAATTTTTGTTTCTACAATAGCAAAGGAGATGCTTTGAACTTCCTCATTGTCCTACTTTCTATCCACAGCTCTCAGCCTCCAGGTAAATCTAGGACAAGACTAGCAGCCTGTGTCACTCATTCCCTCCTCAGACCTCTGGGGCTGGCTTAGAGGCACCACAGGGCATCTGCCCAGCCCTGAAACTGAGCCCTGGGGCAGAATTAGCCATGTGTCTTGACAGCCCCCTCCAGCCTCCCCAGAAGGTTCAAGGAGAGTGACTCTCCCCTTCCCCAGATGCCAACCTCGTACCAAAAGCTCCTGTTTCCTGGGTAGTCTTTGGAGTCAGGAAAATCTAACTCGGAATCTTGACTCCTCCACTGATCTGCCATTGGCAACGTGTCTTTGAACAAAGCTTGAGGTTCACATTCATCAGTTGAGGCTATGCCCACCAAGAGATAAAAGTAAATATGGAACTCAGAGGGAGAAAAATCAAGGTAATAGGGCTAGAGGTGAGTAATGGTCCCAAATAAACCCAGAACTAGCACTAAATATCCAAGGGAAGGGAGGTGGCAGAGTAAATGTAATATTGAAGACCTTGGCATTATGAGAACAATAGCCCAACAGCAGAATGTTGGGTGTGGGCATGAAGAAAGTGTGAGGAACTTACCTTCATCCTCCATAGTAGGGCAAAGGGCTTTCCCTGGTGGCTCAGACGGTAAAGCATCTGCCTGCAATGCAGGAGACCTGGGTTCAATCCCTGGGTCGGGAAGATCCCCTGGAGAAGGAAATGGCAACCCACTCTAGTACTCTTGCCTGGAAAATGCCATGGACGGAGGAGCCTGGTAAGAGCACAGCCAATGGGATCACAAAGAGCTGTACACTACTGAGCAACTTCACTTTCATAGTAGGGAAAAATTGAGCCAAGAGCAAAACGTGTAACTTAAAGAGAAACAATGACCCCCAACTTCTCAATGTTCTTCATAATCTTGGGAGAGGGGGAGTCTTGTAGGAAATATCTGTCATGGTAGCAAACAATAAATCAAATTAGCAACTGCTTTTATTTCATTTAAATTCTTTTTATTTTGTTAAATTCAAGTATAATAAGCTTCATATATTTATTTTAAAATTTAGCAAATAGTGTGATCCCCCTTCACAGAATTCTTTGATTCCTTTTGCCCTCCCTCCCTTCCATTCAATCTCCCTCCAGTCTTTTCTCCTTCTTGCCTCCTGCCATATATAGACCTACAAAGATACCTGTGATGCTGCTGCTAATATTAATCTTGGACATTTGGGGTACTAGAATTTGCTATGATTATTCCTAGCACCACCCCCAATTTTTGCAGCATTTTGCTATCTAGCTTGAATTCTTTAGAAAGGCATTTAGCAATTTTATGAAGAAGATAAACTCATTTCCCCCCAAAACTAACAGCACTTAGTTCATAGGGTTTGTGAGCATTGAATAAGATGACCAGGAAAGCACCTGGCATAGTGTGTTCCCCAGATCCCTGCCCTGTCATAGCGTGTCCTGTCCCTGCTCCTCCTACGTGGAAGCCCCATTCTTCTCCCTTTGGCAAACTTCTATTCATCCTCCAAAACCGACTCCAATGTGAAGAATTTCCTGACACGAACGTCCCATTAATCAGATCCTCTAGTCTGGACACAGTCCAAGTAGTCTGGGGTGACTGTTCAGAGGTCTTAGGTACTGAGGCCACCTGGGGCAGCCAAACTCCTGTTTTACTGACTTCTGTTTTGTTTTTTTTTTTTCTTCTTCAGGCCTCCCTTAATTCCCCAACCTTTCAGTATATCCTTTCAAACAATTGTTTTCATTTAAATTCCTAAATCCAGTTTCTGCAGCTTGCAATTCAAGTACCCACCTGTTGCCCTGCCTCCCCAGCTCTGAGTTCCAGGCTAGGAAAGGTTTGTGGATCAATCTCAGTGGAGGCCACGGGCTATCCTTCCCTCAACCCAGCCTTCTGAAGGACGTGCACTGGGACACCTGTGCAATCTCATTCTTCCAGGTCCCGGGCAGGGGCGCCCACAGAGTTCTTGTCCTTTATTGAGAGAAGACTGGGCGACTTGCTGGTAGACACACAGCTCTGGACGGACAGGCTGCGGGCCGGGTCTCCGTGCACGTCTCCGCACTCAGGGCCCTGGCTCTCCCCTGCGTCCACCCTCGGGCTTGCTCACAGAGAGACACGCGCTCCCCGGCTCCTCAGCCCTGCCGCGAGCCCCGGGACCACGGGGTTATCAGCAGCTCCAGTCCGCAGAGGCAGAGACCGAGACTCGGCGGGGAGGGGTCGGTCCCAAGGTCCCCCGGTTGCGACGTGGGGGCCTGGACGCGAGCGAGGCCGCGACGGTCCGAAACCCAGGGGCTGCCCCTCAGCCCGCGTGGCCTGTGCGACGCGGGAACTCCGGGAGGACCCCTGCGGGGTGGTATACGAGCGGCTCCCTCAGAGCGGCCCGGCCGCGGACGGGTGGGCAGGGGCAGGGGGCTCCTCGGGTGACCGGAGAAGGCGACGAGGTTGCGGGTGGAGACGGCTGTGCGGGACACAAGCCGAAGAGGGGGCTGAATAGGGCCGAGCCGGACCCGGCAAGGACCGTTGCGCCCAGCCAGCGAAGCGCGCGAATCCCGATTGTTCCACGGATCGATAGCGGCAGAGCAGGTGGGCCGAGCGGAGCTGAGCGGAGCCGAGCGGGGCTGAGGAGAGCCGAGCGGGGCTGAGGAGAGCCGAGCGGAGCCGAGCAGGTGGACAGAGCCCGTCGGGTAGAGCCGAGCGGAGCCGACCGGGGCCGAGCGGGGCCGAGCGGGGCTGAGGAGAGTCGAGCGGAGCCGAGCAGGCGGACAGAGCCTGTCGGGTAGAGCCGAGCGCGGCCGAGCGGAGCCGAGCGGGGCTGAGGACAGTCGAGCGGAGCCGAGCAGGCGGACAGAGCCTGTCGGGTAGAGCCGAGCGCGGCCGAGCGGAGCCGAGCGGGGCTGAGGAGAGTCGAGCGGAGCCGAGCAGGTGGACAGAGCCCGTCGGGTAGAGCCGAGCGGGGCCGAGCGGGGCCGAGCGGGGCCGAGCGGGGCCGAGCGGGGCCGAGCGGGGCTGAGGAGAGTCGAGAGGAGCCGAGCAGGTGGACAGAGCCCGTCGGGTAGAGCCGAGCGGGGCCGAGCGGAGCCGAGCGGGGCTGAGGAGAGTCGAGCGGAGCCGAGCAGGCGGACAGAGCCCGTCGGGTAGAGCCGAGCGGGGCCGAGCGGGGCCGAGCGGGGCTGAGGAGAGTCGAGAGGAGCCGAGCAGGTGGACAGAGCCTGTCGGGTAGAGCCGAGCGGGGCCGAGCGGGGCCGAGCGGGGCTGAGGAGAGTCGAGAGGAGCCGAGCAGGTGGACAGAGCCCGTCGGGTAGAGCCGAGCGGGGCCGAGCGGGGCCGAGCGGGGCCGAGCGGGGCCGAGCGGGGCGAGCGGGGCCGAGCGGGGCCGAGCGGGGCCGAGCGGGGCCGAGCGGGGCCGAGCGGGGCCGAGCGGGGCCGAGCGGGGCCGAGGAGAGCCGAGCGGGGGAGCGGGGCCGAGCTAGTCCTCGGGAGCGGAGCGGGTGACCGCAGGGTGACTGAGTGGGTCCTGCCTAGTGGAGGCGGTGGCGGGACTTGGTAGGAGTGAAGCTCCTTTGAAAGTCTTGTGGTCCTTCGCGTTTAGACACCGCCTTTTCAGTCTAAACAGGGGAAGCGGGGCGCTTCGTTCGCCAGGTCCGTGAGGTAACGTCAGGGGAGTCTTTTCCTGTGGCGGCTTAGATTTCCCGCTCGGGCGGTGGATGGTGGAGACCTTGTGCCCTGTCTACTGGGACTGGGTGTCACCTCTCTGGGTTGAGGCCCTCGGGCCCGGTTAGCCTGGGAGGGGTTCCGGGGGACAGGTCTCCTGGGGCTGAAATTGCCCGCCAGGTTGTTCGGAGAAGCGCGTCCCCGCCTCGTCGTCTGGCGGATATGTCCCCGGTCCGGAGCGGGGTAGGGACGCACAGACGACCCCAGCCAAGCCTGGGCTGCGCCGGCGTTTGGACCTGAGGCGGGAGGCGCTTCTTGGGCTCCGGGCGGTGAAGGAGTCCGGAGCCGGAGGACGGCGTTGGCCCAGGCGAGGGGCGACCTCACTGAGCCCGGTTGTCACCTGTGAGATGGGGGACACGCCCGCCTCTCGGAATGTTCAGAAAGGGGCTTAGGGGATGCTTGGGGTAAGGACTTCGGCAGTATTATCCTGTGGTCTTTATGTGGTAAGTTGTCAGCCTTTTAATTCCTAATAAAAAGTGTTATGTGCCAGGCACTGTTTAAGCTGGGGGCGGGGTGGGGGGGGGCGCATAGACATGAACATATAACCCAAAACATATAACCCTGCTTGTATTCTGGTAGGAGGCAGCTATTCCTGTGATCTGGCCCCAAAATTCAGGCAGAAGCACAGCTTGGACCAGCTGTCCACGTGGCCATCTGATCCCTTCTCACGGTCCGTGCCTGTATTCCTAGGATGGTTTGTTCTAAAACACACATTTGATCGTGTCACTTAGGTGCTAAGAGCCCTTCAGAGCCAATGAGATAAAGGCCTCCCTCAGAGCTGGCCCAGTCTGCCTTTCCAGGCGCATCTCCTTTCCCTCCCCGGATTTTCAGGAACGCTTGGCTACACCCCTCTGCTCTTTGCTTCCCGCGCCCGCCCCCCCACCCCCCCACCGCCGCGCCCCGTTTAGAATATTTAGAGGTGCTCGACTCGGTGTTGACACGAGATGGCGCCAGAACGGTGCGCAAGGCTTTCTCTAGCTGAACATGTTGGGCTTTTTAGAAAGACACTTAAAACTTGTTTTATTAGCACCTTGTATCTTTTTAGCACACCTCTCAATGAATTTTATTTATCTAATTAATTTTCCAGATATGAACATAAATGGGCTTCCCAGGTGGCGCTGGTGGTAAAGAACCTGCCTGCCAATGCAGAAGACAAGAGATGAGGGTTCGATTCCTGGGTCGGGAAGATCCCCTGGAGGAGGAAATGGCAACCCACTCCAGTATTCTTGCTTGGAGAATCCCATGGACAGAGGAGCCTGGAGGGCTACCGTCCATGGGGTCACAAAGAGTCAGACACGAATGAATGGACGTAGCGTGCATGCACACCCAGGCTTGAACACATATTAGTTTCTTCTCTCACAGCTCAGCAAATAAACCTGAAGCTGAAAAACAGGTGTAGTTGAGGTTAGTTCCTCGTGAAGACTCTGAGGGATCTGTCCCATGCCTCTTTCCTAGCCTTCCGGATCAGCGGTTACCTTCAGCATCCTTCCTTGGTGCTGTTCTTCCTTATGTGTCTGTGTGTCCTCTTGCTTGTTATAAGGAAACCAGTCAGTGGAGTTAGGACCCGCCCTGGTGTAGTACAACTTTATCTTAAATAATTATATCTTCAAATACTTATTTCCAAATAGGATAACCTTCTGAAGTTCCGAGTGAATTTTGGAGGTTACTGTTTAACCAATTATAAAACCTCTAAATTTGAAGGAGACACCATTCAATCCATTAAACTCTATGAATGTAGTAAATGTGGGAAATCCTTCAGCTATAGCTCAACTCTTTTTCAGCAGTTGTAAGAACTCTGTTGGGTGCAGACAGTGTAGGAAAGTCTTCAACTCTAAATGATCCTCATTAGGAATCAGAGAATTCATCCTGGAGAGAAGTCATCTATGACTGCAATTAATGGGGGAAAACTTTTCAAGATAACTTCTCTCTTATTCAATAAGAAAAATTAATAATGTATATAAATCTTCTGAATGTAATCAATGTTTAAAAGTTTTCAGATGCCTCATTAACCACAGAGAATGCACACTGGACAGAAATCCCAAGAGTATAATGTCAACAAAACCTTAGCTGGAAAGTGGAGCTCATTTACCTCAAAGATTTCATACTTAGTAATATATTTTTATGTTTATACTGAGGTAAAATTGGCATATAACGTTATATTACTTTCAGGTGCACAACATAATGATCTGTTATCAGTATATATTGCAAAATAAGTTTAGGTAACATCTGTTACCATACATAGTTACAAATGCTTTGTTTTCTTGTGATAAGGACTTTTAAGATTTACTCTCTTAACAGCAGTCAAATTGCAATATAGCGTTGTTAACTGTAGTCACCATGGTCTACATTATATCCCTAGAACTTATTTATTTTATAACTGGAAGTTTATGCCCTTTGACCCCCTTCACCCATTTTGCCCCCCAACCCTCACTTCTGGTAATCACGTCTGTTCTCTATAGAGAGCTGAGGTGTTGGGGGTTTTTTTGTTTCTTTCATTGTTTTTTTTTTTTCCTTAGATTCCACATATAAGTGAAACTACATAGTATTTGTACAGTCCTTCTCTGTCTGACTTATTTTACTTAGCATAATGCCATCAAGGTTCGTCTATGTCACAAAGACAAGATTTCATTCCTTATTATGACTGGATAATATTTCATTATATATATTTCATATATATATCACATTTTAAAAAGCTATTCTTCTATAGATGGATACACAGTTTTTCCCCATATCTTGGCTATTGTAAATAATGCAGCAGTGGACATGGAGGTACAGATATCTTTTCAAATTAGTGTTTTTGTTTTCTTTGATGAATACCCAGAAGTGGAATTACTGGATCATATGGTAGTTCTATTTTAATTTTTTGAGGAACCTCCTTACTGTTTTCCATAACGGCTGCATTTTTTACCACTTGAGCCACCTGGGAAGCCACACTACCCTTACTGATGTACTAAATTCATCAGAATGTGTGCAAGCACCTAATTTCCTTACCATGCAAGAACTCATGCATGTGAATAAAAAATAGGTGAGATACATGTAGGTGGAAAAACCAGTCTGGGAAAATCATCTGGAAATGAAACCTCTTTGTGCATCACTAAATGTCTGTTGTGTACAACCTAATTATTTTATTAATTTGGTGAAAATGTGAAACTCATATAAACATATTCAAAAGTTGATATTGTTTGATACCAAACTAAAGATAAAAACTTATAAGACCATGAGCCTTCAGGATAAAGTTTATAATTTTTTCCATGTTAAATAATTCAGGTAACAGAGTAAAAATTCCATATATTCGAATGGAGTAGGAATATAATAGGATATAACTTCAGTTATATTTTTCAATTATAACTGGAAGTTATAACTTTCAGTATCTTACTTCACTTTTAAACAGCAAATTTAAAAAGATGTATTTTTATGAGGGTTATGTACCACATATTATCAAACTAGAATTGCTACATATTTTAAGAAGTAACATGATTTTGTGTATCACTAAGACTTTTTTAAAAAAAAATTCCCATTTAAGCTGTGTCAGTTCAATGATTATAAGATCCAACATGATTCAGAGATGTTGAGATGTGGGTCATGAGTGAGTCGTAGAGTTGCTCATCTACATGGCAATTCCATAATGTTTCCTTATGTATAGAGAGAAAAAGCATTGAATTTGAGCCCTAATTCACAAAATGAAGTCTTTCTCATTCTACCAAAAATCTGAAATAGTGCTGAAATATGAATTGGACTTCTTTCTGTAATTTTGTGCTTTTCATTAAATCCATTTTTGAAGTCTGATCTTCTGATATAACAAATGTCTAACATTTTCAGCATCTGTATGGTGAAGGTTTGGCATCCATTGATCATGTTTATCCCTTAAAATTGGTCACATTATCCTGATTCTTTGTATAGTGAATAACTTTAAATTATATTTAGACATTTTGAATGTTGTATTATGTTTTCAGTCCTGTTCTGTCCCTCTTGAGATGTTTTGCTATAGAAGGCAATTAGCCTGATATGGTTCAACCTCTGTGCCTAATTCAGCTTCTGTGTGTTGGATCCACTAGCTCTTGTTGTGGGTGTAAGCTGTGTGTGTTCAGGGTTAGGCTGAGATACCTGCAGGCACACACACGGAATTAGGACCCCTCTGTAGGTTCTCCCCTCTGGAATTCCCTCCCACACTCTGTGGCCCTCAAAAGCATCTCTTCTGTATCCTCCGGCCAGATGGATATGGTTCCTATTACCACTTCCAGGCCAATTCATGGGTGAAAAAAACCCATGAGAGAGAAGAAATAGGAACCTTACTTATTTTTATGTATTTTTAAAGTCTTTTGACCTCTGCTCATGTTTTAATTCCCATACTTACTTCTTTAATGTTTTTTATGCTTATGTTACATATGTGATCATTACAGGATATGTACTTTTAGAGATACATAATTCTTTCCTCATTAATTTCAACAGATATTTGATTTTTCAGTGTACTGAAAATTTCGTTTTTTTCCCTCATATATACTTCATATTCCTCTGGAGAATGTTTTATGATTGAATTGTTATTTGCTTCTTTCTTGCTCTGGAGGACTAACAACTAGAGAATATATATTCTTTATCACCTTCGTTTGTTAATCTGAAGTCACAACTAACATAAAGGAAAACTTTCATCACTACCAGATCTATATGATAATTCTATAAATTAAATGAAAAGTTAAAAAACTGAAGTGAAAATGCAATGGAAAAGTTTCAGTTGTGCTATGGTGAAACCCATTGCTCTTGCTAATTGCAGAGAAAATCTTTGGACAAAGTATAAAAGACAACTCTGAAGAACTCTGAAAAGTAAACAAAAGGGGGCCAGTTATGGAGGGAGTGCTTTGGAGATGCACACTGCATGAGGGTGAGTTTCCCGTTTCTTTTCTCTAGTGAAGTGATAACAGAAACCATGTTGTTCTGACAGAGAGCAAACAGGAGGAGGGGCCTCTGAAAGTCGGAAGGAAATTCTGATTCCTTCTACAGTGAGTATGAGCCTTGAGGACATTGTGCTGAGTGACATATGCCAGACACAAAAGGACAAATACTGAACGATTCCACTTACGTGAGGACCTAGAGTAGTGAGTGTCATAGAGATAGAAAGTACTGATAGGATGGTGCGTGCCAGGGGTTGGGGAAGTGGATGGGAAGCTGTGTTTAATGGGGACAGAGCTTCAGTTATTCAAAGTGCAAAGAGTTCTTTAGATGGGTGGTGTGTATGCTTGCACAGTGGTTTGTCTGTACTTAATGCCTCTCTGCTGCTGCTGCTAAATCACTTCAGTCGTGTCTGACTCTGTGCGACCCCATAGATGGCAGCCCACCAGGCTCTGCCGTCCCTGGGATTCTCCAGGCAAGAATACTGGAGTGGGTTAGGCCATTTCCTTCTCCAATGCATGAAAGTGAAAAATGAAAGTGAAGTCGCTCAGTCGTGTCTGACTCTTAGCGACCCCATGGACTGCAGCCCACCAGGCTCCTCCATCCATGGGATTTTCCAGGAAATAGTACTGGAGTGGGGTGCCATTGCCTTCTCTGTAATGCCTCTATACTATACTTTTAAACACGATGAACATGTTACACTTTTTGCTTTGTGTATTTTATCCCAGTTTTTAAAAAGTAAATGCAATGACCCTATGTTATTTTACTTGACATTAAAAAGAAACTTCTCTTGCTCACTCTTTATGTGTGGTGTCTGTCTCACTCTGTATTAAAGTGTTCCTATCTTACTTAGAATACAGATAATATGGACTTCCAAAAATCATTCTCTATCTTTGCATTTATTTGGATGCTTTAGATTTTAACATTTTGGAATCTATCATTTTTTATGTGTTTTCTATTTTTCTCCTCTGTTTATTTTTCTCTCCCTTTGCTTTCTTTTGAATTATTTGAATAATATATGCTTTTAATTTTAGATTTTTTGGCTGCCCCATGTGCATGTGGCATTTTTGTTCCCTGACTGGAACCAAACCTTTGCCCCCTGTATTGAAAGCACACAGTCTTAACCACTGGATCGCCGGGGAAGTCCCTATTTGAATAATATTAATATTCTGTTAACAAATGACATTTTGGCAATATGTCTTCAAACATTTTTATTTGCTATAGCCCAGGGTATTACAATATACATATTTAATTTTTCCAATCAGTTTAGAATTAACATAGTAGCACTTCATGTAATTTCTCAGAACCTCAATACCCTATTGAGGGTATTGCTGTTACATTTATTACATATAGTGAAACTCCCACTAGTCCGTGTTACACATTTTGCTTTAAACTGTTCTCAGAATGAAAATCTGAGAAGAGATAAAAGTAATCTTTCCTAGGCACCCAGGTGTTTACCATTTCTGTGCTCTCTTTTAATTTCTGAGGTACCATGTATCCCTTCGGCATGAAGTTCTTCAGATTCCTCCAGGAGCTGATTGGTTGGCAGATCCTCTTTAATTAATTGATTTTACTGTTTTTCCTGAAATATATTGTTTCTGGGTATAAAACAGGGTTTCTCATCTTCTTTTTTTCCCTTGTGGCTCTTAAAAATATCTTCCACTGTCTTTTGATGTCTGTTATTGTTGACGAGAAATCTATGGTCATTTGAATCATTGTTTCCCAATAAGTATCTATTATTTTTTATCTTTAGTTTAATCATGATCTGCCCAGGGATGGTTTTCTTTTAATTTTTCCTGTTTGAAGTTTGATGAAATTCCTTGTTTGTAATCACATTTGGGTAGTTTTATGATGATCGTCTATTTATTTTTAGAAATATAGTAAGAGTAAGTTATTTATTATGTTTACTCTTTACATTTTGGAAGTTTTCCAATATCTTTTCTTTTCTTCAAATTTTATTGTGATATAATTGACACACAGCACTGTAAAAATTTAAGGTATACAGCAAATGATTTCAGTTACATACAGCATGAAATGATGACCACAGTAAGTTTAGTGAACATCCATCATTTCATACAGTACAAAGTTAAAGAAATGGAAAAAATGTTTCCCTTGTGATGGGAACTCTTCTTACTCTCTTAACAACTTTCCTATGTAACATACAGCAGCATTAATTATATTATCATGTTGTACATTACATCTCAAGTACTTACCTATCTTATAATTGAAATTTTATACCTTTTAAGTACCTTCATCCCGTTCACACTTCCTCTCCTCACATTCACCTCTAGTAACCACAGATTTCATCTCGTTTCATGAGTTTGTTTGTTCAGTTTTGCAGTACAGTTGGCCTGCAGCACTATGTTAGTTCCTGATGCACAACACAATGATTTAATATTTCTATACATTTCAAAATGATCACCACAATAAGTCTAGTTACCATCTGTCACCATACAAAGATATTATGTAATTATTGACTATATTCTCCACACTGTACATTTCATCCCTGTGACTCATTTATTTCGTAACTGCAAGCTTGTACCTCTTATTTCCCTCACTTATTTCTCTTTCCCCCCACCTCTTCCCCTCTGGCAAGCACCTGTTGTTCCCATGTCTATGATTCTGCTTCTGTTTTGTTAGGTTTGTTCATCTGTTTTGTTTTTTAGGTTCCACATATAACTAAAATCATACAGCATTTGATTTTCTATGTCTGATTTATTTCACCTATACCGTTCTTGGTACAACCATGCCTTGTAAATGGCAAGATTTCATTCTTTTTTTACGGCTGAGTAAAATGCTATTGTGTATATATAAACCACATGGACACTTAGGTTACTTCCATATCTTGGTTATTCTAAAAATAATGCTGCAATGAACATAAAGTGCATATATCTTTTCTACTTAGTATTTGTGTCTTTTTTGGATAAATACCTTGGAGTGGAATTGTTGGGTCTTAGGGCAGTTGTCTTTTTAGTTTTTTGAGGAACCTCTATACTGTTTTCCACAGTGGCTGCAGCAATTTACGTTCCCACCATGAGGGGGAACACACCGTCACCAACACTTGTTATTTTTTATGTTTTTGACAATAGCCAGGTGTGAGGTGATATCTTATGATTTTGATTTGCCTTTGTCTGACAATGAGGATGTTGAGCATCTTTCATTGTGCCTGTTGGCCATCTTTGGGAATGTCTTCTTTGGGAAAATGTCTATTCAGTTCCTCTGCCCATTTTTTAACTGGGTTGTTTATTTTTTGATGTTGAGTTGTATGAGTTCTTTGTATATTTTGGATATTAACCTTTTATCTGATATAGCATTGGCAAATATTTTCTCCTATTCAATGAGTGGTCTTTTTGGTTTTTTTGCACAGAATATTTTTAGTTTATAGTCCTGTTTGTTTACTTTTGCTTTAGTTTCCCTTACCTGAGGAGACATACACATTTATTTATTTATTTATTTTGCTAAGACCAATATCAAAGAGTATGCTGCTTGTGTTTTCTTCTAGAATTTTTGTGATTTCAGGCCTTATATTTAAGTCTATAATCAATTTTGAATTTACTTTTGTATATGGTGTGAGAAAATGTTCTAATTTCATTCATTTACATGTAGCTGTCCAGTTTCCCCAGCACCACTTATTGAAGAAACTGTCTTTTCTCCATTGAGTATTCTTGCCTCCTTGTCCTAGACTAATTGACTGTAGGCGTATGGGTTTATTTCTGAGCTGTCTATGATCTGTATGTCTGATTTTGTCCCTGCACCAGGCAGTTTTGATCACTGTAGCTTGTAGTATAGTCTGAAGTTAGGGAGCGAATCTCCAGCTTTCTTTTCTCCCCCAGGTTTGCTTTGCTATGCAGGGTCTTTTGTGGCTTAGTATACATTAAAATTCTGAAGGCTTACTTGTTTTAATTCTGCAGAAAATATCATGGGTATTTTGATAAGAATGCTATTAAATCTGTAGATTCTTTTCAGTAGTATGAACATTTTAACAATATTATTTCTTCCAGTTTGTTAAGACAGAATATCTTTCCATTTCTTTGTATCATCTTCAGTTTCCTTCATCAGTATTTTACAGTTGCCAAAGTACAGGTGTTTCACCTCCTCAGTTAAGCTTATTCCTAGGTATTTTATTATTTTTTTGATGTAATTTTAAACAGCATTGTTTTCTTGCTTTCTCTTCCTATAGTTCATTATTGTGTATAGAAAAATAACAGGTTTCTGTATGTTAATCTTGTATCCTGCAACTTTACCAATTCATTTGTTAGTTCTAATAGTTTTTTGATGGAAACTCTAGTGTGTTCTCTAGATAGTATCATGTCATCAGAAAATAGTGGCTTCTTTACTTCTTCCCTTCTAATCTGAGTGCTTTTTATTTCTTGTCTGATTGCTGTCACTAGGACTTCTAATACTATGTTAAATACAAGCAGCAGGTGTGGGCATCCTTATCTTGTTTCTAATTTTAGAGAAAAAGATTTCAGCTTTTCACCATTGAGTATGCTAACTATGGGTTTGTCATAACCTTTATTTTATTGAGGTTTGTTCCCTCTATACCCAGTTTGATAGGAGAGTTTATTATAAATGGATGTTGAATTTTGTCTAATGATTTTTCTGCATCTATTGAGATGATTGTGTGATTTTTTCCTGTCCTTTTGTTAATGTGGTGTCCTACATTGATTGATTTCTGGAATATCAAACCGTCCTTACATCCCTGGGAAAATAATCCTCCTTGATCATGGTGCATGATTTTTTTTTAAATGTATTGTTGAATTTGATTTGCTAATATTTTGTTGAGGATTTTTACATCTATATTTATCAGAGATATTGGTCTATAATTTTCTTTTTTTGTAATCCCTTTGTCTGATTTTGGTAATAAGGTAATAATGGTGGCCTCATAGAATGAACTTGGGAGTGTTCCCTCCTCCCAAATAGTTTTGAATCATTTGAAAAGAATAGGTAGTAGCTCCTCATTAAAAGTTTGGTGGAGGTTCCCTGTGAAGCGTCCTGGTCTCAGACACTGTTAGGAGTTTTTTGATTACTATAATTACCATATAATAGTAATCAGTCTTTTCAGATTGTCTATTTGTTCTGATTTACTGTTGGAAGATTATCCATTTCTAGAAATCTATTTCTTTTTGGTTGTCCAATTTATTATCATGTGACTGTTTATAGAGTTCTCTTATGACTCTGTGTTTCTGTGATATTAGTTATAACTTTTCCTTTATCATGAATTATTCCATTTTTTTGGGTCCTCCCTCTTTTTTTTAAGTAGGGGTGCCTAAAAGCTTACCAATCCCAAAGAAGGCAATGCCAAAGAATGTTCAAACTACTGCACAATTGCACTCATCTCACATGCTAGTAAAGTAATGCTCAAAATTCTCCAAGCCAGGCTTCAACAGTATGTGAACCGTGAACTTCCAGATGTTCAAGCTGGATTTAGAAAAGGCAGAGGAACCAGAGATCAAATTGCCAACATCTGTTGGATCATAGAAAAAGCAAGAGAGTTTCCAGAAAAACATCTACTTCTGCTTTATTGATTATGCCAAAGCCTTTGACTGTGTAGATCACAACAAACTGTGGAAAATTCTTAAAGAGATAGGAATACCAGACCACCTTACCTGCCTCCTGAGAAATCTATATGCAGGTCAAGAAGCAACAGTTAGAACTGGACATGGAACAACAGACTGGTTCCAAATCGGGAAAGGAGTACCTCAAGGCTGTATATTGTCACCCTGCTTGTTTAACTTATACACAGAGTACATCATGCAAAATGCTGGGCTGAATGAAGCACAAGCTGAAATCAAGATTGCTGGGAGAAATATCAATAACCTCAGATACGCAGATGACACCACCCTTATGGCAGAAAGTGAAGAGGAACTGAAGAGCCTCTTGATGAAAGTGAAAGAGGAGAGTGAAAAAGCTGGCTTAAAACTCAACATTCAAAAAACAAAGATCATGGCATCCAGTCCCATCATTTCATGGCAAATAGATGGAGAAACAATGGAAACAGTGAAAGACTTTATTTTGGGGGGCTCCAAAATCATTGCAGATGGTGACTGCAGCCATGAAGTTTAAAGACGCTTGCTCCTTGGAAGAAGAGCTATGACCAACCTAGACAGCATATTAAAAAGCAGACATTACTTTGCCAACAAAGGTCCATCTAGTCAAAGCTATGGTTTTTCCAGTAGTCATGTATGGATGTGAGAGTTTGACTATAAAGAAAGCTGAGTACCAAAGAATTGATGCTGTAGTGTTGGAGAAGACTCTTGAGAGTCCCTTGGACAGCAAGGAGATCGAACCAGTCCATCCTAAAGGAAATCAGTCCTGATTATTCATTGGAAGGACTGATGCTGAAGCTGACACTCCAATATTTGGCGACCTGATGTGAAGAACTGACTCATTAGAACAGACCCCGATGCTGCAAAAGATTGAAGGCAGGAGGAGAAGGGAACAACAGAGGATGAGATGGTTGGATGGCATCACTGACTCAATGAACTTGAGTTTGAGCCAAGCTCCGGGAGTTGGTGATGGACAGAGAGGCCTGGTGTGCTGCAGTCTGTGGGGTCACAAAGAGACGTGACTGAGCGACTGTACTGAACTGAAAAGCTTACCAATTTTGTTTATCTTTAAGAAAAAAATGCTTTTGGTTTCATTAATCTTCCCCCCCACACCTTTTTTTTCTGGCTCTATTTCTGCCTGATCTTTATGACTTCTTTCCTTGTGCTGTCTTCAGTCTTTGTTCTTCTTTCACTTTGTTTTTTAACACCTTGTTTGATTTATCTGATGTATAGTAAACTGTACGAATTTGAAGCATACCAGTGGATTCTTTTCAATGTGTATTAGACATGTAAAACAACTGTCACAATCCCCCAAATTTTCTTCATGCCATTTTAAAATCTTACTCTGCTTTTCTTTTTCCCCTCATGCATTCCCAGACAGTCACTGATATCCTTTCTCTCACTTTACAGTTTGTTACTGGGTAAGGGGTTTAGTTCTTAAGACTGGGATTTGAATGAAACTCATGAATTATCTCAATTAGATACATTGTTAAATGACCTGCCATTATGTGTGAGCTACATGTACAAAGTGAAGACACTAAACAGAGAAAGCCTGAGTCCACATGTTTCAGTGAACCCAGAGAGCAGACTGTACACTGGGTCATCACAGTGAAGTCAGGAGGCAGGAATGTACAATGGAGAAAAGACAATCTCTCTAACAAGTGGTCCTGGGAAAACTGGTCAATGACTTGTAAAAAATAAAACTAGAGCACTTTCTAACACCATACACAAAAATAAACTCAAAATGGATTTAAGATCTAAACATAAGGCAAGAAACTATAAAACTCCTAGAGAAAAACATAGGCAAAACACTCTCTGACATAAATCACAGCAGGATCCTCTATGACCCACCTCCCAGAATATTGGAAATAAAAGCAAAAATTAAAAAATGGGACCTAATTAAACTTAAAAGCTTTTGCACAACAAAGGAAACTATAAGCAAGGTGAACAAAGACAGCCTTCAGAATGGGAGAAAATAATAGCAAATGAAGCAACTGACAAAGAATTAATCTCAAAAATATACAAGCAACTCCTGCAGCTCAATTCTAGAAAAATAAATGACCCAATCAAAAAATGGGCCAAAGAACTAAGCAGACATTTCTCCAAAGAAGACATACAGATGGCTAACAAACACATGAAAAGATGCTCAGCATCACTCATTATCAGAGAAATGCAAATCAAAACCTCAATGAGGTACCATTACACGCCAGTCAGAATGGCTGCTATTCAAAAGTCTACAAGCAATAAATGCTGGAGAGGGTGTGGAGAAAAGGGAACCCTCTTACACTGTTGGTGGGAATGCAAACTAGTACAGCCACTATGGAGAACAGTGTGGAGATTTCTTAAAAAACTGGAAATAGAACTGCCATATGACCCAGCAATCCCACTCCTGGGCATACACACCAAGGAAACCAGATCTGAAAGAGACACGTGCACCCCAATGTTCATTGCAGCACTGTTTATAATAGCCAGGACATGGAAGCAACCTAGATGCCCATCAGCAGACGAATGGATGAGGAAGCTATGGTACGTATACACAATGGAATATTACTCAGCCATTAAAAAGAATTCATTTGAATCAGTTCTAATGAGGTGGATGAAACTGGAGCCCATTATACAGAGTGAAGTAAGCCAGAAAGAAAAACACCAGTACAGTATACTGACGCATATATATGGAATTTAGAAAGATGGTAACGATAACCCTGTATGCGAGACAGCAAAAGAGACAAGATGTATAGAACAGTCTTTTGTACTCTATGGGAGGTGGCGAGGGTGGGATGGTTGGGGAGAATGGCACTGAAACATGTATATTATCATATATGAAACGAATCGCCAGTCCAGGTTCAAGGCATGATACGGGGTGCTCGGGGCTGGTGCACTGGGATGACCCAGAGGGATGGGATGGGGACACATGTACACCTGTGGCAGATTCATGTCAATGTATGGCAAAACCAATACAATATTGTAAAGTAATTAGCCTCCAAAAATAAATAAATAAATAAATGAAAATAAAGAGGATGTGGTGCATTAAAAAAAATAATTTTGAAGTCAGTACCTTAAATCATCTTTTAAATGGTTCATTCATTGCAGAATGGGCTTCCCGGGTGGCACCAATGGTAAAGAATCTGCCTTCAATGTAGGAGATCCATGTCCGATCCCTGGATTGGGAAGATCCTCTGGAGAAGGAAATGGCTACCCACTCCAGTATTCTTGTCTGGAGAATCCCATGGACAGAGGAGTCTGGTGGGCTACAGTCCATGGGGTCGCAAAGAGTTGGACATGACTTAGCAACTTTCACTTTGACTGCAGAATAATTACATATTTAATGTCATTTCACCCGTGTGTATTTTAAGACCTCGATTATTCGTTTTTCAGTACCGATTAGCACCAAAGGACTGATGCTAGCATAGCCATTTGCCACAAGCATCTGGACACACATACGCACAGAGTTGATATTCCACAACATTCTTGAGAACCAAGAGACAGTTATGTCCAAAAAGTACATGACCACAAAGAAACTCATGAGCAACAGAATGGTCTGGGTGGCCCTTTCTTCCGGGGATGCTTTTGGAGAAAGCTTGGTGCTGTGAAGATGCTGAGTCTGCCTCTTATGCCTGTACAAGAGTGTCACCATGTATCCACTTGAGAGGGCCATGAGCCCCAACAAGCAGACGTCTTGTAAGGTCCTCAGTACAAACTGCACGTACCTAAGGAAGTGAATCATGGGGCGAAGTGAGCAGGATTCAGTGACATGTAGAAGATGGGCTGAGGTCACATTGGGGGTGGCAACAGTGGACACTAAGAAGTAACCACTAATGAACATGTTGAAGACCCACAGGAAGAGAATGCAATACAGGTTGTGATGGGATGATTGAAGTTTGAACTTTGCCAAACAGGAGTTTCTGGGGCTGAGGGTGATGGCCTGGAGGACACTCAGCAGGCAGGTGGTACAAATGGAGAGGCCCCTCATCAAACTGTACAGGTAGACAACCAATTTACATTTGATGTCATCCCAAGTTTTCTGAGACCCAAAGGTGTCTGTAGCCATAAATGCCACGGTTAGTAGCATGACTATGTGGATTAGGGCCAAGTGACCAATGGTCAGGTCAGTGGACTTGGGTCTGTGCTCAAGAAGGAAGTTGTGGGCATGGAAGAGAAGAAGGATGGTGTTGGCCAAGATCCCAATGGCAACTTCAGAGAAAAAGGCATTTCTTATGTCAATGAAACTGGAAAGTCTATTTTTATTCATCTTTGTGGAGGAAAATAAGCACGTAGTAAATACCTGTGGAGAAACTCAAGAAAAACTCTTCTTCACAAATATGATCAGTATCAACCCCCTCAGCTGGCACTCTTGCCACCATCTGAATGGGTGGGTTGGACTCCCCTGGTGGTCCACTGGCTAAGACTCTGAGCTCCCAATGCAGGGGGCCCGGGTTCCATCCCTGGTCAGGGAACTAGATCCCACGTGCCATAATTAAGAGTTTGCATGCCGTAACCAAGACCAGGTGCAGCTACATAAATTAATGAATATTAAAAATAAGTAGGTGGGTTGATCCCAATTTATACTTTACCACTAATCAGTACACAAGACTGCGTCACTTACCCTCTGCCCAAATACCACCCCCAATATTTCTCTAGTCTCACTACTTCCCAGGCTTCACTGGTTTGTGTATCTCATTGCTGTACTTGCATAGTACCTGAGATTTCCTCTATAGTAAAAAATGGTTTGCCTTTTATCTGCAGAAACGTGATATAATGCTACATATATAAAAAGAGCTCTATCATTTTTGTTGAATTAGAATGAGGAGAAATGCCTGCAGGTGGACATCAGGTCCTCTTAAACAAAGGGTGTTAACTAGATCACGATGCACAGAGTTGTTTTATCTCAGTTCTATCTTTCCACTAGTTTACTGATTGTCAGACCAAATATACAAAGACTAAATGTTGAGAGGCATGGTCCCTGAAGAGGCAGCTTGAAATAAAATGTGTGATTGGACATTGAGCACAAGTGTGACTCCAAGCAGCCACTTTATGTCTGATCCTCAATTATTTATCTCTTGTGTAGAACATGGTAAACCACATTACCTCTATGCTAGAGATATTATGAGAATAAGCAGATGAAGCATGCCAACTGGAGAAGAGTGTGTGATGTGTAAGAGTCTCTATAGAAATGTTAGATACTGTTTTTAGTATTATGTAGTTCCTCATACATGTGACTTGGGAGAGTTGGCACAGTTCTCTTAATAATTCCTAAGCTCTGCTCCTGCCTCAGGGGAGAGGGGGAATCACTACCAAAACTGTGGACCATTTAAAAAATATCTGTTCATAGGGCCCTGATGGAGTGTTGCTCTTTTCTTGGAATCCTCAAAGATAACTTCACATCCTACATATATTTCATTATCTAACCTGAAAACATACTTTATGACTCTTTGAGTTGTCAATCATTAGCAGGAACAGATTTCTTTTCTCTCCATCCTTTGACTTGTGGTACCAGGGTGAGTAAAATATAACAGTTTAAATAGATTCTGGGTTGTTTTCTTTGCAGGTTTTAATTAGAAATCTGGTGTTCACCCCAACCTGAAGGAGGTTTCTTTCATAGGACTTCAATACAGGAGTTCAAGCATGCAGGTGTCCTTTAAGCAAGCAGTGCTATCTCGCTAGTCAGGAGGACCAAGCATACAGTTTATACTCAAGAATTTGGTGATAGCCTACAGGGATATTTTATCTGTGCAATGCAAGTATTTAATTTAAGTCAAGCCTTATAAATATGAGGTACATAGCATCATAAAATGGCTTTAGACATTTTCACAGATCTGTTACCTGTACATCAGGAGTATGGGGCTGTAATATTTTCACGGGTACTTAGCAAGAAGCTCTCTGATGTTTACTTGCTCTGGACATGCTGTGCTGTGCTTAGTCGCTCAGTCGTGTCCAGCTCTTTGCAACTCTGTGGGCTGTTCACCAGACTCCACTGTCCATGGGACTCTCTAGGCAAGAGCACTGGAGTGCGTTGTCATTCCCTTCTCCAGGGCATCTTCCTGACCCAGGGATCGAACCCAGGTATCCCGTGTTGCCGGCAGATTTTTTACCAGCTGAGCCACCAGGGAAGCTCATGAATACTGGAGTGGGTAGCCTGTCCCTTCCCCTGGGGATCTTCCCGACCCAGGGATTGAATTGGAGTCTCCTGCATGCAGGCAAATTCTTTACCAGTTGAGCTACCAGGGAAGCCCCAAATTATCTCTAGGTTACTTATAATACTTAAAACAATGTAAATGCTATGTAACTAGTTGCCAGCATGTGGCAAATTCAAGTGTTGCTTTTTGGAATTTTCTGGAGTTACAAAAAGTATTTGCCACCCTGGTTGGTTGAATCTGTGGATATGAAACCCACACATACAGAGGACTGACTGCATTATGAAGATATGTAGCCATTTCTGTGCTAACATAGTGGTTTTTTTTTAGAAAACATCCTGGAGGATTTGAATATTTCATAGACACAGGATAAAAGAAGAGAAGAAAGGACGTGCACTTTTTCATCTGCAACAGGATCATAATAATGCACACTTATTAGGGTGGAGATGATGTGTAAATAATATGTTTAATGTCAGCACTTAGGAATTGGCCTGAGACATGTGAAAGAGCATGTATATTTTGGTTTATCATTATTTTATAAGTCAGCTTCATCTTTGTTATTACATTTGTCATCCACAAATCAAGCTAAAATGGTCCAAAGGCATTTATAAGATGCAGTTGATCATGTGCCATTCTAGTGGGTTTGGGGCTGCGGGTATATTGGGTATATTCTCTACCTTGAGGGTATATTCTCTACCTTGAAGCACAACTGTTGCTGGAAAACTGCAAAGAGAACTGTAGAGAACCAGCTAGCCCTCTCAGGAAAGCCCAAGCATCAGCTAGATGTCAGTGCGGTGTGCAGAGCATCTGTGACATTTATAAACCCCAGAATGAGGAAGAAAAACCTGGGGAGTATGTGAGTTGATGGATGGCAGCTATTTCTCAGAAAACATGGGCGAGAATGATCTATTGATTTTCCTAAGTGAAAGGATTGTGAAGTCCAATCTCAGGTGTTCACTTGAACCGCAGTATTTATAGCGTAAATATTTTTTATCTATTATGAGAAGAGTAATTATTTTTCCAATTAAAGGAACATTAAAACTCCAGAGGCACTACATGTCACAAATATTAAGTTGTCAAACCTCAGGAATACAAAGAGTCCTGTGTAAGACTTGGTTTCCCTAATCAACCAATGGCAAAATAAGAGCAGAAAGTCTTTCTTGCTAAACTGCTTTCACTTTCATCTATCATCACAATCTTGGTATTTTAGTAGGGAAGGAGATTTAGTAGAAGGGAGATTGGTTCACATTTATCTGTTTACTATAAATGTATGATAAGATACAGTTTGAAAAGTAAAATGTAGTTCCCACCACAGGTAAAAAATATTTCTGTAAATATTTACGGTGATGCATGTTAACTAGACTTACTATGGTGATCATTTTACAACATATACAAATATAAATTACTAATATAGTGTGTGTCAATTATGCCTCAATTGAAAAATCACAAAGAAAAGAAAAAGAAAATGTAAAACCCAAGCATAGAGATAAGGGTTATAATTTTCTTCCTAATGAAATTTGTTCTGGCATATCCATTACCAATGGAAATCTTTTAATGAATATGAAATAATATATGGATTAAAGATAAACAAATGGATCCAAATAGTCTTTCTCCTTACAAGTTTCTGGAAGATAATATCCTTAGACAAACATAGGAAATCTCTATCATCATCATCACTTTATTTTCTTAATTTTTAATATAATTGCAGCCTCGCTTTCACTGTTCTGTGATTTGAAGTTTTCTAGCTGCTAAAACATAGGTTTAAGTGCTGACACCATTGACATCTGTGGTATTAAAACCAAGACAAAAAAAGTATTCATGAAAAAATACTGTAAATATTTTATAGTTGTGCAAGGTTAAAGTCTCTTTATGAAACAATTTTTTGAACAAAGAACCAACTTTCCTCATAAGGAATCTAAATTTTAAAGATTATACCAACTACAGAAGACACAATAAATAGTTTTAGTTGCTTCTAGAAGAGAATTAAACTGAGTATGTTTAATTAAAAACCAGAGCTAAAATTTACCCTTTCATGATGAGTATAAATATGAATTAGTAAAATTTCAGTCTAAAATTAGCAGATAATATAATATGTAACTTGAGAACTGATACAGTTAACAAGTGAAAGTCATTTTATTCAGAAAAATTGAATGGGTACCTAAAATTAACTGACTAGTCATTTGAGAATCAAGTAATTTTTATGAGTCATCAAATTAAATGATAAGTATATTTAGAATGTTCATATTGCCTTGTAGACAAAGCAGTCCTCTGAACTGTGGTAGATGGCTAGCTGGATGCCTAAACTGAGGCTACCAAAAAGCCTCACTGTAGACCTGATTTCCTCCTTCCATGCCCTGTCTAGATCCTACCCACGCACCAAATCTAAGTGTGTGGAATAAAGAGGCACTTACCCAGATGCGTGTGGGGTGATCTGTGTATGTGAGAAGGACCCGCACAGTTTTAAGGCAAGGATGTCATTACCTCATCTCTCTGCAGGCCTGTAATTTTAGTGTCTGTAGAAATGTGACAAGATCTGGCTGGGGACAACAGAACCATCGTGTCCCCAGTGGAACGTTTTACTTGTCCCTTGACTTGATTCTCTCTTGGAAAATAACAAGCTGGGAAGATTTGAGCTCAAAACTTTTCCACCCATTCCCTTGCCACATCTGCGTGGAGGGGCGAAAGGTCACAGAACCAAGTTCTCTCATTTTCATCCTGAGATCAAATTAGTGTTATCTCACTCCAGACTTTGTAATGTCACTCTCGGGGGTGAGAGGTTTCTGGTGCCTCACATGAGTTCACGGTGGCTCTGTGTGTGCTGTCCCCACAAGGTCTGATGGGCACCTTCTTCCTGGGGTTGATTGTCAGGAGGGCACATGGTTTCTGGGTGTTATTGTCCTTTTATTCCATGATTCCTATTCTATCAGTTTCATACTGGATTAGTTGCTAAGTTGTGTCCAACTTTTGTGACCCCATGAACTGTAGTCCACCAGGCTCCTCTGTCCATGGGAATTCTTCAGGCAAGAATATGAAGTGAGTAGCTGTTTCCTTCTCCAGGAGATCTTCCCAACCCAGGGATCAAACTTGGGTCTCCTGCATTGCAGGCGAATTCTTTACCAACTGAAACACCAGGGAAGCCTAGTTTCAGATTAAATAAGATTTAAAGGATCCCTATGGCCATAGGTGAAGGCAGCAGAAACCCTTTGGAGCCAATTTCTTTTCGTTTTCCACGATTTCCTAAATTAGCCCCAAAATGTGATATAAAGACCCATCCCCTGTATGTTAATGGCCCTTTCTGAGGTGGAATACACATTCTGAAAAGATTTGGGAACGCTTTGCATTCTGTGACCGAGGCACTGAGAAACCCAGCTCCTGATTCTTCTGGAGCAACAAGTGAGAACTATATTGTTATCATCCAGTGTGGAGCTGTCAGTACATTTTCTGGCAGTAGAAGTACCGCAGAATTCAGTGGCACAGTTTGTAAAAGCAAAAATTCCACACAGTTGGATCTTGAGTGACTCTTAGCTTTTCTTTTTCAATTAAATTCATTAGGAAGGGAACCAGAAAAAAAGACCAGTTTCTGCCCATTCAAAGAAGTTAAAAAAGAAAATTAAAATGCTCAGGAAAAAAATTGCTATGTACCTACAGATGGTAAAGAGTCTGCCTGCGATGCAGGAGACCCGGGTTCTATCCCTGCATCGGGAAGGCCCCTGGAGAAGGAAATGGCAGCCACTCTTGTAGTCTTGCTTGGAAACCTCATGGATGGAGCAGCCTGGCAGGCTGCAGTCCATGGGGTCGAAAAGAGTTGGACACGACTGAAGGAGTTCACTCTCACTTTACCTAGACTAAGTACATACCGCTGATATTTGATAAACTGAGTCTTCATAATAAAGGACCATAAAACCACATGTCTTTCAGCACTGTGTGGACTAACACAGACCATGACCGGTGAGGTCCACCACTTAGGTCTGCACTTGCTGTCTGTGTTCGGAAATGTAGAAACTTCATCTGTGGTTGCTAGTCAGACACACTGAACAACAAGGGGAGACCATGAACGGGAGTGGGAGTGGTAACCACACATGCAGAACCAGTAGGTTCTCTGCCCCAACCGTGTCAGCCAGATGCCACACAGCAGACATGCCAGTCAGCTGCCTTGGGCTTTTTCTTGTGCACTGTCTGTAAGGAAGTAATTAAAATCATGAGAAGCCTACTTTCTGCTTATTTTCCAAAGTTTGAGCAAAAAAAAAAAAAATCTTGTCTCACTTTTTGACATTAACCAAGACAATTCCAAAGATCTGACCTGGAAATGAAAAAAATCATTCTCAGTTTTTTCTTTATTATTCTTGCATTCCAGTGTTGATGTTATTTTAACAATTTATTATAGAAGATTTAAAATGTAAAACCTGCAGAATAATTCAGTGAGCGCTCATTAACAGCTTTGATAGTTATGCTCTTTCTGTCATTTGCATCTTCATCCACTGCCCACCATCCCAATATTCATCACCACTTTACAGTTCATTTTCAGTTCAGTTCAATTCAGTCGCTCAGTTGTGTCCGACTCTTTGTGACCCCATGAACTGCAGCACACCAGGCCTCCCTGTCCATCACCAACTCCCAGAGTTCACCCAAACCCATGTCCATTGAGTCAGTGATACCATCCAACCATCTCATCCTCTGTTGTCCCCTTCTCCTGCCCTCAATCTTTCCCAGCATCAGGGTCTTTTCCAATGAGTCAGCTCTTTGCATCAGGTGGCCAAAGTATTGGAATTTCAGCTTTAGCATCAGTCCTTCCAATGAATAGTCAGGACTGATTTCCTTTAGGATGCACTGGTTGGATCTCCTTGCAATCCAAGGGACTCTCAGGAGTCTTCTCCAACACCACAGTTCAAAAGCATCAATTCTTCGGAGCTCAGCTTTCTTTATAGTCCAACTCTCACATCCATACATGACCACTGGAAAAACCATAGCCTTGACTAGACTGACCTTTGTTGGCAAAGTAATGTCTCTGCTTTTTAATATGCTGTCTAGGTTGGTCATCTTTGCATGAAATGTTCCCTTGGTATCTCTAATTTTCTTGAAGAGATCTCTAGTCTTTCCCATTCTGTTGTTTTCCTCTATTTCTTTGCACTGATCACTGAGGAAGGCTTTCTTATCTCTCCTTGCTATTCTTTGAAACTCTGCATTCAAATGGGTGTATCTTTCCTTTTCTCCTTTGCTTTTCACTTCTCTTCTTTTCGCAGCTATTTGTAAGGCCTCCTCAGACAGCCATTTTGCTTTTTTGCATTTCTTTTCCATGGGGATGGTCTTAATCCCTGTCTCCTGTACAGTGTCACAAACCTCCATCCATAGTTCATCAGGCACTCTATCAGATCTAGTCCCTTAAATCTATTTCTCACTTCCACTGTATAATCATAAGGGATTTGATTTAGGTCATACCTGAATGGTCTAGTGGTTTTCCCTACTTTCTTCAATTTAAGTCTGAATTTGGCAATAAGGAGTTCATGATCTGAGTCACAGTCAGCTCCCAGTCTTGTTTTTGCTGACTGTATAGAGCTTCTCCATCTTTGGCTGCAAAGAATATAATCAATCTGATTTCGGTGTTGACCATCTGGTGATGTCCATGTGTAGTACCCTGCTTATTTAACTTATATGCAGAGTATACATCATGAGAAACTCTGGGCTGGAGGAAGCACAGGCTGGAATCAAGATTGCCAGGAGAAATATCAATAACCTCAGATATGCATATGACACCACCCTTATGGCAGAAAGTGAAGAAGAACTAAAGAGTCTCTTGATGAAGGTGAAAGAGGAGAGTGAAAAAGTTGGCTTAAAGCTTAACATTCAGAAAACTAAGATCATGGCATCTGGTCCCATCACTTCCTGGCAAATAGATGGGGAAACAGTGGAAACAGTGGCTGATTTTATTTTTTTAGGCTCCAAAATCACTGTAGATGGTGATTGCAGCCATGAAATTAAAAGACGCTTACTCCTTGGAAGGAAAGTTATGACCAACCTAGATAGCATATTAAAAAGCAGAGACAGTACTTTGCCAACAAAGGTCCGCCTAGTCAAGGCTATGGTTTTTCCAGTGGTCATGTACGGATGTGAAAGTTGGACTGTGAAGAAAGCTGAGCTCCGAAGAATTGATGTTTTTGAATTGTGGTGTTGGAGAAAGACTCTTGAGAGTCCTTTGGACTGCAAGGAGATCCAACCAGTCCATCCTAAAGGAAATCAGTCCTGGGTGTTCATTGGAAGGACTGATGCTGAAGCTGAAACTCCAATACTTTGGCCACCTGATGCGAAGAGTTGACTCAATTGGAAAAGACCCTGATGCTGGGAGGGATTGGGGGCAGGAGGAGAAGGGGACGATAGAGAATGAGATGGCTAGATGTCATCACCAACTCGATGGACATGAGTTTGAGTAAACTCTGGGAGTTGGTGATGGATAGGGAGGCCTGGCGTGCTGCGATTCATGGGGTCGCAAAGAGTCGGACACGACTGAGTGACTGAACTGAACTGATCTGAACTGAGGTTGGTCATAACTTTCCTTCCAAGGAGTAAGCATCTTTTAATTCCATGGCTGCAATCACCATCTGCAGTGATTTTGGAGCCTAAACAAAATAAAATCAGCTACTGTTTCCCCATCTATTTGCCATGAAGTGATGAGATCGGAAGCCATGATCTTGGTTTTCTGAATGTTGAGCTTTAAGCCAACTTTTTCACTCTCCTCTTTCACCTTCATCAAGAGACTCTTTAGTTCTTCTTCACTTTCTGCCATAAGGGTGGTGTCATCTGCATATCTGAGGTTATTGATATTTCTCCTGGCAATCTTGATTCCAGCTTGTGCTTCCTCCAGCCCAGAGTTTCTCATGATGTACTCTGCATATAAGTTAAATAAGCAGGGTGACAATATACAGCCTTGACATACTCCTTTTCCTATTTGGAACCAGTCTGTTGTTTCATGTCCAGTTCTAACTGTCACTTCCTGACCTGCATACAGGTTTCTCAAGAGGCAGGTCAGGTTGTCTGGTATTCCCATCTCTTTCAGAATTTTCCACAGTTTATTGTGATCCACACAGTGAAAGGCTTTTGCATAGTCAATAAAGAAGAAATAGATGTTTTTCTGGAACTCTCTTGCTTTTTCGATGATCCAACAGATGTTGCCAATTTGATCTCTGGTTCCTCTGCCTTTTCTAAATCCAGCTTAAACATCTGGAAGTTCACGGTTCACATATTGCTGAAGCCTGGCTTGGAGAATTTTAAGCATCACTTTACTAGTGTGTGAAAGTGAAAGTGAAGTCGCTCAGTCGTGTACGAGGTCGTGGACTGTAGCCTACCAGGCTCCTCCCTCCATGGGATTCTCCATGCAAGAGTAATTGTGTGGTAGTTTGAGCATTCTTTGGCATTGCCTTTCTTTGGGATTGGAATGAAAACCGACCTTTTCCAGTCCTGTGGCCACTGCTGAGTTCTCCAAATTTGAGTGCAGCACTTTCACAACATCATCTTTCAGGATTTGAAATAGCTCAACTGGAATTCCATCACCTCCACTAGTGGTTTCAATTTATTGTTTAAATGTACAAACCTTATCCATACAATTTTAACAAATGGAAGCACTTGTGAAACCTCCAAGCCAATCACAGTATACAGTATTTCCACTTTCCCAGAAGACTTGTTCTTTTACTTGCTCAAGTGCCTGCACAATTAGTCCCTCTATATTCTACAGGCAGCACTATTGTGGTTTCATTCTCACCTTAGGTCAACTCTTGACTTCACTGGAATATATGACATCGGGCAGTATTTACTCGGTGAGTCTGGCTTCTTTTATTTGGCATAACAATGCCTGTGGAAGTAGTTCTGTCACTTGGATTGTTGAGCAGTATTGCACTGAAGTAAAATAACAATTTGTTCATTTATTCACTTCTTCAAGGACACTTGGATTGTTTCCAACTGTTGTCTACCGTGAATGCTGTCATGAATGTACAAGTCTTTTGTGTGTGTGTGTGGATGTTTTGCATTTTTCTGGGATAAATGCATATTAATATGTAGAATTACCGAGCAAAAGGATAGGTTTATGTTTGACTCAATAAGAAACTGCTGCAACCTTCCAGAGTCATCGTATCATTTTACATTCCCACCAGTGATTTCTGAGACTTCTAGCTGATTAACATCCTTGCCACATTTTTGTTGTTTCGTATATAATTTCATATATCCTACTGAATGTGTAAAAGGGTGTTATTATCTTACCTTGTTTCTGATCTTAGAGGGAAGACATCTTACCTTTAAGTATGATGTTAACGGTACATGTTTGGTAGTTGCTCTTTATCAGGAAAAGGAACTCCCCCTCTCATGTTAGTTTGTTGAGTTCTTTTTTTTTTTTTTCTTTTATCAAGAGTGGGTGTTGGATTTTGTCAAATGTGTTTTCTGCATCTGTTGATATAGTTATTATATATGATGTTTTCTTTTTCTCAGTTGATATAATGGATTATGATCACTGATTTTCAAATGTTGACCCACCCTAGGTGGGAATGAATCCACTTAGTCCTGCTGTTTATATCTTTTTATGCATTGGTGGATTTGAGTTGCTAGCATTTTGTTAAGGATTTTTGCACCTATACTCCCCTCTATCCTTTGTCCTATATTTTAGTTCTACAAATGTTATCAATCCCACAATCTATTGTTCTTTTTGCTTTAAACAGTCATTAGATTTTTTTGTATTCTTTACATATTTGTCATTTTTATTCTTTATTTCTACCTGTGGATCCATGTTTCAATCACTTATTTCTTGATTACATCCTCAAGAACCTTCTGTTATATGTGTTTATATATCATTTATTTGTTTATGCTAGTGATTAGCTCTCTCAACTTTTATACTTATAAAGAATATTGTTCTCGTCTTCAGATAGGATCTTCACTAGATATGGAAATCTGTAGGAAAGCATTTTAACTTTTCAGATAATGTTTCATTGTCTTCTCATTGCAGAATTTTTGATAGGCTGACGTCTCTGAGTTTTGTCATTTTTCATCTTTTTAAAATGTCTGTCGTTTTGGCTGCTTTTAAGGCTTTCCCTTTTCTCTTTGCTTTTGAGCAGTTTCACTGCGCTGTGCTGAGTCTTGTTCCCTTTTCTAACATTCATCATTCACTTGTGTGGCTGCGTCGCGTCTCGGCGGCGGCGGCGGGACCTACACTGCGTGCTCGTGGGCTCCCTAGTCGTGGCCCTCGGAGTCAGTAGTTTCCCCACGTGGGCTTCGTTTCTCCGCAGCCTGTGGGGTCCTGGCTCCCCAGCCAGGGATCAAACCCACGTCCCCTGCATTGCAAGGCAGAGTCTTAACCACTGGACCACCAGGGAAGTCCCTGAGGGCTTGTTTTCTTTCTGTTTTTCTTAGCGTTTGTTCAGATTCTCGGTCTATGTCATATTTGGGAAAACTTTGACCATTATTTTCTCCCAGTATTTTCTTTTCTTTCAGAGAATCTAATAACACATATTATAGAATGCTTATTACCCTATTTATGCTTATTTCATTGAAAAAATATTTTCCTTCCCTAAATGAGTTTGGATGTCTGTTAACTTGTTCTGAAGTTCCTTGAAGCTTTTCTCTGTGGTGTCCAATCCTCCCATTTGAAATTTTAGATTGTAGACATTATATATATATATATATATATATATATATATTATTTCTTACATTTCTATTTAGTTCCTTTTAGGTTTTCATGTCTCTACAGAAACAATCTTTTCATCTGTTGTATCTCCTCCAACCTTTAAAATATTGATGTAGTTGTGTTCATGTGTGTGTGTGTGTGTGTGTGTGTGTGTGTACGCGCTCAGTTGCTCTGTCTTTGCGACCCTGCTATCCCATGGACTGTAGCCTGCCAGGCTCCTCTGTCCACAGAATTTTTCAGGCAAGAATACTGGAGTGGGTTGCCATTTCCTATTCCAGGGAATCTTCCCAACCCAGGATTGAACCCACATCTCTTACATCTCCTGCATTGGCAGACGAATTTTTTACCACTGCGTCACCTGGGAAGCCCCACTTGTTTTAAGGCACTGTCTCCTAATTCTAATGCCTAGAGCATGGTTGGGTCTGCTTCCAGAGATTATGTTTTCTTTTGATTATAAGTTACGGGGCCCCATTTTGTCACGTTTTATAGTTGTTTATATAGTTTTGTGTAAACTACATTTGAGACTGAAGCATAATTTGATATTGTTTACTCCAGAGAAAGTGCAGACTCTTGGCTGCCTCTGTTAGGAGGAGGGCCAGCTCATTCAGGTTCCTCACACAGTTGAGTTGAGGCGGGCGACCCCTCAGCTTTAATTATGTCCAACATGCCTGTTGTTACCTCAGCTCTGAACCTCTAGCTCTACCTCTTTTTTCCTATTTTTCCTTTTATTTCCTTTCAGTTCGCTTTTCAGATTGACTCACAGCTTAAAACATAAATGAAGGTTTTGAAATCACGAACTATATGAGTACTAATACTCAGAATCTGGTAATACATGCCCCATGTGAGAACTGACCTAAGGGTGAGGGTGTCCATCTCATACTCTAGGTGGAGGACACTTAGAACCACTGGAACTCACTGGAGGGATCAGGAATCTCTCACCCCGGAGAAGGACATTACAGAGTTGAAATGGGATTATTTTAATTCGATCTTAGGATCAAAATGAGAGAACTAGTATTTTCTACCATGACTGTTACCTTTTTGATCCTTCCACTCATATGTGGCAAGGGAATTTACAGAAAAGTTTTGAGTACAGATCTTCCCGGATATTTATTTTCCTGGAGAGAATGAATTAAAATTAATAGACAAGTAAAATGTTCCACTGGGGACAGCATGGTTCTTTTGTCCCCAGCTGGATCTTGTCACCTTTCTAGACACTAAAATTACAGGCCTACAGAGAGATGAGCTAATGACATCCTTGCCTTGAAATTGTTCCAGTCCCTTTCACATACTCAGATCACCCCACACATCCATGGGTAAGTGCCTCTTTGTTCCACACACTTAGAACCAGTGCATGGATGGGCTTGTAGGCAGGCTAGAGAAAGAGGCAAATTTGGTCTAATAGTGATTTTTTTTTAGATGAACCATTCTACTCTAACCATCTCCCAGGTCAGAGGATGGTTTTCTCTTTAGTGGAGTGGAGAAATGTTCTTGTTAGTGTAGTTAGTCCTTTAAGTTGGTGACTCACAAAATTAATGGGTTTTTTCATGTGAAATACTAAATTAGTTAATTGTTGATATGTATTTTTCCCCTGAATAAAATTACTTTTATTTACTCGCTATTTCAGTTCTCAAGGAAGAGATTATACTGTTATGTTAGAGTATTACTAATATAATCATATTTTTCTTAAAGGAACAAATTTTTAGCTCTGACTGGGTTTTCATTAAATATGCTCAGTTTCATTTCTCTCATTTTCATAAATCAATTAGAGCTTTTAAAAATAAGTGCCCTGTGGGGTTTGGGTTATTAAAAAAAAAAAAAAAAAAGCATTTAGAAGAAAACCAGATTCTTTGTTTGAAACATGACTTTGTAAAGAGAGTTTAACCTCACATTCCTACAAAATATTTACCACTTTTTTCTCATGAAGATCTTTCTTGTCCCAGTTTTACCTTCATGAGTTTCAAATTAATGTAGATAGGACTATGCTCCAGCAATCAGGGAATTTCAAATCAGAGGACAGTGAAAATGAGGCTGCGATTACATAAAAAATAAAGAAAACATAGTGCTGATGGTAGACGTGTCCCCTGCCTGTCTACTGGAGACCTAACGTAGAATCAACAGTATTTGGTGAGGAGAAAGACTTTGTGTCTCCTTCTCTTTTCTCCATAGGTTATTCTTTTTAAAAATATCTGTTCCCTTTAATTTCGGATATGCCAGAACCCATTTCATTAGAAGGAAAATTTGGAACAAAAAATTTTCATCTGCCCTGACCTCTATGCTTGAGTTTTAGATATTTTTTCCAAACTATATCTTGTGAATTTATTATGAGAGAAATGTGAACTGATCTTTTTTTTTACTGAAGTACAAAGAAGAGGATGATAAAGTAAAAACTCTAAAAAAAAAAAATGGTAAAAACTCTGAAGCAAGTAAACCAGACCCATTCTCATGTAGGACTTTTTGGGTTTGTGATAAAGTACCTCTGGGTTTTCCTTTGTGTTTGGAATAATGATTACTCTTGTTTTGATTTTTCACAGAATAGATGTAAAAATATCGATGCTGTAAATACCCAGCCATGTGTAAGCAACCATCCTGAGCTATACTTCGCAATTCTTGAAATCTGTAAAAACAGTAGATAATTCTCACCCATGTGTTTTAGGAAACTGCCGCTGTTAACATTTTCGACCGTGCTCAGGTTTCTTTTTCATTCTCCTGAAGTTCATCTGTCTTCAGATGCCCTGTACCCGTCACTGACAGCTGGGTGGTAGTGATTTGCTTCCTTGACTTTTCAGGCTCTTTCTCCATTTTTCTCTTCCCAGTTCTCCAGCTAGAATGTGCCACAAGGTGGAATGTGTTTTCTAGTGCACCCACAGTCCAAACCCACATACATGGCATATTGTCACTCTCTCCTGCCAGATCCTTTCTGTTCATTCCTACTCTATAAAAGAGGATAGCAACAATGGAAGTGAAGGTGATACATTATACAGTGAGAAACCAAGATATACTCTTTCATGTGTCTGTGGCACATCGCATATTGCTGAACATAAATCACACTGTTTATGCCTTATCTCCATCCCAGGGAATTATTCTGTTCGTGTTGTACAGTGAACACATGCTCTCTCCTTTCCTTCACCCTGTCATCTGTCCACAAGGTCACAGCACCCACGTTTACCTTGGGGCCTGGTGCGGGGTGTCCTCTTCCCACTCACACTCATCACTTCTCTGACCCCTGGCTCGAGTGAAATGACCTTAACATTCTTCAGTAGTGTGTGGCCCATTCGGATGGCACTGTGTATCACATAATTGCACAGTGATACAGTGTCTAAAGTGACTGCTTCCTGGATCAGGTTTTTAGAAAGGAACCTCAGCTATGAGCCCCAGTCTGTGCCATCAGTTCCAGCAGCTCCTAGTGGTAATTTTCCCAAATGAAGGCCTGTTTCTCATTGACGTGTGTCACTCCATTTATGTGTTGTTTTGTTTTCCTTGCTTTATCTTTTGTTTTTGTTTCCTAATTTTCCCACATAGGTTTTCTTTCCTCTTTCTCAGTGTAGCCTTTTAGAATATGACCTGTTTCAGAATTTTCTTTTATGTTCTTGTGCCTGTGACTTAGGTCATTATGATCAAGCCCCTTTGAGGGCATCTCAGGTATATAAATGAGATTTTTTGTGCTTGGTACTTTAGGAGAGCCGGATACCACCTGAACATGAGTCTCTGCTAAGAGGCTTGTTTGAAGAAGGTCTCATAGGTCACTCTATTGATGGGAAAAGTTTCTGCTCTGTCACTGCTCTCCTGAGCAGTGGTGTGCAGTTCAGGTAGTAAGTGTGATGAAACATGGATGTGCAAGGACACACACAATAGGATTTATTTTAGCTTATTTTAATGAAATATTCATATTTTCCAGAATATGTTTTCTAATGAAGCACAGAAATAGGTATATATCTTTCTTTTCTAAAAAATGTTTATTTATTTATCTGCCCTGGGTCTTAGTTGTGGCCCTCAGGATCTTTCTTTATAATATTTATGTAAAAATAAACAAATAAATATTTAGAGTATGTTTCTCACTAATAGAGCTGCCTATGAACCTTGAAGTCTGGATGTGGTTGGACGATTAGAGTCATAATTCCTCTTGTCTCTCCCGGCACTCCATGCCAGCTAATGTGAGTGGGTGCTTTTGATTGTGTTACTGTTTGTCACCTTCCTGGATCAACTTTTCTGCTTCTACTACGGAATTTTCCTATAGAGAAAGATTTGCCAGTGGTTTTAATAATGACTGTTGACTGTGAAAAGTAAAAACAAGGTAAAAATGAGCAACTAACTTCTGTAAAGTATGAAGTTAATTTTAGCGGTACCGCTAGAGCCCAGCCCAGTAATGGGCTACATGACCCACCGTGGGTGGGTTGCGCAGGGGTGGGCTGGGGGAGAGAAGCATGATGACACCCGGGTAGGCGTGAAGGCAGACTTGAGTATCACGTCCATGGATGCATTGAAATGGGTGCATTCGGATCGATCCACATGCTTTGATCATGGTAATAGTGTTGGTTGAAAATGGTGAAGGTAATATTTGTGGTAAAGAGAATTTTTCCTGCTTTTCTCTTCAGACATTCACTATAAATAGATGTCCCCATAGAGATGGATAAAGATAAACCCTCCAGTTCTATTGCTATAAGAAATGCATTCTTCTGCGAGGTTGGTATTGGGATCTCAGCCAACACTATCCTTCTTCTCTTCCACGTCCACACCTTCCTTCTCGAGCACAGACCCAAGCCCACTGATCTGATGATTAGTCACCTGGCCCTAATCCACATAGTCATGCTAGTAGCCGTGGGGTTCATAGGTACAGACATCTTTGGGTCTCATGATGCTTGGGATGACATCAAATGTAAATCAGTTTTCTACTTACACAGGATGACAAGGGGCCTCTCCATTTGTACCACCTGTCTGCTGAGCATCTTCCAGGCCATTACCCTCAACCTCAGAAACTCCTGTTTGGCAAAATTCAAACTTAAATTGTCAAATCACAACCTACGTTGCTTTCTCCTTCTCTGGGTCTTTAACATGTCCATTAATAGTCGCTATTTAGTCTCAACCATTGCCACACCCAATGTGACCTCGGACAGTTTTCTGGCTGTCACTGAATCCTGCTCTCTTTGGACCTTGAGTTACTTTCTCAGGTACACATATTTCCCCCTAGTGACCTTCTGGGATGTCTCTCTTATAGGGCTCACGGCCCTCTCAAATGGATACATGGTGACTCTCTTGTATAGGCATAAGAGGCAGTCACAGCACCTTCACAGCACCAAGGTTTTAATGAAAGCATCCCCAGAAGAAAGAGCCACCGAGACCATTCTGTTGCTCATGAGTTTCTTTGTGGTCATGTACTTTCTGGACTGCATGGTCACTTCCTTCTCAGGAATGTTGAGGAAGAGTACCCCAGGTCTTCTCTTTGTCCAGATGCTCGTAGGCAGCGGCTATGCCACCATCAGTCCTTTTGTGCTAATCCATACTGAAAAACGAAGGATCAAGTTCTTAAAATTCATAAAGGGGAAGGACAGTAAATGTCTAATTATTCAGTGACAGATAACTTGTCTTAAGTGAGCCAATTCACCATTTCAGAATGATTAATGGTGGTGTACACGATATGCTGTCTTGAATGATTTAAATGTATGGAGTTATGCTTTTTCTCCTAAATATATTTAGTTTATATTTGTGGCTGACAAGTACCTAGTAGATAATGTAACTCTACAACTATCTAAGAAGACACAAACTTCTAATTCTAATCAGTCTCCTAAGAGACAGAGGTCTTAACACAGTTTCAAACTCTAAAGTGAGACAAAATAGAACAATTACTGTCTGGAGATGGACAAAGGGCCAAGAAGAAACAAAAAGAAAACCTAACAAAGGGGCACAAAGGAAATCTGGGGCTTGACTGTGGTTGTAGATCTGGAATAACCACTAATCTAATATGAACATGACACCTGTTAAAGAAATAAAAAGGACTCATAAAAATCCTAGACATGAAATTTTTAGAAATTGAAATTAAAAACACTATCCAGTTCTAGACCAGTGGAACCCATTCCTCTTGTTAATTGTGGCTGAAATATTTGGACAAAATATTTTTTCAAAACTACCTGAGGACTCTGATAAGTACACAAAAACAAGCTAATTGTGGAAGAAGTCAAATCTTGGAGATGCAGCCTACATAGGTGTCAGTTTCCACTTCTTTTCTCTCATGGACTTCTGAAGATCTCATGGATTGACATGACAATGGTAACAGAAATAATATACTTCTGGCCAGAGGAAACAGGCTAAAGGACCTGTGAGGGCCAGAGACTGTCGGAGGGAATCCCACAGGGGAGACCACCAGAGAAGGGCCCTTCTAATTCTATGTATTCTTAAAGAGATGGGAATACCAGACCACCTTACCTCCCTCCTGAGAAATCTATATGCAGGTCAAAAGCAATGGTTAAAACCGGACATGGAACAATGGACTGGTTCCAAATTGGGAAAGGAGTATGTCAAGGCTGTATATTGTCACCCTGTTTATTTAACTTACATGCAGAGTACATCATGCGAAATGCTGAGCTGGATGAAGCACAAGCTGGAATCAAGATTGCAGGAGAAATACCAATAAACTCAGATATGCAGATGACATTACCCTTATGGCACAAAGCGAAGATGAACTAGAGACTCTTGATAAAAATGAAAGAGGAAAGTGAAAAAGCTGGCTTAAAACTCAACATTCGAAAAACAAAGATCATGGCATCCGGTCCCATCACTTCACAGCAAATGATGTGGGGAAACGATGGAAACAGTGAGAGATTTTATTTCTAGGGGTTCCAAAATCACTGCAGATGGTGACTGCAGCCATGAAATTAAAAGACGGCTGAGGAAACCAGATCTGAAAGAGACACATGCACCCCAATGTTCATCGCAGCACTGTTTATAATAGCCAGGACATGGAAGCAACCTAGATGCCCATCAGCAGACGAATGGATAAGGAAGCTGTGGTACATATACACCATGGAATATTACTCAGCCTGTTAAAAAGAATTCATTTGAATCAGTTCTAATGAGATGGATGAAACTGGAGCCCATTATACAGAGTGAAGTAAGCCAGAAAGATAAAGAACATTACAGCATACTAACACATATATATGGAAATTTAGAAAGATGGTAATGATAACCCTATATGCA
The DNA here is from genome assembly GCF_023699985.2 of Odocoileus virginianus. Taxonomy (NCBI): domain Eukaryota; kingdom Metazoa; phylum Chordata; class Mammalia; order Artiodactyla; family Cervidae; genus Odocoileus; species Odocoileus virginianus. The sequence continues at coordinate 2,602,257 of NW_027224320.1, forward strand.
AAACAGAAAAAGAGACACAGATGTACAGAACAGACTTTTGGACTCTGTGGGAAAAGGCGAGGGTGGGATGTTTTGAGAGAACAGCATGTATATTATCTATAGTGAAACAGATCACCAGCCCAGGTGGGATGCATGAGACAAGTGCTCGGGCCTGGTGCACTGGGAAGACTCAGAGGAATCGGGTGGAGAGGGAGGTGGGAGGGGGGATCGGGATGGGGAATACATGTAACTCCATGGCTGATTCATGTCAATGTATGACAAAACCCACTGAAATGTTGTGAAGTCATTAGCCTCCAACCAATAAAAATAAATGAAAAAATAAGTAAATAAATAAATAAATAAATACGTTCTTAACCAGAAAAAAAAAAAAAAGAAATTAAAAGACGGTTGGTCCTTGAAGAAAAGCTATGACAAACCTAGACAGTGTATTAAAAAGCAGAGACATGATTTTGCTGACAAAGATCTGTCTAGTTAAAGCTATGGTTTTTCTAGTAATCACGTATGAATGTGAAAGTTGGATCATAAAGAAAGCTGAGCACCGAAGAATTGATGATTTTGAATTGTGGTGTTGGAGAAGACTCTTGAGAGACCCTTGGACAGCAAGGAGATCCAACCAGTCCATCCTAAAGGAAATCAGTCCTGAATATTCATTGGAAAGACCAATGCTGAAGCTGAAGCTCCAATACTTTGGCCACCTGATGTGAAGAACTGACTCACTAGAAAAGACGCTGATGCTGGGAAAGATTGAAGGCAGGAGAAGGGGACGACAGAGGATGAGACGGTTGGATGGCATCACCGACTCAATGGACATGAGTTTGAGTAAGCTCCGGGAGTTGGTGAAGAACAGGGAAGCCTGGCGTGCTGCAGTCCATGGGGTTTCAAAGAGTTGGACACAACTGAGCAACTGAGCTGAACTGAACTGAATTCTGTGTGTGCCCCTCACAAGTCTTGGCACAGCTGGGCACAGACACTGGAGAGACCCGAACCAACACAGCTGAGACTGGAACAGGCCAAAGAGAAGATGAAGCAGAACTTTCCGTTTTCCTCTAAAACAAAAGCACAAACATTCCCCAGAGGATTGTAATAGGCCTGAAAGCATAGTACAATATTCAGAAGTCCAAAATACAGTTCAAAATTACTCAACACACAAAGAAACAGGAAAATGTGACCCATATACTAAGGCACAGTAAATACATAGATGCCATACCCACAATAACACAGATACTGAAGTTATAGACTCAAAGAAGCTCTCAGAAGTTATAAGTAAAATAACAATTTGTTCATGCATTCACTTCTTAAAGGATACTGTAATTTGAATATTGTTTCCTCTACACAAAATGCATCATTTTCCCCTGATAGACTTCAAAATATTTTCTTTGCCTTTAGTTTTAAGCAGTTTGTTTGCTAAGTATTTGTCCTGTATGGGATTTACTGATCTTTCTAAACTGGTGCTTGCTAAAGGCAAGGGTGTATGTGGGCAAAATGGGTGAAGGGGATCAAAAGATACAAATTTCCAGTTATAAAGTAGATGCAGGAGATGAAATGTAGAATCTGGTGACTATAGTTAATAATACTGTATTACGTATTTGATGAAAGTTGCTGAGAGTAGATCTTAAAACTTAAAATTACAAGAAAAAAATATGTAAGAATTATGGGTATGGGTGTGGTGGGTATGGGTATATACTGTGGTGATCGTTTCACAGTATATGCATATATCAAGTCATTATGTTGTACGCCTGAAACTAACATAATGTTGCATGTATGCATATTCAGTCACTCAGTCTTGTCCAGCTCTCTGCGACCCCATGGACTGTAGCCCGCCAGGCTCCTCTGTCCATGGGATTCTTCAGGCAGCAGTACTGGAGTGGGTTGCCATGCCGTCCTCCAGGGGATCTTCCTGACCCAGGGATCAAACCTGTGTCTCCTGTGTCTCCTGCACTGCAGGCAGATTCTTTACCACTGAGCCGACCAGGGAAGCCCAACCTAATGTTATGTCAATTATATCTCAATAAAAAAATAACATATATTAAATATAGCAGATTTAGGAGAATTCCCAGCTTGGCCACACACAACTTGAGGACCAGCTCTTGCCCAGTGAACACAAGTGATTGTACAGAGCCTCGGTTACCTGCACAAATTCCACCTTCCTTTTAGTTTCCCTTTGAGGTCTTGCTGGCCCTTTCTAATCATCAGGTCAACCAAATCCATTTTTACAGTTTACACTCTAGTTTTAGTCAGTAAATAGTATCTGTCTCTTTGCAGCCCCATGGGCTGTAGCTTGCCAGACTCCTCTGTCCATGGGATTTCCCAGGCAAGAATACTGGAGTGGGCTGCCATTTCTTCTTCCAGGGGATCTTCCTGACCAAGGAATCGCATTGGCAGGAGGGTTCTTTACCACTGTGCCACCTGGGAAACTGGGCTAGCCGTTAGCTTCCCTTACATTTTTTTTTTTTGCCAGTGTTAACAGGTAAGTGAAAGTTGCTCAGTCATGTCTGACTCTTTGCAACCCCATGGACTATACAGTACATGGAATTCTCCAGGCCAGAATACTGGACTGGGTAGCCTTTCCCTTCTCCAGGAAATCTTCCCAACCTGGGACTGAACCCAGGTCTCCTGCACTGCAGGCGGATCTTTACCAGCTGAGCCACCAGGGAAGTAAAGACAGTGTCTTTCGCTGTGACTATGCTGGTAGGGAGAGTCTCGGGCGACTGGCATCCAGTGTTGTCACACCCCCTCTGGGCTAATTTGGAGTCTCCAGGAGCTGGTGAATTTCTTTCAAAGAACAAAGTTGGCTGGTGTAGTTTCTGTAAAGGTTTTTCTCTTTAATAATGAAAATATATCAGCTAATTACTATAATCAACCTCCTCTATCTTCTAGAAGAAGATAAAACAATTAAAGCTCTAGCTAAAGCCTTAATTGGATCAAGTTAAACCCTTTCAGCAATAATGCTTCATGGAGGCTGTGCTTTACGCAAGGAATCCACCTGGAGTCAGGCTGGGATTGCTCTGCTGGGTGGCGGCAGCCAGAGCTGGCCACTCCCTTTGCAGCTGTCCACGCACCTTGCGACGCCCAAGGGTCTAAAATCACTTATTGGAGAATATTCCCTGATTGGCCCCTGATGAAAAACCCAGATTCATATGGCCTTGGAAACTGAGAACTATACACAAAAAAGTTTTCATCCACATGTTGCTTCTTTATCATTTTCTGAGGATGAAGGAAGTCTTTTACTTTGGGGACTCCCTCTTTCCCTGTGACATGACAGGTACTGTCAGACTTTTGATGCAACAGCAAGATTCCTGGTCTCTGGAGAGATGAGCTAAAGCCATCTATCCATATGAGCACACCCAGCAGCCTCCACACAGAGACCCAGCTGAGTGTCTCCTGATTGTTCAGGTTTGGAAAATCTCAGTGGAGAGGAAGCTGAGGAGGCACCCTAAATCCTGACTTTAATGAATCGGAACCCAGACGTCGGCATTTATCTCTCAGGTGCGCCACAGAATGTCTTTGACGCTTGATAGCATTAGTTTTTAGTGAAGCTTGTCTCAGATGAGTGACTCTTCTTGAATAAAGGCTCACGTAAGTAAAACCATCTCAAAAAGCCAGGAATTCCTAGGCTTACATTCATTTCTGTGACTTAAAACTTTTCATATCCTATTTTGGTAATTCACAAGTTCAGAGAGAAACCTGAATACTAAAAATGCTATTAATGTAATCTGATTTTCTGTATAGAATGTATTTTCATGAAACTGACATTGCATTCTCATAAAATGTTTTTGGCTTCTCTATATTAGAATGATTTCATTTTCCTTTTCACTGGTTTAGTTGCTAAGTTGTGTCCAACTCTTTGCAACCCCATGGACTGTAGCCCACCAGGCTCTTCTGTCCATGAGATTTTCCAGGCAAGAATACTGGAGTGGGTTGCCATTTCCTTCCCCAGGGGATCTTCCTGACCAGGGATCAAACCTGGCGGTCTCCAGCACTGCAGGCAGATTCTTTACTGATTGCGCGACCAGGGAAGGCTTTTCACTACCACGTAGATATTTTTTTAAACTTAGGCCAGGCACATATTACACTTTTTAAAACATTCCAGGATGTAAGGAGATGCTGAAATGGTAGATTAAGTTTAAATTTGTGGGTAAAATAAAATATGGTATTTTTCATGGTTCAGCATAGGGATATTATCATAGATAAGCACAGGGGTCCATTTATCTAACTACATTTTATATGTTCTTGGGGAAATTTTTCTTTGATATCTGGGGCTTCCCAGGTGGTGCTAGTGGTAAAAAATCCTCCTGCCAGTGCAGGAGATGCAAGAGACTCAGGTTCAATCCCTGGGTTGGGAAGATTCCCTGGAGAAGGGAATGGCAACCCACTCCAGTGTTCTTGCCTGTAAAGCCCCATGGACAGAGGAGCCTCGTGGGCTACAGTCCATGGGGTCGCAAAGAGTTAGACACGACCGGGCGACTGAGCATACATACACATAGCGTCTTCTCTTAGCTGATCTGTTAACCTTGGAGTTATTCTTTACTAACTTGTAATCATGGAGGGGAGGATACTGAATTTAACTCTAGACACTATTTTAAATTATTAAAGTCTCTAGAAATAAGAAATTTCTTTGTTGTAGTCTCACTGAATTTTCTGTAATAAATAATACAATTTACCATAGTTTAGACAAGCCCACTTTATCTCTTGCTCAATAATCATTTATCTTCTAAAGGATTTTTCACTGCTCCTTCCTCCCAAATTTTAAGTGATGATGTTCTCACTGAGAACTTTCTTCCCAAAATATTAGTTAAGTAGAATTTTAATCCAGTCATTGAATTATCACGGATTTCAAATTTGGGGTATATAAATCAGGTAAATGAAGCATGTTTTCCATTAAGTGATTTTGAAGGAGAAGAAAATGACTTAGTCCCACTCCTAAGTGGGTGGGGAAAGTTATATACCAAGACCCCCAGTGGATGCCTCAAACCATGAATGGTATTGTCCCCTACCAATAACTATGCTTTTTCCTATACAAACATAACTATGAAGACGTTAAATTTATAAATTAGACATAGTAAGAGAGTATCCAATTTGCCAGAGTATCACTACTCTTGCACTTTGGGGACATTGTTAAGTAAAATAAGGGTTGCTTGAACACAAACATTGTGATACCATGGATCAATAACAGAGACTGCTAGGTAACCAGCATGGATGTGCTGGACAAAGGTATGATTCACGTCCTGGGCAGGAGGGAACAGGATGGTGCAAAATTTCATCATGCTATGTATGTTTCATCAGAACTGTGTACAGTGTAAAACTTATGAATGAGTTTTTTATTTCTGGAATTTTTTTAATTTAATACTTTTGGACTAAGATTGACAGTAGTTCAGTTCAGTTCAGTTCAGTCGCTCAGTCGTGTCTGACTCTTTGCAACCCCATGAACCACAGCACGCCAGGCCTCCCTGTCCATCACCAACTCCCAGAGTTTACTCAAACTCATGTCCATTGAGTCGGTGATGCCATCCAACCATCTCATCCTCTGTCGTCCCCTTTTCCTCCTGCCCTCAATCTTTCCCAGCATCAGGGTCTTTTCCAGTGAGTCAACTCTTCATATCAGGTGGCCAAAGTATTGGAGTTTCAGCTTCAACATCAGTTCTTCCAATGAACACCCAGGACTGATGTCCTTTAGGATGGACTGGTTGGATCTCCTTGCAGTCCAAGGGACTCTCAAGAGTCTTCTCCAACACCACAGTTCAAAAGCATCAATTCTTCTGTGCTCAGCTTTCTTTAGTCCAACTCACATCCATACATGACCACTGGAAAAACCATAGCCTTGACTAGATCAACCTTTGTTGGCAAAGTAATGTCTCTGCTTTTTAATATGCTGTCTAGGTTGGCCATAACTTTCCTTCCAAGGAGTAAGCATCTTTTAATTTCATGGCTGCAATCACTATCTGCTGTGATTTTGGAGCTCCCCAAAATAGTCAGCCAGTTTCCACTGTCTCCCCATCTATTTCCCATGAAGTGATGGGACCTGATGCCATGGTCTTAGTTTTCTGAATGTTGAGCTTTAAGCCAACTTTTTCACTCTCCTCTTTCACTTTCATGAAGAGACTTTTTAGTTCTTCTTCACTTTCTGACAGTGGTAACTAAAAGCAAAAAGTGAAATTGCAGGTAAGGGGGAGTCACTATAATAGTGTCATCATAATGGAGACTCTTCCCTTCTTGGTTCTAAAGATCTGACCATATAAATTGGCAGAGCGACTTTATGGGGAAATTCAGAAAATCAGATAAAATGGGAATGTGTGCATTCTAAAGCTGAGTGTTTCTGTCTCTGGAGAGGTGTCTGTGCACAGGGAGACTGTACAAGGCTGTCCCCAGCAGCATGGCTTTCAGTGGGTTAGAGAGAAGTTAGAGACCATCCAAAGCTGTCAAGAGGATAGGTGCATAACATTTAAAAGGTATGTTAAAATGTATTAAAATGTTATTTTATTTTAAATAAATATATTAAAATAATACATGCTTAGCTTATGTTGTAAGACTGCCATCAAAAGTCCAAGTGTTAGTCACTCAGCCATGTCCGACTCTGCGACCCCCTGGACTGTAGCCCACCAGGCGCCTCTGTCCATGGGATTCCCCAGGCAAGAACGCTGGAGCGGGTTGCCGTATGCCTACCCAGGGGATCTTCCCCACCCAGGGACTGAACCCAGCTCTCCTGCACTGCAGGCGGATTCCTTACCACCTGAGCCACCAGGGAAGACCCTGAGAATGCCATATGTACTCAAAATGACCTTAGAAATAATGTGAATGATAAACGTTGGCTGTAAGACATTGACTGTGTCTACCGTGTTAGTGTTAAATTTTTAAAACTTTAGTATTGGTGACAGATGTGTTAAAAATAGACTGGCAGGTGTATAGCCATGCTCACAGCAGCACTGTTGACAGAAGCTGAAAGGTGGAAACAACCCAAGTGTCCGTGAGACAACACGGGTGAACTTGGGGGACGTTGAATGCCAAGTGAGATAACCAGTCACAGGAAGACAAATGTTATGTGACCTCACTCACGTGAGGTCCCTGGAGGAGTCAGAGCCACAGTCACAGACAGTGGGAGGGGCCGGGAGAGGAGCCGGTGTTTGATGGGGACAGGGTTTCAGTGTGGGAAGACGAAGCAGTCCTGGAGATGAATGGTGACGCCGGCTCCACAGTGTGAGTGGACTTAATGCCGCCAACTTGAAAAAGGTTAAAATGACAAACTGTGTTATGTTTATTTTTCCACAGCTTTTTAAAAAGCGGAAAAATAGGGACTTTCCTGGTGGTCCAGTGGTTCAGAGCTGCTTGCCAATCGATCCCTGGTCTGGGAAGACCCCACATACCACGGAGCAGCTAAGCCCGTGGGCCACAGCTGCTGAGCCCGCTCTCCAGAGCCCGCGCCCTGCAAGCCACTGAGCCCGCGCGCTGCGCCTGCTGAAGCCTGTGTGCCTGGGGCCTGTGCTCCACGACGAGAGAGACCGCCACGACCAGAAGCCCTCGCACCGCAGCAAAGAGCAGCCCCCACTTGCTGCAGCTAGAGAGAGGCCGTGTCCGGCAATGAAGACCCAGCACATTTTTTTAAAAAAATCTAAAAATATCGGAAAAATGTAGACTGGAAAGAGAGCCTAAATTATAAGTTATATCTGAAGACGCAGAGGACAGGAATGGGGACTAAAGGGATGTTAACTCGATCAGTATCTTTTTAAACAACTTTTCCAATCAGCCTCGATTTGAAGCTTGGAGTGTTAATTATAGCTGAGCTCAGGCAGCCACTGTGTGGGACAGAGCACTGTGGCCCTGAACCTCCACCAGCATGGTTAAACGGTGTCGCTTAGTGTATGCTTCTTTAACTTTTTCTATGCAGTTTCAGACATGTAGGAACATAGAATGATTCAGGTACCCGCTCATAGTGCCCCGACTTGTTTTGTTTTCTCCCTGCCCTGTTTGGATGAACTGAGGGCCCCCTTTCTCTACTGTTCATGTGAACAGAGGAGGAAGTCTGTCTGCTTAGCCCACGGTCAGGTGTCTTCCAGAAGCTCTTCAGGCCCAGCGGACCCTGAAGGTTATCGGTGAGACCATTCAGGCACACATGACTTCTCTTTGCTTCTTCTAGGTGAGTGAGGAATGTTTTATTTTACATGAGGTCTATAGTTTCTAATCATTTGAGACACCACGGGTTACTAAAATATTACTAAGTTAAAATGTGTGCAGTCACATAACTTCCTGAGGACTTAAAATTCAGTGTCCTGCTAAGAAGCCTGGCCAGTGCACTAGCCTACGTCACAAAATAAAACTGACCCAAAACACTGGGCAACCGGCACGTCCAAGTCGGCTGATCTTGAGCTGCCATTCTCCAGAAGCCATTTGTTGTAAAGCTGGTTTGGCGTTGTTGAGTTCTCTTAGCTTTTGCTTTTCTGTATCAACTTTTGACTTCTCTATCAAATCTGAACAGGAGCCTTGTTGGGTAGAGCATTCTTGGTTGTAGGTTTTCCCTTTTCAGCACTTTAAATACATCATGCCACTCCCTTCTATTGGGTTTCCCTGTGGCTCAGCAGGAAAGAGGAGAAGGCAATGGCAGCCCACTCCAGGGCTCTTGCCTGGAAAATCCCATGGATGGAGGATCCTGGTAGGGCTGCAGTCCATGGGGTTGTGAAGAGTTGGACAGACTGAGCGATTTCACTTTCACTTTTCACTTTCATGCATTGGAGAAGGAAATGGCAACCCACTCCAGTGTTCTTACCTGGAGAATCCCAAGGACGGCGGAGCCTGGTGGGCTGCCATCTGTGGGGTCGCACAGAGTCAAACACGACTGAAGTGACGCAGCAGCAGCAGCAGCAGGAAAGAATCTGCCTGCCAATGCAGAAGGTTTTGATCCCTGGGTCAGGAAGATCCCCTGGAGAAGGAGATGGCAACCCACTCCAGTATTCTTGCCTGGGAAATCCCATGGACAGAGGAGCCTGGCAGCTACAGTCCATGGAGTCGCAAAGAATTGGACACAACTGAGCAACTAAACAATACTCCCTTCTAGCCTGAGTTTCTGCTGAAAAACCAGTTGTTAACCTTATAGGTATTCTCTTGTATGTTCTTTTTCCTTTGTTGCTTTTATATTTTTCTCTTTGTCATTAATTTTTATTAATAGCAATTGATTACTATGTGTCTTAGAGTGTTCCTCCTTGGGTTTATCCTGCTTGGGATTATCTGTACTTCCTGGACTTGGGTGACTATTTCCTTTCCCGGTCAGGGAAGTTTCTAGCCATTATCTGTTCTGAGTATTTTCTCAGGTTCTTTCCCTCTCTCTTCTCCTTCTGGGACCCTTATAACGTGAGCACTGGTACATTTAATGCTGTCCCAGAGGGCTCCTGAATTGTCATTTCATTTTTTTTCTTTTATTCTGTTCCATAGCAGTGATTTCCACTATTGTCTTCCAGCTCACTTATCCATTCTGCTGCCTTATTTATTCTATTGATTCCTTCTATTTTTCATTGCAGTTACTGTTCAATTCTGTTTGTTCTTTAAATCTTCTAGCTCATTGTTAAACATTTCATGTATCTTCTTAGTCTGTGCTTCCATTCTTTTTCTGAGATCTTAGATCATCTTTACTATCATTACTCTGAATTCTCTTTCAGGTAGATTGTCTATCTGCACTTTATGTAGTCATTCTTCTGGGGTCTTATCTTGTTTTATCATCTGACACATATTCCTCTGCCGTCTTATTTGTGGTCTCCATTCTGCAGCCTGTAAGAGAGGCTTGTGCAGGCTTCCTGGTGGCAGAGACTGGTGCTTGCCCACTGGTGTGTAGAGCTGGGTCTTGACCCCTCGTGGTGGACAAGGTCATGTCAAGGATTGTTTAGAGGTGGCTGAGGGCTCAGAAAGACTTTAAGCAGTCTATCTGCTGACGGCTGGGGCTGTGACCCCACTCTGTTGGTTGTCTGGCCTGAGGCAACCCAGCACTTGAGCCTAAGGGCTGATGGGTGGGGTTAGGTCTCTGCCAAAACGGTAATCTCCAGGGCAGCTCACACCAATGAGCACTCCCCAGTACACCTGTCCCTAGTGTCCTTGTCCCTGCAGTGAGCCAAGCACCTCCCACCTCCCAGAAGACCCTCCGGGACCAGCAGGTAGGTCTGGCCCAGGCTCCTATGAAGTGCTTTTTCCCTCAGGTCCTAGTGTGCTTAAGACTTGTCTATGCCCTCTAAGAGTGGCATTTGTTACCTCCAGTCCTGTGGAGTTCCTGGGATCAAGTCCTGCTGCTGCTGCTGCTGCTGCTGCTGCTGCTAAGTCGCGTCAGTCGTGTCCAACTCTGTGCGACCCCATAGACGGCAGCCCACCAGGCTCCCCGTCCCTGGGATTCTCCAGGCAAGAACACTGGAGTGGGCTGCCATTTCCTTCTCCAGTGCATGAAAGTGAAAAGTGAAAGTGAAGTCGCTCAGTCGTGTCTGACTCTCAGCGACCCCATGGACTGCAGCCCACCAGGCTCCTCTGTCCCTGGGATTTTCCAGGCAGGAGCCCTGGAGTGGGTGCCGTTGCCTTCTCCGTGACCAAGCCCTGCTGGCTTTCAAAGCCAGCTGCTCCTGTGGCTCCTCCTCCCAACGCCAGACCCCCAGGCTCTCGGGACTCTGACTCCTGTGGGAGAACCTCTGCGATATATTCTTTTCCAGTTTGTACGTCACCCATTCAGTGGGTGTGATACTCGGTTATATTGTGAATGCACCCCTCCCTACCATCTTGTGGTGGCTTCATTTTCTTTGGACACAGACTATCCTTTTTCGTCGAAGGTTGTTCAGCAGTTATTTGTGATTTTGGTGTTTTCATGACAGAAGGTGAGCTCAGGTCCTTCTACTTGGCCATTTTGTCCTAGCCCCTGGGATCTGCCTTTCTCCTTACTTTTCTGCTTTTAAGTAAATGCTGACCCCTGGCTGGACTGTATCTTTATGCAGTTGGGAACAAGATGGGTCACCTTCCCGTGTCCCTAGGACATGGACCGTAGAGGTTCCCTGAATGCATGGAATGCATGGGATCCAAGACATGGTCACAGATCAGTGACGTCTTGGTCAAAATGTTTCCGGAAAAGTATGTCTGTTAAATGTGCAAGGCTCTGCCTGAGGTTCAAAGAAGTCCCAGGGCTTCTCCAGGTGTCACAGCTTCCAAGCCTGGCCACTCCAGCTTCGTGCCCCCACGCCCTTGCCCTGAGCTGGGCCTGCAGGCTTACTCTCTGGTGTCAGAGGCAGCCTCCTGTGCTGTGTCTCCATGTCCCTTGGGGCACTGTGGGCTGTGACTCACTTCTGACAAATGCAACAGAAACGCTGACAGCAATGCCCATGTGAGAGCATCTGCTCACAGACAAAATCACCTGAGCTTTGTTTGAATGCAACACGGAAAACCTGACTCAAACTGATCTACCGGTGTCTTCAGAGAATTTCAATCGAGTTTTTCACAATTCCTATTCCCTTGTATCAGAAATATTTTTAATTAGTAAAAACAGAGGCCACACTCGCAATCAGGTAAAAACCATGTTTTCCTTTTAATGGACACCGTTTCCTCTCTTGCCTCACACCCTGGTAATGATTAGGTCCCCACCTCTCGGGAGCACTGCATCCGAACAAGCTGAGACAGAACCAGTGTGAACGCGGTCCCAGAGCAGAGCTTTTCACTTACAAAGGGGTTCACTCAGAGCCCAAAGCTCTGCTTTCTAACCGCAGAAAACCTGGAGCTCAAGGCAAAACTGGAAACCAGAAGGAACCAGAAACGAAGCCTGCTGCCTCCTCAAATACTCGAGGGCTGATCGTCTCACCTCTGCTACAAGGAATGGCCCCACTCCAGCATTTGTAAGGGAAAAAGTTCTGTTTCTATTCCACTTTCCAACTGGGTATAAAATCTACTAAAAGGAACACAAAGAATCAAAACAAATCAGCTCACTCACAAAAGTCACTCCCAGATAGTGATTTCTGGCTGCTGAGATGATTCAGCACGTTATTTCCAAGTAGCAAAATTCAGGACAATCTGAGGACTCAAGAGTGGCAGCGACATTCACCAACAGGTTCGTGTGAGACACACATACACACAACCCCGTTTTTCAGTGTATATACGGCAAGGGGCCAAGACCCCAATCAGCACAATAACTTATTTTGTACATTACAGTGCACAGAACGGAGGGAAAACACTTTCCTGGAGACGCTCGTCTGGGCTCTGAAGGCGCCGGAGCCAGTGCCCCGGCCACCATTAGCTCGATGCCGCCGCCTCTCTGGCTGCACTGGCCTCGGAGGCAGCTGCTTCCCGCAAGGGATCTGCTGGCTTCTCCTCCTCCTCCTCCTCCTCCTCCTCCTGGGGGTAGAGGTCTGGGTACTTCTGCATGCACTCCTGCATGGCCCGGAACTGGTCCACACAGTCCGACCCCTTGACATCCTCCTTGCTGTAGTGGAAGCAGGAAAAGGCTGCCTTGAACTGTTCCCCGCACGGGCCACTGGCCATCCCCCCAAGGCATGGGCAGTTCCAGTTGATGTCTCCGTTTGGCAGGATCAGTCCTGGGACAGGAAGATGGGCAAGGAAGTGAGACAGGTTTCAAAAAAAGCAAACCCAAGTCCAGCCTCACAGGCATAATGGTAAGACGAACTGCTGCCTGGCCGGCACTGGCCGGCGGCCCTGCCTCTCCCTCGGGATGGGGTTTAAACTCCCAGCACAAGCCCACCCAGTGTTCCCGGCTCAGTCGGACAGAAGTCACCATGGGCGGCTTTCTCCAGGTGCAGCTCTGCCAGGTGTGCGAAGCCGCCCCCAGGGCTGTGGCCGTGCCTGTGCTCAGGACTGCATGGGGAAACCGTTTAGCCCAAAGGCTTGAAGGGCAAGTCCTGGTCTCCCCCTTCCACACGGATGGTCAGGACGCCCCACGCCCTCCCTTCAAGCCCGTCCTGCTCCTCGGCTGCTCTCAGCTCAGCACAGCGTGAGGACTGGAAAAAGTGAGGCTGGACGGTGCCCAAGGGGCGTGGGCGTGTCAGAGCACTGAGGCTCCACTTTGTCAAAATGGAGAACTGTTCAAAGCTCAGAAGCAACTCCTAGGTCTGGCCTGATGGCCAGGACAGCACACGGCTCCTCCCACCCGAGGGAGACACACTCGTGTCCTGGGAGCGGTGGTGGCCGAGGTGGACACCCAGCCATAGCCAGAACATCGGACTGCCGCCCCCCGAACCCGGCCCCGCGCTCACCATGCTCCTCGTACGGATCATTGGGGTCGTCAGCCACCAGCTCTGCGTTGCTTGGAGTCTCGTGGTCTTCTTTGGTCACAAATATAATTCGATCCTTCCCTGCAGTTTGGAGAATAGAGGGGAGCCACGTTTCACCAGGAGCTGTGACTCAGCCTGAACCCAAACAGCCAGGGAAGCCTCGCGTGAAGCCTGTCCCACCTGAAACCTTGATGCGCTCCCCCTGGGGACCCGCTCGCTGCCGACCTGGGGGACAGTCTAGCGGCCACCAGTGCACCGTGTGCCTGTGGCTGGAATGGGGAGGAGGGACGCTGTGCATCCTCAGGCGGGAGACGAGACGCCCCCCCACCCCCCTCAGATGCAGCTGCCCTCAGTCCTGAAGCCTGCTGACATCCGACAGGCCGGTCTTGCCCTGCTCAGAACTCCCACGGCTCCACAGCTTTGTTCCTTCCCGTGGCCTGTGAGCACCTCGTCCAGGCCCCGAGGGACCTGCCAGCAGGCGCCCTCAGATGACACCCGGCCCGCCAGGCTCCTCCCGCAGAGGCTTGGGAAGAGCACCAGGGTGGCAGTGTGACGCTCAGAGAAGCGTGCGGGTGAGGACAGTGCGGGGGCGAGACACCCTCCTCTCGCTGTCTCCCAGGCGGTGACAGCGATGACAGCTGCCACTCCGCACACACAGGGCCACGGCCCGCTCCAGAACACCTGGGGTGTCTGCTCCAGCACCCCACACTTGACCTCAGAGAGGGCGGCTCGTCCCACATGGCCCAGGGGAGGATTGGGGCCAGGCAGCCAGGGCACGCTAAAGAACCTAAAGACCTCAGTGATTCCGACCAGAGTTCAGAACACTCGAAAGCAACCCACAGAAGTGCTGTGCGAAGCAGAAGACATAAGCTGACACGACTGCTCAGCTCAGCCCTGACAGTTTTGTTTACCAAGATCTCAGCCGGGCCCAGCCCAGTGCGGAGGCTGGTGTTCGGCCCAGAGCCAAGGGGTCCAAGCCTGGACAGTGACTTGTCTTTATATCCCCAGCCCTGGTGCCCGATGGTCCTCATGCTGGTTGCATAGACCCAGTAACAGTCAGGGCTCGACACCAGGTGTGGGAAGAGCAGAAGCGCGGCCCTGAGCAGGAGAGGTAAGGCCGGCTCAGGAGGGTCCGGCTCCCAGTGCCGTCAGCATCCCAGAGGCTCGGGGCTGGGCTTCAAACCGGAGCTCAAGCACACAACAGCCATGTGACCTCAGGCACCTCCCAGCTCAGCCCATCTCCCTCCCTGGTTCCGGCAAGGGTCAAGAGACTCCGGAAAATAAGGAAGTGAAGTGAGTTTCTAGGTGCACCTGAAATTCTGCTCAAAACATAGTAACTTTTTCAGCGGCATCAAATGACAAACATCTCTGGGAAGAGAGAACGGGGCTGGAGATGTCGGTGAGGACTGGAAGTGGGAGAGCGGGTAGAGCAGTGCTCTTGCCTGAAAGACCGAAGAAAGGTCCTGCAGAGTCCCCCGAAGGGGCAGGCCCCAGAGCCTGGTGGGAATGGCAGTCGGAGGCCCCGGGGCTCTGACAGCAGGAGCTCAGGGGTGGCTGAGGACTGGAGGAAGGACGGAGCAGTGAGGCACGCCGACGCCCTGGACCTGCAGCCGTGCTCTGCACCCACACCGACTCCCGTCCTCCTCTCCCCCCTCCCTCTTGCGCCCGGCGGGCTCTGCCTTCAAGTCTATCCACAAAGACCCACATCCCTCACCTGCAGGACTCCCTCCATTCAGCATCTCCTTGCTTCTACGCAAAGACGCTGAGCACACGCCTACCTTGGGGAGCCGCCAGGACGTTCTGTCGTCCAGGAGCATATTCAGATCCCTCATAGCCACGTCTCCCTGACTTCAGCCCTCCTGCTCAGATGGCGTCTTCCTTCATCTCTCCACACTGCCCTTAACCCGCCTCTTCTCACCCACCGTTACATGTCTGTTTACCACCCATCTCCCCGACTGAAGTGTCAGCTCCTCACGGGCAAGGATGTGTCTGTTCCATTCACTGCAGTACCCCAGAGCCTAGCACAGTGCCCGAGAGAGTGAGTAATCAGTATTTGTTGGAAAAGTGAATGTGGAAATGAACTCTGAATTCAGACATGAAGACCCCAGACCCAGCAAAGTATGGAGGATAGATGGCTATCACCATGAAGCAGGTTACAGGAGAAAATAAAACCTTGCTTGGGTGGTCTCATTTCCCCTAGAACACATCATCTCTTGGCATATCCAACCTGACCCCTCCACTGCCTCCACCTCTGCCAACTGCCTCTGCCATGTGATCGGGGCTGGCACATCACAGGTGCTCAGTAACTGTTTGCTGACAGGACAGGAAAGAGCAGGACCAGCATTAGAAAAGGAGGAACAAAGGCGGGAGCAATGTGGCCGTGGGCCAGGGAGCCAGCCTGAGTCCATGCTGCCTAACACCTTGAATGACCAGCCTTTGACCCCAAGGCTGGGGGGCGGACCCCTGAAGTCAAGTGCATGGGCAAGTAATTTCCTCAGAAAAGGGCAGCCGTGTGTACGGGTTCACTGGGTAACGCTGCAGGGGATGTGGCCCATCTAATGCTCTCAGCCTGCTGCAACGCAGACAAGCCGAAAGAGAACAAAAATACACCAGGTGATTCAGAGAGTTTAGGCTGTGGAAGGCACAAAGGCCAGGGAAGACCTCACTGAGGAGGTGGCATCTGCACGGAATCTTACAGGATGAGGAAGCAGCCGTGAGAAGAGCTGGGGGAGGGATGCACCAGGCAAAGGGAACAGCCAGAGGCCAGCCTGGCTGCACAGTGACGGGCGCGTAGAGACCAGCAGGAGCCAGGCCAGGCCTCGCTCACATGAGCCTTCATCAGGACGGCGCTGGGATCAGTTCTCCAAGTCCCATGGGAAGCATAAAGACTCCATGGATAGAAAACGGGACCGAGGGGACAGTGGCATGGATAGGTAAAAATTAGGCAAGGCCTAAAGTGAGTGCTTTTAATTCTTATCCCCAAAGAGATCTTTGATCCAGGAAAAGATACAGGTCTGAACACTTAGCTCTGCTTCCCAGATAACATGCGACTCCTAGAAACCCACAAGAATGAGGACTGTAGCCTCATTATACCCAGAAGTCTAAAAAAAAATTTGCTACATAAAGGAGTAAATTAGACTCAGAAAAATGAAATAAAAAGAGACCTAGTCTCTAACAAACTGGTGAGAACAGAGGACTTCTGCTCATGGCAGAGTTCAATATCAATCAATGGAAACTACTTCTCAGAGACAATACTGAGTATTATGGCCTTGCGACCCAGGGAAGGAGGGTTCCAGAAGCAGAATGGGGTACTGAGAAACTGTTGTTTGGTCACTCAGTCGTGTCCAACTCTTTGCAACCCCATGGAATGTTGCTCTGTCCATGAGATTTTCCAGGCAAGAATATTGGAGTGGGCTGCCATTTATTAGAATTCCATGGACTGTATAGTCCACGGGGTCCCAAAGAGTCGGACAGGACTGAGCGACTTTCACTTTCCTCCTCCAGGGGATCTTCCCCCATCCAGGGATCGAACTCCAGTCTCCTGCATTGGCATCTGAGCCACCAGGGGAGGCCACTGGTAAAAGGTTTAGCATTTTAAACTGAGCTGTGAGCTGAAGCTTGACAGGCTTCTCCTAACTGAAGCATGACCTTGGGCAGGTCACCTCCATCTCTGGGCTCAGGATTTCCTGAAATGACTGAGTGAGCTGGAGTACTCACTAGAGTTTCCAGGGAGTTCCACTTCTCTCTGAGACTTCTCACAGTCTCAGATATCCACCCTCCCCCTCACCTGGCATGGAGAAGGTACTTCATGAATATCTGAGGAATGAATGAAGACTAACTTCTCTTTACAAGACTGGACAACTGGGCCTGGAGGGTTTGGGTGTCAGCTCAGGGACAGTTCGTGGTTGCGCGGGGAGGCCCTCGGACAGCGGCCTGGAGACTTCCTAGGTGAGAGACCGCAGGCGGGGACCAACTTTTGTTTTTCTGCGGGATGTCTTCCCAGCGGAGGGCTCCCTGGAGTCCACTGGACACCAGACGGGGACGCTCTGGAATCAGACCGCGAGTCTCCAACCTCAGCTCCGCGAGTAGCCGGCCGCGTGGCTCAGCCAAGTCACCTCTGCGTCTTGGTTTACTCTTCGGTTAAGAGCAGGGCCTGACCCGCGCCCGCCGGCGGTACTCCCACCGCCAGCACCGCGCCCACCGAGGGGCGACCTTCCGGGACAGTTAGAGGCGGTGCAAACGGGAACACGTGGTGTGTGGCGAGCGGCGTAGCAACATAATTGGTAATCACCACATTTCCCGTTACCAGCCTCAGGCAGCGCACTCGCACCGCCCTAACTCCCGGGCCTAGTTTACGAGTCCCCCCACGTGCTGTTCCCTCCGAGTTCCGGGTTCGAGTCTTTCGGCGACCCGGGAAAGCCTTGTTCCTCCGCGGGCTTCAGTTTTCTCAGCCGAAAAGTGGGGCTGGCGACCCCGCCGCCAACCCGCACCCTCCTCCCAAGAACTTGTGCCCCGCGCCCTCAGTGGGGGTGCTGCACGGACCGCGTGTCCCTTGCAGGCCCTCGGAGGCCGTCTCCACGCAACCCGCCCTCCTACCTTCCTGCCGGCAGTAGGCCATGATGCAGCCCTGCACTCCGACCTCGCGGCGATCGCGGCGGCGGCCTCACGCCGTGACCTCTCCGCCGCGGGGCGGGCGGCTCGGAGGCCCGCGCGGACCCGCCCCCCAGGCCTGCCCGCCGCGCGCCTGCCTCGGCGCTTCCAGGTCGGCGCGCTCAGCCAGTAACTACATTTCCCGGCAGGCTGCGCGCCTCGCGGCCACGCCCCAGACAGTAGGAACTACATTTCCCAGAATGGCTTGCAGTGCGCGGGCTCGTCAGTGAGGTGTCGGTGGGTTACAACGTTCGGAAAGCACCCGACCCAGGACTACGTTTCCCAGGAGGCAGTGCGGCACGGCGAGCGAGAGCCAAAAAAGCCTGGGCGTCCTGGGCGGTAGCTCTGTGGCGCGTCCCGGGCTCTGGGTTTGCCCCGCTGTCTGCAGCACTCGGGCGGGCGAGAGGTCGCGGGCTCAGTGCTGCGGCCGTAAACCCTACTCCGCGCTGAGCCGAGCGAGGCGGGCGGCGACCGGGCCCCACCATGGCCGCGAACGTGAGTGTCTCCTGGCCCGCCGGCCACACCCAGGCCTCCCGGTCCTCCGGCCCCCTCTTCCCGCGGCCGTGTGGCGGCCGCCTTACGGCGGTCCCCTCAGTCCATCCCGCCCGCCTCCCTCTCACACCCCTGTCCGCGCCTTCCGGCAGCTGTGCCGTCTGTCTTGCTCAGCCCGGCCCGACTCCTTGGGTCCCGCGGTGTTGGGGACCGGGCCTCTGGTCCGTGGCTCCGGCTTGGGGTCCTCTGGTGCGCAGCCCCTCCCCGCAGCCCTTTCCTTCGTTCCCGGTTCCCTCCTGGACCCTCGGGGTTGTCACGTGTGCGGGCTTGGAGGGCCGGACGGGGCCGCTGAGAGGTGGCCAGTCCACGGGGGCGGTGGGGAAGCCGATCCGCCCGGGTGGAGCTGTCCAGCGACGTGCTGTCCGGGGCGGGCGGTGAGCTCCGTGCCCAGCGGGGTATGTAAAACCGGGGCTGTTAGGATGCACAGGAGCGCAGGCTAGCTGGGGAGCGGAGACTTCAGGGAGGCGGGCAGAGGGGGCATTTCCCTACGGCCGGGCGCTCGTCCTCCTAGCAGGGGTTTAGTTGCAGAGCCCCTCGCTGAAGGTGGTGCCCCAGGAAAGGCTGCTGGCCTCCTGCCAGCAGCCAGCCTTTCTCAGGAACCTTTCTGTTTAAGCCAAACATTCATTCAACAAACTGAGGGGCACTTCTCACCAGGGTGTTGGACGAAGAAGGAGCTGGTGACTCAGGCTCCGCTTCTCTGTGAGTGTCTGGAGCCAGCTCGGAGCCCTGCCAGGCCGGGCACTCCCTCCCTCTTGCTTTGGTTGAGTGTCCTAGCCACTCTCCGCAGCTCTGTTACACCCTTTCCAGGCTCCTCCTCTGTCCCCAAGCTCCCACACCCCCTGAGAAGCCAGGGTTTCGTCACCCGAAGCCCCAGTACACCCTGCCTGGTTTCGTTGTTCGGGAGGCGGAGAAGCCCTAAGTGGTGCCCCTGGAGGCGGCCCCCCAAATCAGGGTCTGCGGGGGCGGGGGAGGGGGGGCCTGGGCTATGTCAGGAGACAGGCGTGCCCCCAGACCACCAGCAGGATATCTTACAGATACGAACTTCCCAGTAGGGAAGCAGGCTTGTCCAGGGCCCCCACAGCCAGCTTGGCGGGTCATGTGAAGGTGTGGCAGGCTCTGGCGGCAGGCCCACCTGGGGAAAGATCCAGATTCTTCCTCAGTAGCTATGTGGCCTTAATTTCTTGGGATTTTTGTTTCCTCACAGGCTCAGTTACTGTGAAGTTTAAGGAAGACTGTGCTTTTAGCACAGCGCTTGGTGCACCGTAGGTACTTAATACATTAAAAACCAGTTTATCTTCAGTCCTGATGGGCGGAGAACCTCTTGGGTACGTAGGGTTCTGATCTTTGCCAAGGAGTGTAGATGAATTTGGGTATCCTCTGCCACCAAACCTTCGTTGATTCACCCAGTAGTGGGGTGCACATTTACAGGGACTGGGGGGCCCCATGCCGAAGAAGATGAAGATGGTGGGTGGAGCAGGAAGGACACAGGATTCTTAATCACTGTAACCTCCGTCCAGTAATGGAGTTACTGTTGACATCTGTGCTTTGTAAATGAGTCAACAGGATCAGAGGGGTGGAAGCTTACCCAGGGTTACATAGGAGGTGATTTTCAGGACCTGTAGGTCAGCCTCCGTTGCCAATGCACTTACAAGCTCATTGCTTCTAAGTCTGGGGTAGGGGAGTGGGCGGGGAGGAAATCACCACCGTCCTTGTTTACTGGAAATTTGGTCTAGAATGTGGGCTGGGTGTGTCATGCCAGCCTGAGGATCACCTTCTTCTCTTCAAAGCCATCTTTGAGCCCCTTGTCTTGATGTTGGCTGTTAGGGGTGGCTGGGGTGAGGCCCAGGAGGAAGCCAGGCCTTCCTGCACCCAGGTTGGGGACTGGCTTCTTTTCCTGCCCTGCGTGCCTGCCTCGGGCTTCCAGTGTTCAGCTCCTGTTGTGGCCCCAGGCGTGAGGAAGGCAGTCGGAAGTAGAGTGGTAGAGAGTGGCCCCCAGTCTGCCCGGATATGAATCCTGAGTCCGCCTCTTAGAGGCTGTGTGATGTGGACTGGTGCCGTAAGTGCTGACCCCGTTTTCCTGTCTCTGAAATGAAGTCGTGATAGCACCCACCTCCTTGGCTTGTGCAGGACTGGCTTCTGATAGACTGGAGTGTTTGCCATTGTCATCATCATAATGGCTGAAGGTCACCTATCTTCCTGCAGCAAATTGCTCCACTGACGTTTCCATGTGGCTTGGAAAGTCAAGACCATTGGTGATGCTTGTGTTAGAGGAAGCTGGGTGTAGAAACAGGGGTCGAAGTCCATTCAGGTGGAGGGGCCTTTTCAAAATGAGAGACTTGAATCCATGAATTATGTTCAGTTTGGCTGAGCAGAAATAAGTTAACAACAGATAAGGCAACTGCTGTCTGTCGTGGTTGCAAAGAATCATTTATTTGATGTCCTTCCCAATAGACAATTTCTGTTATAATCCGCGATGTGTAGGGTTTTCTGGAAGCTGACTGTAAAAAGAACTTGTTACCAATTTTTTTTTTAAGTGTCTCAATAAGACCCTGACAATAATGTAATGTGTCCCTTGAGCCACCATGGGGGAAAGTTTCCAAAAATACTGTTTTCCCCAGGAACCATTTTCTCAGGTGCACGGTGAGTTAAAGGAGATACATGCTGGAGTCACGGCAGTTGTGCTCCAGGTGTGAGGCTGTGTGTTGTCTGCTTTTTAAATTAGGTCAACCGTATTTGGGTGGTGGGGTCAAAATTCCCCTTTTTGGGGCCGTGTCTGTTTCTCTTCTTTAGTGTCAGTTTCATGAGCCTGTGGAAGGAACGCTTCCGCTGGGTTAGGAGCGTTCCCTGAGAGCAGTGGACATTCTGGAGGGTGGACCACATGGGGATTTAAATCTTCACATGAGGATGGGGCAGCGTCACGGCCTCAGTGAGCTGATTGCCTTTAGCTTCCATAGCATTGAATTAGAATGCCCAGTGTTTTTGGTAGTTACTGTTTTGGCAGTTGTATGACAATAACTCTTCTACTTTTTTTATTAGGTTGTCCTGAAGAGGTTAAACACCTCACTGTTTCCATAGCATTCCCGAGTCGTGTGTCACTCCTGAGGCACAGCGGCTGGCAGCGTAGATGGTGCCACGGGGTCGTTAGCTAGAGTTAAGGCAGTTCATTCAGCTTCTGCTTTGTTTCTGGTAAATAAGAGCTTGTAATGATGTCCACTGTGGGCGTTACTGCACGTCCATCTTGGTAACGTCCCTGCTCCTCCCTTAAGTAGGACCATCTGTAGATTAAATCAGATCAGCATTATCGATACGGGCTTCCTGGGAACAAGATGACCTAACTGGTTCACAAAATGCAGTCGAGGCTGTTTTCTTCCTGTGGCGCTGGAAGCAGAGCTGCAGGTTAGGGTTCTCACGTGGAACCCAGGTAGCGCGAAGCAGCTTCACCTCACAGGAAGCTCGACAGCTCCCAGAGCAGTGCTGAGGGCGGTGAGAGTGCGAAAGAAACTCACCTGAGTGCGGGCCAGAGACCGAGCAAGGAGCCCTGTTCCTGTTGTTCGGTGGCCTCACAGGAGAGCTGTGACTGGAACAGCCCTCGTACAGGGGGACGTCCTTTGGCTGCCGAGTCTAGTTTAGTTTGAGAGCCTAAAGCAAGTCATGAAACAGTTTGGTAAACGCGTCAGTTACTGTATAGACATAACTGTGTGAATGACAAAAGACTTAAAATCTTGGTTAAAGACTTGATTACAATACAGTTGTCAAGGAAACTATTTCTATAGCATACAACATTTTAAGAGCGTAGCTAGAATCATGAGTGACACATACCAGGAGATTTCCAATTTTAGGAAATTCCTACAATTTCTAGAATGTTTATATTAATATATTTATCCACACAATATGACCTAAGAATTTATCATTACTCAGTGTTTCCCATGTAATGTAACTTATCAAATGGGCCCAGTTAGCTTAATATCTCTTTGAGATGTTCAGGGGTTTTCTGAAGCATCCCACAGTTAGCTGGAGGTCCAAAAAGCTTCATTAAGAATTTGATTTGAGGAAGTTTATGAAAGATAACAAAAAGTTTTAAATGTTTGACTAAGTAGGATCATAAGTCACTATGAAACAATATTTATTCACTTAACCAAAGTGATAATAAAAAGATTTCAAAAGTAAATAACAGAAAGCTACAGCAGATAAGTTAGAGGTGAAGAAACTTTATGATCTTTACCAAAAGCAGTATTTTGAGAAGGCTTTGTCCTCTTCACAGAGAAAAAAAGTTGATTTTCACCATTTTACCTTTATTATTAAAATTCATTCATTTAATTAAATTCAGTCTGATCTTAGTAAGTCCTGGCCATGTACAAAACTTTTCTCAGGGTTCCATTTTTAAAAGTATATGTTACTTTATAGTTAGTCTTTGAGTAAAGCGCAGAGTGTATTTATTAATACTCTCAAACATATTTAGTCTCCTGTGTGTGTGTTGCTTCAATCATGTCCAACTCTGCGACCCCATGGACTGTAGCCCACCAGCCTCCTCCATCCATGGGACTTTCCCAGGCAAGATCACTGGAGTGGGTTGCCATTAAAGTAGGTTATTAAAGACTTATTTAGCAATTAATCTTTCAGTATTTTCTTATTAAGAAAATGATCTAGACATTCAGTGAATTCCATCATTTGACTTAATTTAGCAGAACTCGATAACTCTGAAATTTCAAATCCCCCCAAATTGGGAGAAACTGTCTTTAGGTGTGAAAGTGAAAGTCTCTTGGTTGTGTCTGATTCTTTGCGACCCCGTGGACTGTACTGTCCATGGAATTCTCCAGGCCAGAATACTGGAGTGGGTAGCCTTTCCCTTCTCCAGGGGATCTTCCCAACCCAGGAATCAAACCAGGGTCTCCTGCATTGCAGGTGGATTCTTTACCAGCTGAGCTACCAGGGAACTGCTGTTTTTAGGTACACATACCCTAAAAGAAAATTATTCTTAAAGAATTCACCCCAAAACTTATTCATTATTTATGAAAGTATTACCATACCAAGTTAATTTTTTGTTGACACATTTTATAACCAGGATAATGTGAGCATATTAACTTTCAGGAAACCTGGGTACAGTTAAAATGTTACACTTAATGATGACTGTAAAGCCATGTCTGTATTAATTAGACCATCAATTTTAACTTGTTTTCTTCCATTAAAGATTAATCCTAGATTATGTGATCCTTTGACAGTTTGGGCTAGTTTAAGTGAAATATTTGATTTGTAAACATTTACTTTTAAGGCAATTAAGTAGAACTCTTTTACATTAATGTTGATAGTAACCTCTGAAGTTAGAGATGGATCATACTTGTATATACAGACATACATATATCCAGATACACACAGAAATAGCTGTCCTGCTTGAGTTTTACAGAGATCTGTTTTCACACACACATACACACCCTTTTTTTTTTCTTTCGAGTCTACTACTTAAGCCAAATAGACTCTAAAACTGGAAAGAAGGAAAAAAGGTCAATCTTCATCCCACTTCCCAAGAAGAAAAGTACTAGAGAATGTTTAAACTATCAGATGATTGCTCTCACTTCCCATGCTAGTAAGGTTATGCTCAGAATCCTTCAAGCTAGGCTTCAGCAGTACTTGAATTGAGAACTTCCAGATGTACAAGCTGGGTTTAGAAAAGGCAGAAGAACCAGAGATCAAATTGCCAACATTCACTGGATCATAGAGAAAGCAAGGGAATTCCAGAAAAACATCTACTTCTGTTTCATTGACTACATTAAAGCCTTTGACTGTGTGGATCATAGCAAACTGTGACAAACTCTGAAAAAAAAAATGGGAATAACAGGCCATCTTACTCATCTATTGAGAAACTTGTATGCAGGTCAAGAAGCAACAGTTAGAACCTTAAATGGAACAACTGAATGGTTCAAACTTGAGAAAGGAGTATGACAAGGCTGATTATTGTCACCCGCTTATTTAACTTACGTACAGAGCACACCTCATGCAACGCCGGGCTGGATGAGCTACAAGCTGGAGTCAAGACTGCCAGGAGAAATATCAACAACCTCAGATATACACAGATGATACCACTCTAATGGCAGAAAGCGAAGAGGAACTAAAGAGCCTCTTGACGAGGGTGAAAGAGGAGCGTGAAAAAGCTGGCTTAATACTTTGGCCACCTGATGCAGAGAACTGACTCATTGGAAAAGACCCTGATGCTGGGAAAGATTGAAGACGTGGGAGGAGAAGGGGGCGACAGAGGATGAGATGGTTGGATGGCATCACCGACTCAGTGGACATGAGTTTGAGTAAACTCCAGGAGTTGGTGATGGGCAGGGAGGCCTGGCGTGCTGCAGTTCATGGGGTTGCAGAGTTGGACACAAACTGAGCAGCTAAACTGACCGAAAGCTCAATGTTAAAGAAACTAAGATCATGGCATCAGCCCCATCACTTCATGGCAAATGGAGGGGTAGGAAAGGTAGAAGCTGTGACAGATTTCCTCTTCTTGGGCTCTAAAATCACTGTGGATGGTGACTGCAGCCATGAAATTAGAAGACAATTGCTTCTTCGGAAGGAAAGTTATGACAAACCTAGACAGTGTATTAAAAAGCAAAGATATCACTTTGCTGACAAAGGTCCATATAGTCAAAGCTGTGGTCTTTCCAGTAGTCATGTACAGATGTGAGAGTTGGACCATAAAGAAGGCAGAGTGCCAAAGAACTGATGCCTTCAAAATGTGGTGCTGGAGAAGACTCTTGAGAGTCCCTTGGACTGCAAGGAGATCCAACCAGTCCATCCTAAAGGAAATCAACCCTGAATACTCATTGGAAGGACTGATGCTGAAGCTGAAACTCCAGTACTTTGGCCACCTGATGTGAAGAACTGACTCACTGGAAAAGACCCTGATGCTGGGAAAGATTGAAGGCGGGAGAAGGGGGCAACAGAGGATGAGATGTCTGGATGGCATCACCAACTCAATGGACATGAACTTGGTCAAACTCCAGGAGATGGTGAAGGACAGAGAGGCCTGGCATGCTTTAGTCCATGGAGTTGCAAGGAGTTGGACATGACTTGGCAACTGAACCACAATAATTAAGGCAAGACAACAGACTCAAGGCAATGTGGGATGTGTTCACATTTCAAGAACATGATAAGGGTTATAACTTCAGGCTTTCTCCTAGCAATACTTATGTTCCCTCAAGTTCTGAATTTTTTGTCAAGCCAGCTTTCTCTACAGTGTTGGAAGATCTAAGGAGCTCCCTCCTGGTCATTTAAGAGTTAAGTGTTTGCAGGCATTGGTTTTGTCATGAAGCCAGCCAAGAGGCCTTTCGGCCTTTGAGGGATGGTTTCCCGTTATTACCTTGGCAGCCTGATTCAGATAGGATCTCAACAACTTTCTGAGGGCCCCGTGATGGAATGAATGTGTGTCTGGCTCCCTAAGGGGTTCCCCTGGGGTTGGCTTGACTCTCATGTCTGGGCTTCTCCTTCCAGCAGGTAAAACCGCTGTGGGTGCTGGGAGTGCCGGCTGATCAGCGTCACGGTGCTCCCCAGCGGGCAGAATGCGCTCACTGGTTCTAGCGGGGCTCCCTGTGGGACCGCTGCGCGTCTCGAGGACCGGTGCTCAGGCACTTCCACTGGGGTCTCTGCCGCCTGAGAACTGCTCCTGGCTGAAGGAGCAAGTGTCCCTTCACGTGGAGCTGCGCAGGCTCAGTCTTCTTCCACTGGCGGTGTGTTCACATGTATACAACAGTCTTTCTAATTTAAGTCAGTTTGTTAAGAAAGACCAGTGAGCCCCGTTCACCCCAAAGCACATCCCAGGTCTCTGCCTAGGAGACGGTCCAGTAATCCCTTTAAGACCCCAAGTCCCAAGAGGAACAGCTTGAGTAAAACTCAGAGTGGGATTTAAAGCAACGATGTCCAGGTGTCAGGAGAACTCAGGAGAATTCAGGAAAGCACCGAAGGAATGCAGAGAAGTGGGTGGTGCTCCAAGGACCGGTGCTTGTACCAGGGCCTGGTTTGGGGTGGACTCCAGGTATCCTCTGGTGGATGTGTCTGACAGTCCCCCAACTACGCCAATCAAATGTGGATGAACATTTAGTTAACAATCAAATCAAAAAGAAAAAAGGGCATTTTATTTGAGCCAAATAGGATTATAACCCTGGAGACGGCCTCCCAGAAGCTCTGAGAACTTCCACCTGCTAGAAGTTGAAGACACAGTTGTGAGCATTTCTGGGACAAAGGATCGTACGTGAAAATGGCATACTGATGCTTTACATAAACTTCACCAGGGATACGTAGTCCAGGTAGGCGTGTGTACAAAGCAAGCAGCAAGTCACCATGGCTCCTTCCAGAGCGGAGAAAGAACGCTGCCGTTTTAAGAAGTTTCATTGCTGACGTCAGAAGAAAGGGGAAAAGGTCCTTACAGTTGAGCAGGCGCTCCCATGTTTGAGAAGGTCTGGTCAGTAATGCAGATGCAGACTGCACGTGAGGGAGGGAGGAGGCCCACACGGCACAGAGTTTTAGTGTCAAATTTTCGTGTCCTGCCCTCACATGTAAGTGACATTTCACCAGCTTGTAAATGAGTGTTCATAGAAGCTTTGTTCATAATCACTAGGAACTGGAAATATCCAAGGGATCCATTGACTGGTGAGTAAATTGAC
Organism: Odocoileus virginianus; assembly: GCF_023699985.2. Lineage (NCBI taxonomy): Eukaryota > Metazoa > Chordata > Mammalia > Artiodactyla > Cervidae > Odocoileus > Odocoileus virginianus. The sequence continues at coordinate 2,629,333 of NW_027224320.1, forward strand.
AGATGTGGAATTCTACTCGGCTATTAAAAGGAGCAGACTACTGATACCATGACATAGATGACCCCAAGCGTTACGCCGAGTCCACGGATCTGGACAGAGGAGCTCATGCTGTGTCGTGATCCATTCATACCACGTTCAGGAAGAGGCAGAACTAAATCATAGTGATACAGATTCAGATCACTGTTACCTCTGGGCGGTGGGGAGATGGAGTATTGGCAGGGAGGGGCCACAGGGAGCTTTGGGTGAGCGATGTGGTTTGTGTGTTGATGAACATGGCTATGCACTTGTCAAAACTCAACACTCAGTCTGTGCACTTTTAACATATAGAATTAAAACTCAGTAAGAACTGAGTATAAATGCAGTTTGTTTTTTGAAAACCAGTTTTCTTTTTGTGTTTTTTCAGTATTCCAGTACGAGTAACAAGAAAGATCACGTCAGAATCACAAACAAGTCCCAGCCGGGCTTCTTGGAGCGGCTGAGCGAGACCTCGGGTGGAATGTTCGTGGGGCTCATGACCTTCCTGGTCTCCTTCTACTTAATCTTCACCAATGAGGTATGATGTTCGGGGTCCCTCTGTGCAGAGCGAGGGTCCCTGCAGTATCGCAACACAGAGGCTGGATATGGTAATAAGGGTCAAGATTTTATGGGGATGAGGGTTGGATTAGTCAGTTCTTTCTCTTGTGCCCCGCCTCATGACTAACATAAGCAGGAGGGGAAATGGATCTATTCACATACCTGAAATGAGGGGGAAAGAAAAAGTGAAAAGTGAAAGTTGCTCAGTCGTGTTTGACTCTTTGCAACCCCATGGACTACAGTCCATGGAATTCTCCAGGCCAGAATCCTGGAGTGGGTAGCCTGTCCCTTCTCTAGCAGATCTTCCCAACCTGGGAATTGAACCAGGGTCTCCTGCTTTGCAGGTGGATTCTTTACCAACTGAGCTACCAGGGAAGCCCCAAAATGGAGATAGCATCAGCCTCAGGCATAGTTGGATCCAGGCATTCATGCTGGGTCACCAGGAGCCTCTGTTTCTCCATCTGTTGCCCATTCTTCTCTGCGGTTCAGCGGGCTCTTCCCCGGTGGGGGCAAAGGTGGCTCAGCAGCTCTCGTGTCACAGCCAAGCAGCTTAGCAACCCCAGGGAAAAGAGGAAGTGTCTCTACTTCTGAATCCGTTTAGCCAAAGTCGCAGGGCGATCTCCGAGTGTCCTCCGTCCTCCCCGAACCACTCCTTGTGGCCAGTGGACACAGGATGCGGTTGGCGAGGCCTGGGTCACATTGAACAGCTGTGCGATCAGCCCTAGTGAGGCACATGGATGGAGGGGAGGGGAGGAGAAGCTGGAGAAAAACGGGGCGGGGTGCAGGGCAGAGGCAGCCGCTGTTCCTCCTGGCGTGGTGGGGCTGCGTGGGGTGCGGGGAGGCCTGGAGAGCGGGCGTCCTGGGTCCTCCTTGCCCAGGGCAGCGGGTGTCCAGCAGCTGAAATCCCTGCTCTCCGGCATGCACAGGGCCGCGCGTTGAAGACGGCGACCTCGCTGGCCGAGGGGCTCTCGCTGGTGGTGTCCCCCAGCAGCATCCACAGCGTGGCCCCGGAGAACGAGGGGAGGCTGGTGCACATCATTGGGGCCCTGCGGACGTCTAAGGTAGGCTGGCGGTGCTCGCTGACCGCTGGGGCTCGGGCCCCTCGTGGGCGGCGTCTGGCGGCCTGGGCCTCGGAAACAGACTCGGTGTGAGTCCCGCTGCACCGCTCAGCGGCTGTGGACCTGTCTCTCCCGAGTCTCAGAGTCTTCCTCTGTCAAGTGGGGAGGAGCCTTGTAACAACCCGAGGGGGCTCTGCAGAGCGGCCTATTCAGGAGCGCCCCTCCCGGCACAATGGCCCTTGGCCGGAGCCTGACGCAGAGGCGCGTTAGCGGTGACGACGGGCGTGCGTGCCTGGGGCAGGGCCTCCTGTCTGAACACCCTTCATGCTGCCCGGCCCTGCTCCCCCGGGCTTGCAGCCTGAGCCGTGCGTGCAGCTTGGGTCACAGGCTCCGCTCTTCGGGCGGGTGGCTCCCCGACTCCCATGAGAGCAGCTGCGGAGTTCTCCAGGCGGTCCTGCCCTCTGGACTTGTTTCTCCCCAGCCTAGCTTCCCCTCAGCTGAGCGTTCTTGTCCTTTGTTTTCCTGGCCTGTTTCTGTGTGAAGCTCTTGTCTGATCCTAACTATGGGGTCCACCTCCCGGCTGTGAAGCTGCGGCGGCACGTGGAGATGTACCAGTGGGTGGAGACCGAGGAGTCCAGGTGAGGGGCTGGCTGGGGCTGCGGGAGGCACGGGGTTAGGGGGACTCACGGCCGGCCTTCACGTCAGCACTGCTGAAGGTCATCATGGGAAGTCTTCTTTTCGGAGGAATGTCAGATTATCCCCCAGGGGTTGGCCCATGGTCTCGTTTGGAGGTGGCAGGGGTCTCCTGCAGAGTGCCTGGGGGAAGAAAGTGGCTGGCCTGGCTCCCAGGGATTGCCACGTGTCTGGGCTGGTGTGGACCGAGCCTGCTCCGTGTGGGGAGTCTGACCTGGGAGCCCGGAGGCCGCTTCAGGCCAGAGACGCCTAGAGGTGGGGCCACCTAGGGAGCGGTGGGCTCACTCAGGCTGCCTGTGTTTTCCCGCAGGGAGTACACGGAGGACGGGCAGGTGAAGACGGAGAGGAAGTACTCCTACAGTGAGTCGCGGGCCCCCTCCCTGCTCCCCGTGGCCCCCGTCCTTCCTTAGCCAGCATCAGGCTCCTGGCGTGCTGGTCCTCGGAGCCCTGCTCCCCTGTCTGTCCAGCGAGGCTCCAGGAGCTGCCCCTTGGGCCCTCAGGTGGTCACAGGCTTGGATCAGAGGACATGGGGCTGGCGGGCCTCAAACCTGAGGTTTCCCATGGTTTCTGCGTTGTTCCCTCTGCTCAAAACAGACACAGAATGGAGGTCGGAGGTCGTCAACAGCAGAAACTTTGACCGAGAGATTGGCCACAAAAACCCCAGGTGAGAACCAGCCCCTGGCAGCTTCCCAGCCTCTGCGTCCTCATCTGGGTAATGCGGCTGAGTTGCTTCTGTCTCGCGGGCTGATGAAATGTGGGCCGGGGCTCCGAGGCCTGCTCCGGTACCAGGAGCAGAGGTGGGGCCTGATGCCCCTGAGCCTGGGCGACCGTCCCTCCAACAGGGCCTGGGTGTGGGGCTGGGCCGAGTGCCTGGAGGGGTGGTCAGCGGTGGGCATCCAGAGACGGTCGCAGGACTTTCTGGAGTGGCCGCACTTCACGCCCCGCTTCAGGGGCCCAGCAGAGGATGGTTAGCTCAGGGGCAGGGGTGAGGGTGTGGATACGGGTGTGATGCTGGGCAGGGCCCATGTGGGCTGTGGGCTGTGATGAGCCAGGCAGGGCCAGGAAGGTCCTTGAACGTTCCCAGTGAGGCTTGGATGCTGGTGGCCTGGAAGGGTCTGGAGGGGAGGGTGTGAAGCCCATGGCCGGGCTGTCTGATGGCTGGGGGGCAGGGTGGGACAGGCTGGCAGGGGTCCTGGCAAGATCATGAGAGGCTCTGGGGGACAGGAAGCCAGCGGAAGCTGCCCTTCCTCTGTAGGGGATGGGGTTGGGGAACGACAAGACTGCAGAGCCGGGCCGGGCCGGGCTGGGCCAGCAGCAGCCCCCTGGGGGCTGACCCTGCCCAGCGCCTCCCCCGGGACCCAGGCAGCTCCCACCCGGCGCCCCACATCACCAACAGCTCCCGCTCTCTCCCCAGTGCGATGGCCGTGGAGTCCTTCACCGCAACAGCCCCCTTCGTCCAGATCGGCAGGTTTTTCCTTTCGGCGGGTGAGTCTCAGGCTGTTAGGTGAGCCCCCGTGGCCCCAGGAGCCTGTGCTTCCGCCTGGCCGCCTCCCAGGCGCCGGGGTCCTGCCCTCAGTCGGTGGGTGCTTAAAGGGGTCTCCCGCTGCCCTGGGCGGGGGTCAGCCAGCACTTCTCCAGCGTCATACTTTTGGACTGGGGCCAGAGGGTAGGTGTGTCCCCAGGAAGGGGGACCTGTGTGGAGCCCCCTGAAACCTGCTCAGGGAGCAGCTGCCGGGTGTGGGTCCTCACTGGGCTGAGCAGGCGGGGCTGAGAGCCCCTCCTCAGGCCACCCTGGAGGGCAGCCCACAAAAGGCCTCCTGAGCCCTGGAGGGGCTGCTTCATCACAGACCCCGAAGGGCCGCCACAAAGAGGGGCTTGCAGGGGACAGCGTGGCTGTGAGACTGCCATCGAAACTCCTGGGGCTTGGCCCTGGGCCAGACCTGAGGAGGGAGAGAGGACACTTAGGGTCAGAGCGTCGGGGGGCAGGGGAGAGACCGCGTGAGCAGGGCCTGGCCTGTCTGCTGCGTGCTCTGGCCCTCAGCTGGTGCCAGCCATGCCAGGCGGCCCGGCCTCATGCTGCGGGGCAGCTGGGAGCCAGGCCGGGACACCGGTGACTGGACCTGGGGACCAGTGGCCGCAGGGCTGAGGCCCTCCTGGGGCTGTGGTCAGTGCTTGACGGGGGACGGCTTCCTGGAGGCTGAAGGGGCTGGCCCTGTGCAGGACGGGGTTGGAGCAGGGCCTCTGGGGGGGAGAGCGGGTGCGCAGAGGCCCTGGGGGGGGCGAGCCGCAGTTGGCGCGCGGCTGGGCTTGTGGGGCGGGCTGGGGAGGCCGTCAGGCCGCGGGTTTGCAGACAGGCTGCAGGGGACAGGCGCTGTTTCTAACCGCCCACTCTCAGGGCTCATCGACAAAGTGGACAACTTCAGGACGCTGAGCTTGTCTAAGCTGGAGGACCCGCATGTGGACATCGTTCGCCGGGGGGACTATTTCTACCACAGTGAAAACCCCAAGTACCCCGAGGTGCCCGGCGGGTTCGGGCGCTCAGAGGGCCGAGGGCGGGGCCCTGGAGTCCCGCCCCGACAGTGTGAGAGTCTGAGCCCGCTTCAGCTCCATCCGGTTCCATGCGTTGCGGCCGCACTCGGCCGGCGCCGGCGAGGCTCAGGGCGGGACTGTCCATGCAGTGGGGCTGCCTGGGCACGGCTGGGGCTGGTGTGACCCCCTCGTGGGCGGGTGGGTGCCCTGGGCCCCCGCTCGGACTCCCACCTCCCTCCCTCGCCTCTCTTCCGCCCCAGGTTGGAGACCTGCGTGTCTCCTTCTCCTACGCGGGGCTGAGCGGCGACGACCCTGACCTGGGCCCGGCTCACGTGGTAAGCGGCTCCCCAGGCTGAGGAGGGGGGCCCTTCCCGGGTGCAGACCCCCGGACCCGAGTGCACACTTAGGGTGCACCCCTCCCCTTCGTGTGTGCACGTCCTCGGGCCCCAGGCGGGGAGTGGCCCTGAGGGTCTCAGCGCGGCGCCTGAGGAGGTTCTTCCAGGCCTGTGCAGCCGCTGTCCCCGAGTGCTGACCGCTGCCCTGTAAATGCTCGCCCTGCGCTCCTGACCTGGTCACCCCCGCCCCCCCGGGTCCTCCCCAGGGCTTTGGAGGGAGCAGCACAGTGGGAACACTTCCCCCAGGCCCCGCGGAGGCAGGGGCTGGGCGGCCTGGGGCCCCTCTGCCTTGGTGCACAGCGAGGCCGGCACGGGCCCTGGGCAGATGGCCCCGCGGCTCTGAGCCGGAGTTCTCCGACCAGGTCACCGTGATTGCCCGGCAGCGAGGTGACCAGCTGGTCCCCTACTCCACCAAGGCGGGGGACACCCTGCTTCTGCTGCACCACGGGGACTTCTCGGCAGAGGTGAGCGGCTGTGGTGCACCTGTGTGCTGCCTTCCACCGCTCTGGTCACCAGCCACCCCCACGGAGGCAGAACCAGGGCTGGAGGCAATGGAAGGGGTGAGGTGTCCTTGTGTGTGCGGCCCGGCCGCCCTCCGAGAGAGGGAGCAGTGAGCAAAGCAGAGAATCCCCCGGATGCTCGGAGGTGACAGACGCAACAGGAGCCTCCTGTGGCAGCGGGTGGCGAGCGACTTCTTTGCTGAGTCCCAAGTGAAGAGCCGGGTGGGTCAGTGGTCGCAGCCTAGGGCCCCCCTTGCCAGGGCCAGAACTCGGGTGGCCCTGTGCACGGAGGGGCAGGCAGAGGCCCCTCAGGGCCTAGTGTGAGCTTGGGTGAAAGGGTGAGCGGTGCAGGACCAGGTGAGTGAGGGCGGCGGCGCCCCCAGGGAGGCCTGGGTACCCCCATCCCTGACAGAGGGTCAGGCCACACACACACTCCCAGGACAGGCTGCAGAGAGCTACTTCTAGTCCAGTGGCTGCCTGAGACATCAGGCCCTGCCGGCGGGGTGGGCTGCTGACCCCTCAGGGTGGGGTGTGACCACTTGGCCTCCCTGTTTGTCCTGTAGGAGGTGTTTCGTCGGGAACAGAAGGGCAACTCTCTGAAGACGTGGGGCCTGCGGGCGGCCGGCTGGGTGGCCATGTTCATGGGCCTCAACCTCATGACGCGGATCCTCTACACGCTGGGTAGGTGGGCAGACGGGGCCTCCTTGGCCCCCACCGCCGCTCCGTCTTTCCAGCCCGCTGGGTGCGCTCAGCCCCTCCCGTGACCTCAGGGCCTTGGGACGGGTGAGCCGGGGAAGCAGGACGTAGTCACAGTGCTCCCAGGGTGCGGGGGTGGACGCTGACCCCCGAGGCTGCAGTCTCCCCGCTCTGCCCACCGCCCATCCCCTCAGCGTCCACCCCTTCACCCCCAGCTGCGTAGCCGTGCTGCGGGGCTGGCCGGCTGGGAGAGCTCCCGGTTCCTTTCCTGCCCCAGCCTAGGTTTCCTCACGCCTAGCCTGCTGAGTTTTGTGACGAGCTTGGCAAATAGGAAACATGCAAGAGCTGTCGCCCTTCACGCCCCACTCCCAAACCTTGAACGAGACTTGGACAGTGCAGCAGGCCTGGAGCGCAGGGGAGGCTGTGCCAGGCTGCTCATGGGCCCGAGTTGGCCTGCTTGAGCCCAGGTGCTCGGCTCAGGATCCAACCGCAGGGTGGGTGACTGGCGCTGGGCCTGCTGCTGTGCGGGAGGATGGGGCTTCTCGGGGCTTCTGATGAGCCCCATCAGCCAGGTGGGTGTGGTTCCCGGAAATCCCTCCCCAGCTTAGCCTTGCCAGCTGGGAGAGTTTGGCTGCAGCCCCCAGACGATCAGCCCATTTTACAGGCGGGAAGACTGAGGAGCGGGGGGCTGGGGGAGGCTGCTTCCCCCAGATGGTGGAACCGCACCCAGGAACGCAACTTGCGTGGTCACTGGGCCCATCGTGGCCACGACCTCGGGTAGGCCCTTTGCTCTCGGGGCCCAGTCCCCCCTCGTCAGGTCTGTTTCAGGGGGTTCCCCTCTGACCGGTTCACTCCACACCAGAGGCAGAGCCTCCAGGGTCAGGACAGAGTGAGTGCACAGAGGACTTGGTGCGGGGGGGACGCGGGACTCAGGACGCTGCCGGCAGGGCGCCCGTCCACCCCCCGCCCTCCGCACCTTCTGAGAGCCTGCTGCGTCAGCACAGGCAGGGTCCCCAGAGGCCATGCCGCCGGCAGCACGGGCAGGGTCCCTGTCCTCTGGGCTCAGCGCGGTGGCCGAGTGGAGGCTCTGCACTCAGCCTGGAGCTTAAATTGTGGTTCTGGCACATTCAGGCTGTAAACTTAACTGCCAGGCCTCGGCGGTCTTGTGGGTGAACCGAGGTTAGGAGCGGCACCAGCCTACAGGAGGACGGGGTTTGATGAGATGCATGGTCCCCCGGCCAGCGCCCACACACAAGCCGTGCTTGTTGCAGGGGCCGAGTCGGATCCACGTGGGGCTGGACCCAGATGGGCCCCCAGGCGGCCTGTGGCCGCTGCGTCACGGCGGGCACCAGACCACCGGCCTCCTGGGAACTGAATGCAGGTTCCCCAGTGCGTGTCGGCCACGGAAGGCCTACCTCACCGGTCCACAGGCCCAGGACAGGGTGACTGCAGATGGGCTGATGGAGCCCACGTTGGGTGCAGCCTGCAGGGGTCTCCGGGTGGGCGGCTCCTCCGGTCCATCAAGCCCTCACAGGTCCTCCCTGGAGCTGGCACACAGGTGACCGGTAACAGCTCGGGTGAGCGACAGGCTTCTCCGGGAAGGGCAGGGCAGCCCGCACAGGCCCGCGGGGGTTCAGCCCTGCTGCTTTGTCGGGCAGCAGAGAGATGCTCACCAGCATCTCTCATCTGCCCCAGGGCACGCCACACGCCGGGGCTGGGCTGGGCCTGCCCGTCTTCCATCTTCCTCACGTGTCCTGGCCGCCGCGGGCTGTGTGTCCCACCGCTGCCTCCCTCCGCACCTGGTCCAGAGACAGGCAGGCTGCCGGCAGGAGAGTGGAGGGGCTGAGCTGGGGGCTTGGGAGCCCTGACTGCCACTCTCTCCCCGCAGTGGACTGGTTCCCCGTCTTCCGAGACCTGGTCAACATCGGCCTGAAAGCCTTTGCCTTCTGCGTGGCCACCTCGCTGACCTTGTTGACCGTGGCCGCCGGCTGGCTCTTCTACCGGCCCCTGTGGGCGCTTGGCATCGCTGGCCTGGCCCTGGTCCCCATCATCATTGCTCGGACTCGGGTGCCGGCCAAGAAGCTAGAGTGAGCAGGCGTGGTGCCCACAGACACCCCCGCGCCTTGGACCCAGGCCGCTCTCCCCCGACCCACCTGGGTCCTGGATTCCACACGCTCCCCGCCCTGGCTGCACACGGCTGGCGGGTTGGTGTCCATCAGTTAGCCCTTCATGCCCCTTCTTGCCAGCGGGCAGCTTTGCTGGCAGGAGGCAGCTCCTGTCTGGCAGCGTGACCTCCGCCCTCCTGCTTGTCTTTCCTCCTCTGGGCGCCGCGTGGCCACCCGTGTCTCTTAGCTGATGTCTGTAGAGGTGGTGACACTCAGACCGGAGATGGTGCCAGGCCCCGCCACAGCCGCGGCCACACTGACTCCAGGACGGTGGCCTGGGCACCGCAAACCCCGTCTGCGTGCCGCTCAGCTCGGTGCTCAGAGGCCCACGGGGTGTCCCGATGCCGGTGGGTGTTTGTCAGGCTTCGCATGCGTGTTAGTTGGACAGAATCCTTTCGGTGTGCAGGACCTTCAAAAGGTCTGATAACTTAGGTTTCTTATGCTTCATGTCCCTGCATGAAACTCCCTGACGGGATTGTGTGGGGGGTTGTTAAGTGGGGGGGGTTTCAAATAAGCCTTAAAAAACAAAACACCTCCTGAATGATTCATATCTCAGACTATTACACAAAAGCCCTCTGTGATCTGTCTGTTGCAGTCAGTTCAGAGCACGGACATTCGGTGGGGCTGTGACTTAACCTGGTTGAGGAAGTTACCCCTCTGTATTCTGGGTCCCTGGGAAGGTTTTCAAAGCTTCAGCTTCTTTGAAACCAGTGTTAGCAGAAGGCTTGTTTTCCCTCTGAGAGGAAATGGGGGTCTCTGTGTCGGAGAGAAAGGCATTTCCTTTCTTCTCTGGCATCAAAATGCACTGTTTTCTTGAAAATGATTTTGAATTACTCAGCTATCCCAGGTGCGTTCCTTCATGGTGACCCCCCTTGCACACACACAGGCGCACACACACCCCAGATCAACCACAGTCAGGCGTCAGAGGCCGCATGTTGGACAGCTCTCGCCTGGCTCTTTTCACCACACGCTCTGCCGTTAGCACCTGGCCCCAAGTGGCTGCTTCTGGGTGGTTTATGTGTTCAGTGTCCACAGCTTTATCCTAACTCAAATCCACCCACAGTTAATTCCCAGAGTTTCTAGTCTCCTAACTGCCTTCACACCCTTTGAAAGATAAAGTATGTGGTAACATCGATGTCTTAAAAGACAGTGCGTCCTTTGACTATTTGGAAATTGCTCTGCCTTCCTGGGGTGGCTGCTTCAGTGAATGAGTAATCTGTCTCTGTCCTGGGGGACTTGTGGTGTAAATTGAGATTTTTTCATGTTCAAAACAGCCAGCCCCAGGGATGAGTTATCTGGGTTTAAGGATTGAAATAGTGTTCACTATTGCTTATTAAATCAGTGGTTTGTTTGACTCTCTCAGCCCCTAAAGGTGCATTTGGAAAGCACAGGGACAAAATGATGGCCAAATACAAAATCCTTGACATTTGTGTAACTTTTTCCTAGTATAGATTTTAAGTTACTGCCAATTTCAAGTGTTCTTAAAGAACAAAAGAATGTTAAATATTTCAAGTATTTGGAAAGTCATAATGAAACTTGTATTATCTTTGTATTTTTGATAAAAATTCAAAATAAATTTCTAAACACCTTTTGATGTAGAACTTGCCATATCCCTTTTGCATTCTTTCTGAAATTTCTGTCTCATGAGAATTCAGCCATAGGGTTTATTTAGAACCTATGAATTTTTGCAACTTATGTATTGCTTTTAGTAGTTAAAATTGGTTTAAATTTTTTTAAAAAGGCACCTCGATATTCCTAGCACTTGGAAACCTACTTTGCTCTGTGTGGACTTATTGTGGCTCCTGTGGCACCCATCTGCAGGTGGTTCTAGGAGGTGGGAGGGAGTGAGCGGGACCCAGCGCAGAAGGCGTCCCCTCGGCCGATGAGCTGTGTGGCGCTGGCCACGACGGTGACCTGAGCCTCAGCTCCCTCACCTGTGACGTGGGGGGTGTCTACCCCACAGGTGGTGGGAGCACGGAGCGAGAGGAAGCCCCCAAGCCCCTGTTCTGAAGCAGCGGACGGCCACCAAGCGTCCACCCTGCAGTTTGAACTTCTTTCCCCCTTATTACAGCATTCAAGGCAGGTGAGTGCTGACTTTTCAGAACCGGAGGTTTGGCTCCATTTCCACGATGTGTCCCCAGGAGCTGCCTGCCATCCGCCTGAAGAACAGGTTATTCCTGCAGAAACCGGCGCAATGCTCAACTCCACTCCCAGAAAACAGCGTGCTCGCCTGCAGGAGGGTGAGACCAAGCTCTGATGCAGGAAGTGCCAGAGCCGGTGGTTTCCATGGCAACCCCCCCATGTTTCTCAACAAGAGCCTTCCTGCCAGTTCTTGCCACATGAGTCACACTCCAAAGGGTTTTGTTTGTTTCCCTTGGATAAAACAGACTGATTTTTAATGGCTACTGTCAAGATTAAGCAATACCTCTTCGACTAAACAGAAAAATATTCCTCTGTCTAAGTTCTCAGCCTGCAGGAAAACAAACTCTGATCTTTAATATAGTCCTGATCTGTGTACCCGCTTCATGGACCAGACTGGTGGAGCTGTGAGCCATGCCAATCCCAAAGGAAATCAACCCTGACTATTCATTAGAAGGACTGATGCTGAAGCTCCAAGACTCGGGCCACCTGACACGAAGAGCCAACTCACTGGATAAGACCCTGACGCTGGGAAAGACTGAAGGCAAAGGAAGGGGACAACGGAGGGTGAGATGGTTGGACGGCATCGCCGACTCAATGGACACAAGTTTGAGCAAGCCCCGGGAGATAGTGGAGGACGGGAGCCTGGCGTGCTGTGGTCCGTGGGGTCACAAAGACAGACGACTGAGCGGCGGAACACGGGCCACCTGTGTGCACATCCCCGTCGCCCAGGTGCTCTCAGCTGACGTCAAGTCTGAAAGAAAACGCAGAGCCAAGCCTTTCTAGATAAATGCTTTATTGTTTTCCTCAAAGTGTTATAAAAGCTATTTCTCCTAAAGATCTACAGTGTGTAGGGCTTTATAAATGTATCCAATAATGAGTAAAATCTAGTTGAACACTGATCCGTTCTTCCTAACGTCTAAGTCGCACCCTCCTCCAGGGGATCCTCTTGGCCCGAGGATCAGACACGTGTCTCTCGTCTCTGTGCCACCAGCGCCCCCTGGGAAGCCTCTTAGGAATGTGCAGGTCTCCTTGTTTTTCCTTACTGTAGCTTTGTTCTGGTCCTCTGCCACCCTGAAGCGTTCCTGGCAAACAGGCGGCAGTGTCCCCTGAGGCGGCCTGCGCGCAGTGTCAGGACCTGCCTGGGAAGCGCAAGGGGCCCCCTGAGGCCGGGCCTGAGCCGTCTGCAGCGGCTCGAGTGCGGACACAGGAGGACTCTGCCTGGGAGCGAGGTTACCGCTCACGTCACAGCTTCTCAAACGGGAACAGGTGGGCAGCCGCTTCCTTCTTCTCCCTCCTGGTCCTCCTGGGGCACTTCGGCTCCTCAGCCTCTCGGTTTTGGGGCCAGGAGGCCGCCAGGATCCTGGACGCTTCCGCTTGAGAGCTGGTTCCCTCCTCCTCATCTGATGAGAGCCCGCCTCCCGCGTCTGTGTGGGGAGCGGCCGCCTCACTCTGGGGGCCAGGCCGGGGCGGGGGAGACAGTAGAGGAAGCAGTGTCAGGAAGCCCCGGGCATGACCCGGAGGACAGGGCCCGGCCCGTGGGTCCCAGAGCGGAGCACGGCCCTGGGACGCAGGAGCTGAGGCCAAGGGACTGCCCGCAGGGAGCCGCAACCAACCTGGGAGGTGACTGCCAGTGGCGCCCTGCACTTATTTCCTGGGTTTTGAACCAAAAAAGTGCCCAAACGCTTAGCACTAACTCAGTGTCGGATGCTCTGAGGGGGCAGCCCTGGAGGCCTCGAGTCTGGGGAAGCAGGGGCAGAAAGCTTAGGCGGGAGGAAGGAGCCCATGGGAACACGGAGCCGGGAGAGTGGGCATTAAGGATCTGAGGAGGTAGCAGACGCAGGTGGCGGGGGCGGTCAGATGCTCCCAGAGCACGTCTCCACGTCCCTGACCCAGTGCTGACCGACCACTCCGTGTGGCTGTGCCTGGGGGCATCTGTGCCCCCAACAGGAGCCCTCGGGCCGCAGTGCTGCGGAAGGGCCTGAATGAGCAGCGGGGGTGGTCGCAGCCCCAGGGGCAGTACCAGGCCAGGAGGTGCAGACACCTGTCCGCCCGAGTGGGCTCAGCACCAGGTCCAGCCCACGGCGGGCTCCCATGTGCAGACGGGGCAGGGCCCACGGCCTGACTCCGGGACACCTTCCTCAACACGGACAGGGCGCAGGGCCCGGGAGACACAAGTTTGCGGTACCGGAACACAGCGGCCTTGAGCTCCAGGCAGGAGTGGCCGTGGTTCCCAAGCCCTCCCCCGGGCGCATCGTCCTCCCGGGCCACACTGACCTGGGCCCCGTAGCGAAGCTTCAGCCGCTCCCGGATCAGCAGCCCTTTGACCAGCAGCTTCCAGTTCCCCAGAGCCCGCTTCTCCCTCTTCTGCAGAGGCGGACAGAGAACAGGAGGTGCTGAGCACAGCCATTCAGGAAGAGATACGGGGACACAGCGGGTCGGCAGAGTCGCTCGGCCTGTGACCCATGAAGTGATACACGGGAGAGGCACCAAAGCCAGACCCCTCTCCTTAACGGGGCTGAGGTGTTCTGAGGATGGGGAGGGCCCTGGACCCCGGCAAATCCCTTTAGGAGGCAGGTGTCAGCAGCTGGACCGAGATCCAGTTCTGAGGGGCAGGCAGGCAGCTGCTCAGTGCCGGCTGCCCGGCGCCCCCAGGGAGGCAGTCATAGCCAGAAAGCGCGCTGGGCCCGGCTCCCCGCTCCTCACCGCCGTGGTGCGAGGCGGTCTGGGGGGAGCGGCTGCCCCTTGTGTGCCCCCGGCCCCGCCCACTCACCTCCTTCTCCTTCTTTTCTACGAGCGCCTGCTCGTTCTCCCAGGCGGTCAGGAGCACATCTCTGTACTCCTCGCAGACTACGTAGCCGTCAGTTCTACGGGGTCAGCACAGGTGCTCCTTGAGCCCACGCCTGCTCTGGCCTCTCTGCTCCCCGCCGCGGGGGACAGCCGGCCACCCCTGAGCGCTCGGGCCCTGAAGCGCTTTCTGGCCGGCGGTCCACTGTGCTGGCTGGGGCTGCTGGCAGACACCACGCGTGCGGAAGGCGGGGCGGTGGACCCAACCCTCCTCCCCCGCGGGAGCGGGCAGAGGCCACCAGCCAGGAAGCATGCTGACGCTGCTGGGTCGCCCTGAGCGCCCCCAGGACAGCGCTTAACCCGGCACCTCAGGGTGCTGGTTTCACTGGCTTTGCAGCCTCTGGACAGAAGGCCCAGAATGAAGGTGTGAAAAGGTCAAGGATCGAGGCTGATCCTGCAAATCCAGAGGAAAACCCTGAAAGTGAGAGCCGGGGGCCTCGACCCCACACCGGTCCCCCGCGCCTTCTCCAGAACCTGCCGCCCCGCCTTCCGGCCTCGGCAGACGCCCCTCACGCACATGGGATGGCAGTAGCCTTTATGGAAATCGAAGCCGGTGACGGCCTGCGCACAGTCAATGTTCAGCTTCCGGGCCACGCGGTGCAGGTTGGGCAGGTGCAGCTGGACGCAGCCGACAGGCATCATGCTGGGCAGGAAGAGGTACACGTTCCCAAACTCGTTCCGGGGCACCTGTGGAGGGAGGCGCCCGGGTTTAGCCAGCCGCAGAGGGGGGCGGCCGGCTCCTGGCCCCCGCGGGCGCGGCCCTCCTTACCTTCCCGTCCACGGCCACTGGCGGCTGGTACTCCTCGGTCTGCCATCTGCCAAACAGCCCCAGGTCGTTGTAGTCGTGCAACTGCGGCTCGGCCTGGCGGGCTCTCCGCGCCCGGTTGGAGTAGCCTTTCACCATCTGCACGGAGGGAGCAGCCAGCGCTCAGACCGCGCGCTCCCAGCGCACCGGGTACTGTGCTCAGCGCAGCCTTTCCAGCAGACCCGGAGGTGCGCTGCGTCATTAGCATCACCTCCGTCTTAACAGGCGAGCATTCTAGGAGGTGTGAGCAGCTCACCCGCCGTCACAGCCTTCAGCTGTGTCCTGTGTCCATCACTGAAGGGGAAAGTGGACTCGAGAGATGTCCCCACGGCTGGTGAGAGACAGGCCTGCTTTGGGCCGTGGCCGGCTCCCTGCGCCTCAATCCCTTCCCACAAACCAGAGGCCCCCTGCCCGGCCCAGCTCCCCAGGTCCCAGCGACGCAAAGGGCCCCTCCCAGGGATCTCACAGAAGCGCCCGTGGCTCACAACTGCCCACTGTCCTCTGCAGGCTGAACCGGGCCCCGCATCCCATCCCCGCCTTGCGGTCGGTGCTGAATTCACGCGTCTCTGGGCAGCCGACCGACCCGGTGTAGCACCGAGGCTGGCGCAGGGCCCTGGGGCCGCTGTCTCACTAGCTCAGGCCTCGGGCAAGCTGCCCCTTCTCAGCTCCGGCTCTCCTGTCTGTAAAACTCATGCATGATGCTAACGCCACGCAGAGACCGCAGAGAGCTGGTGTGGGCGTGTCCACAGCAGGCAGGGCCGCGGCCTCTCTGGACACACAGGGGACACAGACCTGACCCCAGGGCCTCAGGCACACACCAGGGTCAGAGGGCTGCTTCCCGGCCCGGCTCTCCTGCGTGCCCGGGAAGGCCCGTCCCTCACAAAGTCCTCGGTGCAGACAGCCCCGTGCCCACGCCCTTCCCGTCCGGCCCCCGGGGCGCGTGGCCGCCCTGCGTCCCGCGGCACTTACCTTGTAGGGCACTTCTCCGAGCCGCACCACACGCGCTTGCTTCAGCCACGTGTCCCTGGAGTGCAGCGTGTGCACACAGTCCCTGAGGAGCCGGCGGGAGACAGAGGGCTGCTCACACCCCCGAGCAGCCCGCAGGGCCCTGCTGCCTTGCCCAGGGCACCAGGGAGGCCCTGTCAGGCCCACGGCCAACAGGCGCCTGGCCGTCTTGTGCGGGACGCGTCCCCTCGCAGACCCCAACCCCCACAGCCCCACGGGGAGGCCCCGGCAGCTGGGTCAGGGGGTGGAGAGCCCCCGTCTCAGGGTTTACTTGGCTGCTGAACACCAGACAGAGAGAGAGACGAACAAGGGTCCAGGTGGCGGCTGGGGCCCCGACCAGGCAGGGGCCAGGGGGTGCCCACACAGACCCCAGCCCCTCGGGGCTCACCCACAGCAAGCAGCCCCCAGGCAGGGGGCCTGAAACACCTGCTCCTGTGCATTTCCCGGAGCTTCCTTTTGTGCCTTTCTTTTCCCGTTTACCAAGAACACCCTCTATTTTCTGGTCTCGCAGGTCAACGTTTTTAAAAAGTCACTAGTATTTTCTATTACCATTTCTTAAATTTCTTCTGGTTGTTAAGTTTTACTCCTGTTATTAAAACTTTGTTCAGTCTCAACTATATATACATATATATATATGTTCATTTTCATGTTTATTTCTCCTTCCTCTCTTTGGCAATTTCTCTTTACTGTAGAAAACATAACACATAATAACATAGAATTTACCACCTGAATCATTTTCAGGTTTATCGCTCAGTGGCACTGTTACATAACCATCACCAGCATCGTCTCCCAAACTTCTCATCTTCCCAGGCTGAAACTGTATACCCATTAAAATATCCAGTCATTTTAATTTTCACTATCAAATCCTTTATTCCTTCCTTTTATGCATTTGTTTGACTTCAGTTTGGGGTTTTTTTTTTTATTGCCCATATAAACCTTACCTGCGCCTACTTATCTTTCCTCCTGTAAGACTGGCCTGCCCCCGATCTTTTAATCCCTGCGGTTTTAACTTCTAGGCTTTAAGCTCCGTTACACACTCCCCCGCGCCCCACACCCGCAGCTGCACACGGCATGCACGCGCAGTCAAGCTCGTCTCCCGGCCCTCGGAAGGCCGGGAGCCCCTGGCTGCCGGGCGGCCCCGCACCTGGAGTAGACGGCCTCCCCGCGGCAGTACCCAAGGACAGCGGCCGTCTCGGGGTAGATGGCCTCGTACTTGAGGAGGTGCCTCTTGAGGGCGTAGAGAGGGTGATTCTTATACGTGCCGATGACGGTTGGCAGAGGCTGGTCCAGGTGCTTCGCCTGAAACTGCAAAGGCCAGAGAGACAGTGGCGGGTCTGACTCTCCGCAACTCCATGGACTGTAGCCCGCCAGGCTCCTCTGTCCCAGGCATAGTGGAGTGGGTTGCCATTTCCTTCTCCAGGGGATCTTCCCAACCCAGGGATCAAAGCCACGCCTTGTATATTGCAGGCCGATTCTGCACCACTGAGCCTCTGGGGAGGGCCCAGGCTTGGTGGGGGCAACCCTCAAACAAGCGGCTCGGGTAGCAGCCGGTGGCAGGGAGCCTCCGGGGGCCCCGGGCGGCTGCAGGTGCTGGGCCTGGCGCGCTGCTCTGCAGACGCAGACGTGTCGCGAGCTCTGCAGTCTGGCGGCTCTGCAGCTCCTGGCGCTGGAGAAGTGCCCCCTGCCCTCCGACAGCGCGGCCGGCCCGAGCAGAGCCTTCCTTGGGGGAGGCCGCACCGTAAGTGACGCCCCGATTCTGTGATGCGGGCTCCGGGGCCCGGCTCCCACAGAGACCAGGACGCCCACAGCTTCTCCTCCACGGCTGCCAGGGCCTGGCTTCTCACCGGCAGCCCCGCTGCTCTCACCCTCATCCCTCTCCCTGGCTCTGCTGCGCTTGCCCGCAGTGTCTCTTCCAATCCCTGACAGACAGGAGGACCAGCAGGTGGGCAGGCGGGGGGGACCCCCGCGCAGCAACTGGGTGAGTCACAACAGGCTCAGCAGGAACGCCGCGACCCCGTCGCCGCAGAGCCGCGTCCTGAGCGAGCTCCCCGGCGCGCCCTGCAACAAGCCCTCCGTGCTCCTCCGGGAGCTGAGAGTCCGGGGTCGCCGCAGGGATGCCGGCGTGCCTACCTGTGCGCGGGCGCACGCTGAGCAGGGGGGAGACGGCTACACTGGGTGTTTTCCTTTCGCTCGGGATGACTCACCTGACTTACGTCAAGCTCCACATTTCTAACCAGGCAATAACTGCAAGTACACAGGCTTTGGAGCCAGAGCAACCTGGGTTCCAATACCAAGTCAGCTCATCTCTTGGAGCCTAAATGTGTAGCTGGTGAAATCAAGGCTGCGATTACCCCAGCTTGATTTCAATCACCAGAGCGCCCCAGCCGCTCTGACCACGAACTGAGGCAACAGTCTGAAGCCCCCGAGCGAGGGCCAGCGCCGCTCCCGGTCCTCACCTCCTGGTCCTCCCGCTGCTCCCTGTCCACCAGCGGGCTCCGGTAGGGGCGCAGGGTCTCTGCCCACCATGCGGCATCCACGCGGCTTTTGCGGGTCGCCGTCAGCCAGGCGGGGTCGTACCTCTGCGTGACGTCGCGCACGCAGCCGGCGCCGTCGATGCCCACGACGTAGGTCATGGGCTTGGTGGCGTACTGGTGGCAGGTCAGGGGCTGGCCCACCACGCCGTGCACGCAGTCCACACACACCCACTTCTCCTCACGCTCCGAGAACACCTCCAGCCACTGGTCCACACCGGCCGCTCCCTGTCCGCCTGCCTTCCCGCTGTCCCCCGACAGCTTCTTGCCTCTCCTCGGCTTGCTGCCCGCAGCGCTCGCCGCTGCTTCTGCGGAGCCGGGGGGCGGACGGCAGCTTCCGTGCTGGGACTTGGACCCGCTCTTGGACCCCGCCTTTGTCCTTTGAGGGGCGGGGGCCCTCCGCGGCCTCGGCAGGCCGGGCTCAGAATCCTCGTCGGACGGGCGGCAGCTGTCCTCGCTGGACGGCTCAAAGTCAGAGCCGCTGCTGGCCGCGTCACTGTCACTCTCCTCCTTGTAAGACACCCTGGCGGCCGCCCGCCGCCTCCGGGCCTGTGCTCGCCTCTGGGTCCCCCGCCTCTGCCCCCGAGCCTCGCCCGTGTCCTCCCCGCTGGACGGGGACTGCCCCCGGGGCCTCCTGCCTGCGGCCGCCTTGCCCTTCCCTCTGGCACGTGCTCCACCAGCGCCCTCAGAAGACGTGTCCTCTCCTCGGCTTCCTCCGCTAGGCTTTCCAGGAGCGTGGCTGGAAGCTTCTGAGGAGCCCCCAGGCGCCTCTGTGGATCTTCCCTTGCAAGGTTTCTTTCCCTTAAACAGAACAGGAAATTTCTGCTTTTTCTTTTTTAACAATGACACGATAAAAAGTCTGCCATCTAACAGGGCTAAGTCCTGCTGCAGCGCCAGCATACACAAGACGTCCCCGGCCCAGTGATGGGCTGGCTGCCCCCCAGCAGGTGTGAGAAAGCATTCACTAAATTCTGCAGCACCCGAGAGGAGCCCCTGGTCTGATTCTTCTCACTGTGAAGTGAGCACAGGATGTGGGGACAGACAAACCGGGGTTCAAATTCCACTTCTGCGTCTCAGTTTTATCTGATTTGGGTAGATCACGTCACCGCTGAGCCTGTTTCCTCAGCAGGAGTACCCATCTTACACATAAGGCACTTTGCAAGCAAAATCGCATTATTAAGAGTTCAGAAATTAAACGACTTCTGGACCGAATTTCAGACAGTGCCAGCACCCCCAAGGAGCAGTGTTCACCCCCCTTCCCGGATGACGGCGGAGTTCAGAGGCTCCCCATCCTCACCCACACCGCTGGGGAGGACGAGCACCTCTTCACCGAGCCACCCACAGACCAGAAGCCAGAGCAGCAGGGAGCGCGGCCCGCAGCCCCTCTGCACACGCGGAGCCCAGGCTGCGAGGTGCCCGCCCTGCGCCCGCTTCCCTACACAGTGCCTGAGCCAGGCCCGCTCGGGGGCGCCTGCTCCGCGAAGACTGCCTTTAAAGGCAGTCTAACGAGCAGCTCTGCTCAAGTCTCGGGTAAGGTCTCCCTCCTCCCGGGCCACCACCCTCTCCTCTGGAAGGCCCGGGAGCCTCACCTTCGCTGCGGATAACTTCAGAGGGACTGGCTGCAGAGACAGCACGAGGCGGGTAGGGAGATGCAGGGCCCGGAGAAGCAGCAGAAATATCTAGAAGGAGACAGAACAACACGCTTATCCTCGGGAAAGAAGGAAGGACTGGAGCGATCCCGCGTGGGGAGTGAACCCTGAAGACATGGCAAGTCAAAGGAGCCGGCCACGGAGGGTCAGGCGGAGCTGTGCCTCGGCTATCTGCGAGGACTGCCCCCAGGGCCCGCTTGGGTTCCAGAGCCCGCGGTGCCGCCCCACAGCAGGGACAGCAGCCGGCCCTCCCTGCCCTCGGGTCCCGCCCCTGCGGGCTCAACCCCTGCGGAGAGACGTCTGATCGGCAGTCAGCTGACTGTGAACGCGGAGGTGGCCGACAGTGAGGGCTGACTGCACTGTGGTGTCCACACTGTGTAAATTCCACAGACAGAACACGGGTCGGTGGTGCCAGCTCCCGGGGAGGCGGGAGGAGGGGGAGCGGAGCGACCGTGTCGTGGGCACGGGGCTCCCTCCGGGGGCAGCAGACGGGATTTGGGAACAGGCAGTGTGAGCTGCTGTGAACGGAACTGCTCACTTCTTTTTTTTTTTAAATAAAAAACAACTATTGTTTTTGCTTAATAGAACTGCCCGAAGAAAATGCGTACACAGATGCACAGGAACAAAGTCTGGGAGGATGACACTGAAACACCACAGTTCTCCTCTGGCTGATGGTCTAAGCGCAATTCCTGGCCAGATACTCAGACATTTTCGAGCCAAATGGGAAGAGAAAGCAAAGATGCCGGTCTTATGGCCTCTAAAGATACAAAATGTCTCCCTAAACAGAATCTGAGGCTTAGACACAGTATGTGCATTGACAGGAACCTTCGAGGATAAAACCACGTTTCCGCCTGAGGGGATTCTGAGCATGTGATAAACCCTGTCTGCGCAGAAGCTTCGCCACGGCTCCTGGACAGAACCCTCCTTGCCGCACAGCCGTCTGCCAGGTCACTGTCCAATGTGCAAGGTAAGGAAACACTCTTAAGGATTTCTGCAGCCAACATTAGGCTTTAAAAAAAAAAAAGTTTATTTATTATGGCTGCACTGGGTCTCATTCGTGGCATCTGGGATCTAGTTCCCAGACCAGGGCTTGAACCCAAGCCCCCTTCACTGGGAGCACACAGTCTTAGCCACTGGACCACCAGGGAAGTCCCTCCTTGGGACCTTTAAACACCACTTTTGAATACTGTAAGCAACTGTAGGGCACCTGACCAAAACCTAAGTGTGTTCAGGACGCCGAGTAGAGACAGGAGAAGGGCAGCTTTTGGCTCTCAGGCTGGTCCCAATCCTGACTCCAGTGCTTAGACTGAATGGCCCTAAGGAAGTGATTCCGCTTCTGAGCTCCGGTACCTGTTCTTATCTTTTGAGAGCTGAGCAAGGAAGGGTATGTAAAACAGCCTGAATGGTGCGTGGCACCTGACCGCCACTGTCGTTGGCTCACAGACCTATAAAACAGTGCTGCCTGGGGCGTCACTCACGTGGACCAGCTCCTTGTCATCTTTTGCTGAGTAAATAGCAAATCTCCGCTCCAGCGTCGTTTGCAGGCTATCCTGCTCATTGGTCGAGAGGTCCGCATTCACTGTAAATGTTCCGATGAACCTGGAGAGAACCAGGTACTTCTCAGAGGCCAGGGTAAAGAGAAGCCCTGCCCAACCTGTCTGGCCGACTCCTGAAGACCCAGCTCAGCCTTCCCCTCAAGGAGGGTCTGTGGGACTGACCTGCACCCAGCCCCTGAGACCCAAATCCTGCCCTACACTCTGCATGACAAGCCTGAGGGTCCTACCATTTCACCAGGTTGGACAGGTAGAGGACGTCTGCGTCTCGGGGTGGCACTTTGGTGAAGCGCATTGGGATGATGGAGAGGCCAATGGCTTGCAGGTCTGGCTGGTTGCAGATGCTATTTCGGTAGAAGCCGTTTGCCAGCAGACACAGCAGGTGAACCTGGGAAGAGGGAAGTGGGAAGCCTGAAAACCAGAGGGATTTTGGCCGCCAAATTCAAAGACGTTTCAGGGACAGGAAATACCCGCTGTCATTTCTATACACATAAAAAGGAGAACTCCTAGCACTGCCATTTCCCAAGGCTCTGTCTTTCACCCCCCTCCTCTCTAGATGCTTCTTCCCTCAGAGAAACAATCAAATCTCAAAGTTGCAAAATACAAACTTCCTTTCTCTAAGAGGTCTTGTCTTTCGGAAGTGCACCCTGAAGGATCTGCGGATGAAACGTTACGAAGCCTGGGGTCTAAAGGACCGTCGGCGCGGCCTCTCCCCGCGCCGTCCTCCCCGGACCTGCCCCGACCCCTCTCCTAAACAAGGTCTTCCTCAGCTGCTGGGGCCCGCCCTGATCTCCCCTGGTTCTGCGTCCTCAGTCTCCCTGTTCTGAGGTCTCTGCTGTTCCGTCTGTGAGACAGAAAGTCCTGAACGGTAGGAGACAAGCTTTGTGCAAGTTTCCCCACGATGCCAGGCTCCTCGAGAGGCCTCAGTGTGCCCAGTAAGTGCCAGCTGAAGTCAGGAGCCACGGCGCCTTCAGCTGAGGCCCGACCCAGTGTTACTGAACGGCTGAGCGAAGGGAGGGGCGGGGAGTGCTGAGCTGACGCCCCACGGTCCTCCCCGCGCACTCCTCACACCCCCTCCCAGGCAGGCGCCGTTATCATCCCCTTACCACCCCCACTTCACTTCAGGAGAGTCGGCGGCGCGGCTGACGGACAGCCAGTGCCCCGCACACCAGCCTCGTCGTCGGAGCTCGTCCGCCCACCGCCCGTCCCGGATGTACCTTGTGCGTGTCCTCGTGGACTTCCTTATTGAAACGTTTCATCATCCTCCGAAGATACGTCTCAAACTCCATTTTGATCTTTTCACTGCAACGCACATTGAACAATCCCCAAGTGGAGGGGGGAGCCTGACCCCACTAGCCCATCCCTGCCGACGCCTTTCGGGGGCAGTGACTCAGGCCGTGCTACCCAGCAGACCTGGCACTGGCCGGTCCTACGCCTTCCCGCCCGCAAACCCTGGCCCGGGACATTCCCTCCCCGACCCGCAGCTGCCACGCCTCCTGAGCAGGTGCCCCAGGACGTCCCTCCTGACCACCCCCGACTGCCCCACCTCCTGGGGCCCACTGCCTTGGCGTTAAGTCAGTGCACGTCTCTTGTTTGCGCAACGCTGTTCTGCCGTAAGATCCCTCTCGTCTCTGTCCCAAGCCCCTTTAAGAAAACGTCTTGAACGACTTCTTTTATCTCCCTCCTTGACGCCTGATAGAGTGCTCATCACGTGGGGGACTCAGGACCAGGTAACTACCAGGAGATGCACCGCGTACGGCCAGGCCGCCGGGGCTGCAGAGGGACCGGGGGCCCCCGGAAGGAGCGGGGGAAGCCCCCGGCCACGGGGAGCACTGCCGCAGGCCCTGCCGCGGTGCCGCGGGACACAAGCCGGGGTGTCGGGTCAGCATGACAGACACAGATCGGGGCTCCTCCACGCACAGCTGCAACGCTGCTTAGCCCTGAGCCTCCGGGCCCTCATTCACACGCTGTCGTGAAGAGTCAGCACGGTAACAGGCGGCCTGCACAGCCCCTGGCACGTCTGTGCTTGCCTGGACACAAAGGTTTCACCTTCAAGTCCTGAAGGTGAGCCCAGGGCGCTCTCACCTAAGGCTCCTGACAACCTGGACACTCAGCCCGCGTCTCCTATGTGTTTTTCAAAAGCTTCCCTGGGGAGCAGCTGCCGCTGATGAGACGTGAGGAAATCGAGAAGCAAGTGCTTGGTCGTACCTTCTTTCTCTGGCCTTCAGCTGCTCTGGTGTCTCGATCTCTATCTCCACCGGCTTCACGGGCAGGGCGGATGCCGAGAAGGCTGCGCCTTCCCCCACATCACCCGGCACGGGCTCACCCACTTCTAGCAACAGGAATTTTTTAGATCAGTGATAACAATTATGGTTATAAGAGGCGGTGCACTGAAAAACAGTGAGGTTCTGCCGGGGAGGGAGAGAGGCAGGAAACCGTCGAGACCCTGCTCCGAGTTCCCAGGAGGGGCCCTGAGCGCTCACAGCCAAGTGTCTCATTAACCTGCAACGCCCAACGAGCGCCCAGAGCAGCAGCCCTGGGGGGACCCTCAGACACGGACGGGGGCGAGTTAGACACGGACCCCGGTGCCGTGGAGCCGGGGCTCGGGAGCAGTGTCCTGCTCTCCACGTTACTCTAGTGAAGCCCCCCACGGTTCGCTTTCTAGAGGCCTGACTTCCAGGCTCAACTGTAAAGGTGCACAGGGCAAGGCATGCATCTTTTCCATCTCCTTCTCCGCTACGCTGCTTGTAAACACTGGCCGAAATTAACTCTGCTGAACTGGATGGAACGGTGAACTTCGTTAGCTAAGGTCCTTGCAAAGCGGCTCTGGGCCTAGAAGCAATGACCACAGCTGGCGCCGAGACCCTGGTTTCTGTGTGCCAGCTCCTACTAAAATGAAACAGGGCCGATTCCAGCTCTGCCCCAAGGAGAGCGCAGGGAGATCCTGGAACGTCTCACTGCACCAAAGAACAAAAAAATTCTCAGAAACTACTGAGGCCGCGTCACACACCACAGCGCGGCTGCTTAAAGGGGTTCCTGCTCACCAAATGTGGGGGCAACCTGAAGGTCAAAAGGATAAAGAGGATAACTGCTGACACAGTTGAATTTTTACGTCCACAGTGATACCCAAAATAAGTGACTAAATAAAAACAGTCCTTAAAGGGGAGACCTCTGCTTTACAGATCAAAGTCAGCTAATAATTATACATGAAATGACAATCAAAATATTGCCACTTTGCCATGCTCACTATAATAGTCTTTGGTTCAGTCACAATCACACCAACACCATTAAGTAGAAAGTGACTGGGACACAGGATATTCACAGAGAATCAGAGGGAAAATGAACCTTTACACTGGCACAGTCAGGCAGGACCAGACACGGTCGAGCTTAGCATCACCAGCAGGACCACTTGAGGTCAGGTGCCTCTTAGCGGATGCGCTACGAAGTAGAGAACTCAGTGATAATACTGAGCGTTATCGTCGGCAGTGTTCCTGCCGAAGAACCTTCACTCTAAAGGCAACCAAGTCTTTGGACTCACGGTTCATAGGACCTGCAGGGGGGCATTCCAACAAGCTAACCACCATTATAAAGCAGAACATGAGACATTCTACAGAACAAGAGGCCAGGACTCTGCCAAAAAAACAAAAAACAAAAAACAGTGCTGTGAACTGGAGCAAACTCCAGGAGATGCTCAGGACACGAGAGCCTGGCCTGCTGCTGTCCTAGGGTCACAAAGAGTCGGACGTGACTTAATGACTGAAAAACAATGAAAAGCAAAACAATGAGGCGGGGGGGGGGGGGGGGGGGGGTAACTTCCCTGGTGGTCCAGTGGTTAAGACTCCATACTCCCAATGCAGGGGGCACAGGTTCAATCCCTGGTCAGGGAACTAAGATCTTGCGTGTTGTGCAGTGTGGGCACACACACCCCACCCCCACCGCCAGCCAAAAGGTGGTGGGTGGAGTCTCTGCTCTAGATTAAAGAGACCAAATACCTTGATTAGATTCTGTACTGGGGGGATTAAAAAAACAAGAAAAAAAGGCAGCTATAATGGATCCTCTCACAGTAACCAGGGCCTTGAATGGGTGATGACAGTATTCCATCAGGTAGGACAATGCCTTACCCTCAGGAGATAAAAGCCAAAGTGTTTACCCTGAAGAGTCAGGATGTCCGTGACTTACTTTCACTAGTCCCACCAGCAGAGTTACAGAAAGAGACATACGTTCCTCACGGCCCAACAGTCAAGTCAGGGCGTCTAGGGGATGCCTGGACTACAGGCTCCGTTTCTTGGTAGGTTTGAACATTTTTAAAAGGAAAAGCCCTGCTAGGCAGAAGGGCCCAAGGACGGAGACCCAGGCAGCTGTTTACTGCGAGGACAGGATGCGCCAGGCCCTTCACGCTCTCCCACAAGCCCCCAGCTTACAGGGACTGCGCAGAGTCTACCGACCGTCCTGGAGAACAAGCTCAGCTCGCGCCGCTGGACGCGCTCACCCACAGGGCTGCCCAAGGGCAAAGCTGGGCCCGAGGCAAGCGTGAGCACACGTCTCTCACCGATGCCTCCGGAGGAAGAGAAGGCACAGCCCTCTGGGGTGACCTGGTCATGCAGTCTTCCTTACATCAAACAAGTCCCTACTGCGGCCGTATCTTGGTCTTCCTCTTTTTCCAAGAAAGGGACAGGACTGCAGTGACATGACCCCAAAGAGAACCAAGGAGGAGGACAGGATGAACCCGTTCTGGGAGCAGAGGGGTCGCGCTACCTTCCACCTCTTCCCAGTCCTCCTCGCTGTCTTCCTCGGCGTCCCCCTCGGCATCCCCCTCGCAGCCGCCTCTGTCCGCAGCGGCCTCTCTCTCTGGGGGCTGGCCCTTCCTGCGGGTGCTCGGCCAGTCACTGTGGGGAGATCAGAGGAAGGTGAAGAAAGCGCGCACGTCCCAGTGTCATGGGTACCCTAAGCTCCCCTTTCAGGGCTCCTTCTGTTGACTGTGAATCTGCTGCCAAGCAATGGTTTGGCAGCTCTGAGCCTCATGCCCTCCATTAGTCCGGGCCTCGGGTTCCCACCAGGACGGGCTCTGATCTGGGGTCTCATACTAGATGTGTCTTCGGAAACAGGAGGAGCGTGATGAACCCGCACCCTGAGGCCATATGACGGGAAACAGCTGTCTGCATACAGATGGGAAAGGGAGATGAGACCATGAAGAGAATGCAGGTCCCAGAAAGAGAAGCCGTGATGCCTGTGTGCACGTGTGCAGCCAGATGCCAGCAAGAAAGAGGGAAGGATTCACACTGGCTGACCCTCCCCGCCTCTGAGAGGGAAGACGAAAGGCAACTGAGGCCAGTAGAATTTAACTGCTAGGTACGTGGGGGTGTGTCGTGAGGAAGACGCTCTGCAGCGGAGGCACAGAACCGTGTAGACTCGCAGCTGGCTAAGCACTGGCTCAGGGCTCCGTGCCTGCTCACGGGCAGTGGATTAACATTTCTGCAAATTCACACATAAAACATCTTCAGAGCCCCAAGTTCCTTTTAGCTTTTGTAAGATCTGACACATGCTGTCCAGTGAGAATATTACCCAAGATTTTAGCACAGATACTTAAATTAACAGGCTTCAGACTTCAGCTCTAAAAAGACAAGACACTCCCTTTTTAGCCTGCTGCTTCCTTTCGAAAGCACAGAAACAAAAAGAACCCCTTTAAAAGTAAATGTGGGAGTAATGTCACTTCCCAGCCTAGAGGCAAGAAGGGGAGCCGGGCTTTCCCGGGCAGCGTCCTGGCTGATCTGTGTGGGGACTTCCCTGCAGAAAGAATGCAGCAGGTGGGAGCTGGAAGTGGGGAGCTCAGTGGCACCGCAAGGATGAGTCTGAGGGGAGAGGAGGTGAACGACGGTAGTGAGTCCACGTGCCTCCCGTTCTCCTTGCCACAGCGGCCGTGTCCCGGGCTACCTCCCAGCCAGGACTGGGGCTGCCGGGAGAGCCCACGCTGAGAGAGGCTTCTCGCTGATGTGAAGCGGGAACTGCGGCCTGTGGGTCCTCTTCCCTGCACCCCCCACCCCTCCGCAACACTCCCCGGAGGCAGATGACCAAGTGTTCACGAGGTTCACACGCGTGGTTCACCGCATGATCAGTGTGCTCAGTCACTGTAAGAAGCCCTGCCCTAGGTGCCACGGGCCATACAGAGATGAGCCGGCGTGGTTCCAGCCGTCTGAGAGCTCACAGGGGCGTGTGGCATGGACACAAGCAAGTGTAACACAAGGCAGGTGATTACACTCTTAAGAGATGCAGCGAGAAGCCAGCGGAGGAGAGGAGGAGGAATCAGCGGGACCGAGGGGCAGGTGAGTTCCGCTCTGCGGCGTCAAGGTGGCAGAACGCTTCCGGCTGCAGGCAGACCATGAGCACGCGTCGAGTGAACGGGGGCGTCCGGCTGGGCAGGAGCAGAGCAAACCCGAGGGGAGCGGGACGGGACGCGGCTGGGACGTCGCGGAAACGCCTCATGCACGTGATGTCCGCGTGGTAGAAACAGCACTGGGCCAGGAGCGGAAGACCTGCGTCTCATCCCGGCTTCTGCCGCCATCTAGCTATGTGGCCACTAGTAACTCACTCTCTGCAAGCGGTGGTCCCCATCTGCGGAGGCTGGGAGGTTAACTATATGGTCACCAGGACGCTTCCAGTCGTACCAGTGGCCCAAGGCTACCCAGGCGTGTTTAAAGATCCCACCTTTTCCACGGACCCCCGAGACGAGCAACAGGAGCAGGTTTTCTTAGGCGTACTTCCCTGGTGGGAACAACCAAGACCCGGTCAAGACGCTTTCTGCCGTCTCACCTGAAATCTTCCCCATCGCTGAGGGCTTCGTCCTTTATAACCTGGGGCTCTTCAGATTTCACTGAGACCTTGGCCGCCTTCCTTCTCACTGGACCGTCCGCTGAGCCCCCAGCATCACCGCGGCCCCTCTTCCTCTTTCCTCGGGAAACTTTTGTGGGAGGGCTCTTCTTTGGCGGTTTCTCATCTTCGGAGACATCTAGGTGACCACACGGAACACGAGAGGAGACACACGGGAAGAGTGGAGACACTGCAGGTCCGTGGGCAGGGTCACAGAGGTCCTTCCTGGCAACCTCTCCCCAGACGCCCGCCACCGTCCCATGTTCGGGCAGCAACCAGCGTCCAGCCCGTCCCACCTCCAGCTGGTCTGCACACCACAAGCCTCCTTCATCAGTTACTCTGTTCTACCTCCTGAGGCCATACAGACACCAGCACACGACCCATAAAACCTAAACTGCAAACCTTAGATTTTACCTAATGTCCAGCAAGGAGAACGCATCAATCCAGCAATTAACACCTTGCTTGTTACTACCTGCTGAGACTAATTATTTTAGGGATAATCCACTCCTACTAAGTGAAAAGCTTCAAGTTTATAAACATGTCTGAGTGGGAAGGACAGGGAAGCTTGGCATGCTGCAGTCCATGGGGTCGCAAAGAATCAGACTCGACTGAGCGACTGAACGACAATGATTTCCCCTAATCTAAGCTTCTGCTGTCTTTTAAAACCAAATGTTACTCAAAACACATACCTTATGAAATCTATCCAATCTAACCCAAATGTCACGCATACAAGCTTGCGTGTATGCTAAGTCATTTCAGTCGTGTCCACCTCCGCAACCCCATGGACTGTAGCCCGCCGGGCTCCTCTGTTGATGGAATTTTCCCAGCAAGAATACTGGAGCGGGTTGCCAGGCCCTCCTCCAGGGGATCTTCCCGACCCAGGGCTCGAACCTGTCTCAGGTCTCCTGCATTGGCAAGCGGGTTCTTTACCACTAGCTCCACCTGGGAAGCCCCTTATTCCAAGCTTAAGGTTGGAATAAGTCAGCAGTAATTGAAAAACAACTTTATTTTAATAATAACTAACCATTATTAATAATTAATAAATAAAATAATAAAATTTTGTTAAAAGGAAATATAAAAATGCATATACTATTCATTTTAGTTCAACCAGGGTATCTAAAAGCATGGTCTCAACATATAACTATATTACATATGTTATATTAATACAACAGGGGAAAATATTTTTCTATTGAAATATAGTACCTCAGATTATCTTAAATTTGAAATAAATCATCTTCTTTTCTCCTCTGCACGACTGCTTCAATTAACATTGGAAAACAAAAATACTCTAACCTTTACTGAGGTTCCAAAAGGAGCTGCAATATTTACCTAAAATATCAAATTAATTCATTCCTTTTATTTATGGTTTGTACTGCTAATTCCCTGGATACGTATTTTTAGTCCCCAAGGACACAATTTTGCATGGAAGAAAAAGACTCTACCTTTTGAGCTTAAAAAAAAAAAATCATAACTAAATTTTAATAAATTTCACCTTATAGCAGCATTTGTTTTAATGCTGGCTAAAATCACTGATTCAGTTCTGTTTCTTCAGATTTCTTATTTCAAGGTGAAAAGTTTATTTACAACCTGACAATTTGGTAGGGCATACTGAAAACCAGGATTTCTAGATCTGACAGGGGTTTTTAGCCCTCTGTCATTAACATGCTAAATACTTTACTAAAGATGTAGGTGGGAAGCCGCTTTAGAAGCACTGTTTATCCCTGTCTAAACTTACTTGGTTGGTTAAAAGGCAGAGGTGTGCATGTCTGTGCTTTGAATAGAGAAACAGAGGAGTTAAAAGTGAGAACAAGGGAAACAAACTGTGAATCAAAAAAAGTTCATAGTATCATTATTCAAAGGATCCAAAATTTTAAAAATCTGAATACCCATTCATTAAATGGACATTAATTAAATCATTAATTATGGTATAGTCACACAATGATACATAATTCAGTTATCTTTTAAGACAAAGGAAAAAGATATATGATAAAATGCTAAGAATGCAAAGTTGTTTGTATAGTTTCTACTATGCAAAAAGACACAAACTAGGAGGAAACAGTATTACTTAGTGGTGGTGGTTTCTGGATGGTAGACATATGGATTTTACATTTTTTCCTAAATTCTTTGTGTGTGTTTTGTATGTGCGCCAGAGTATCAAGAGGCTATTATCTAGACACTCCGTGCAAATGGAAACTAAAACACAGCTCAGACAGCAGTAATCGTATCAGGCAAGGTAGACCATAAAACAAAGTCTATAATAATAGAAAAAGACATTATGTAATGATAAAGGGGTCAATACAAGAAGATGATATCACTGATAAACATATATGCATCTAACAGAGGAGCATCTGAATCTATACAGAAAATATTAACAGCAATAAAGGGAGATGTTGACAGGATACAATAATTGTAGGTGACTTCGACACCCCACTTACATCAATGGACGGATCATTCAGAAAGAAAATCAATAAGGTAAATAAAAATAAATGGGAAAAAAAATCAGTAAGGTAACAGTGACCTTACATGACACATTGGACCAGATTAAGTTAATAGATAACTTCAAGACACTGTGTCCAACGCAGCAAAACAGTCTTTTCAAGTGAACATGGGACACTGTCCAGGATTGATCGACCACATGCTAACCACAAAACAAGTCCCAACAAATTCTAGACTGAAAAGGCATTAAGTATCTTTTCCAATGACAACAGTATGAAACCAGAAATCAATTACAGGAGAAAAATGAAACACAAACACACGGAGACTAAATAGGATGCTACAAAAAACAAGCAACCAACGGATGACTCATGATACTGTAGGGAAAATCAGGAAATACCTTAAGACGGTGAAAATGAAAAACACAATTTTACAAAATCTACAGGACACAGCGAAAGCAGTTTTAAGAAGGAAGCTTAGAGCAATACAGGCCCACCTCAAGAAACAGGAAAAGTCTCAAACAACCTAACCTACCATCTAAAGGAATCAGAAATATCAGTCATAAAAAAGAAATCTTGCCATTTGCAACAACGTGGAGGGTATTATGCTTGGTGAAATAAAGAAAGACAATTACCATGTTTTCCCTTATATACAGAATCTAAAAAATAAAACAAATGAACAAATAAAACAAAAACAGACTCACAGATACAGAGAACAAATCAGTGGCTACCAGTGGGGAAAGGGGAAGGGGGAGAGGCAAGATGGGGAAGAGGATTAAGAGGAACAAAGTGGTAGGTATAAAATCAGTAAATTACAAGGATGTAATGTATAGCACAGGGATATGGTCGATACTTTGTAATAACTTTATATGGAGTATTAACTGTGAAAGTGTTAGTCACTCAGTCATGTCTGACTCTTTGTGACCCCATGGACTATAGCCTGTCAGGCTTCTCTGTCCACAGAATTCTCCAGGCAAGAATACTGGAGTGGGTTGCCATTCCCTTCTCCAGGGGATCTTCCTGACCCAGGGATTGAACCCAGGTCTCCTGCACTGCAGGCAGATTCTTCACTGTCTGAGCCACCGGGGGGAGCCCTTATATGGAATATAATCCAGTATCCAATATCAAGGCATTGTTGTACATCTGAACTAATGCTATAATAAGTCAACTATAATTTAAAAAGTCGCCATCTTCCAAGACTCTCCTAGATCTAGAGCTGTCTGCTACAGTCAGCCCTCTGTTCTGTATCCCCTGATTCCAAATCTGTGGATTTAACCAACCTTGGATTGAACTTTGCTTGAAGCCACAGATGTGCAACCTGTGCAGGGCTGGCTGTACTACACTGTTACATAACCTGGTTATTTCAGCAGGGCATGAATTAACCACTGGGCTTGCTCGGCCAGCTAATTTAACAACAGCAACAAGGAAAAAATCCACCTACTTAGAACTGCCGGCAGCACCTCCTAGCACTAAGAATAAAATACACACTCCTCAGTCTGGTCTCCAACCTAAGGTTCCTACTTACCTCTCTCACCTCAATTCTAAAACATTCCTTTCTAAGAGTTTTAAACTTACTGATTCCTCTGCCCAGAGCTCTCTTTGCCCACATCTACAAAAGGCCCCTTCATTACAGCCAGTAATTGGCTGAAAGCACTACGTCCTCGGACAGGACTTCTTGACCACTGATTCTGACTCTGCCGAGTGTTCCCTGTGCCCACGTCAGTTTTATTACAGAGACCTACTCTGCCTTCTTCATGGGTCCTAGCACCATGGGAATTTGTTTTTTAACTTGTTTGCCCTACCTCCCCTTCCCCAAAGATTACAAGCATCATGAGCAGGAACTTTGCCTGTCCTATTCACCGCAACCCTTCCAGTGCCTGTAACTGGGCCTGAAAATAGCCAGGTGCTCAGTAAGTATCTGCTGGAGGAGTTAATGATGAAGGAGGAAATCGATGAAGGAATGTTGAGATTAAATGTGTAGAAACTAGAGGGGCCCTAACAGAAACAAAGATATAACGGGAAGACAAATAGTTGGCTGTTGAAAGCAGCCAAGTGTCACTTATTTGCATGCACTGTGGTGCTGTTACACACTACACTGACGAGTCACCAAATCAATTTCAGCTGCGGCCAAAACCACAGCCAAACTGTTCCTCCACCAACCACAGCAGAGAAAACAGCTCTTCCCGGAAGCTGCCTTGGAAACACTGCGCTCCACTGGCTCGCAGAGTGCGTGTGAGGCTTGAGCGTACCCCTTGCCTACGTGTAGTTTGAATGATATGAGTTAGCTCATCTGATCACCTCACCCAGACCAGGCCCAGAGCCTTATGTGCATCTCACTGAAAACTCACCACCACCCTGCAGAATACAGAATTACTCAATCTAATGTCACAGGGGCCCTTACTGGTGATTTGGTACCAATTGTCTACTCAGTTATATGAGGTACCCCAGAAATTCCTTCTACCACATGCATTATACAGTTATTTATACTATTTATTGAGCACTTAGTATATGCAGGGAAGTGGAGAGGACAAGATGAGATACCGCAAAAAGTAAGACATGTTTTCATAAGTTTATCTGGTTAAGACAGGTCAAAAAGGAAGCAAATAAATTACCAAGATCCTCTGTGATGAAGTGTACCTGGGAAAGACCACCTAAGGCAAGACACTCAAGGAGTGCCTGGGTTGAGACCTGCAGGAAAAGGAGGCAGCCATGGCCAAAGCCTCGAGGAACATTCGAGGGAGAAGGAACACCAAAGGCAAAGGCTCGGGTGAGAAACAACGCGGCGTGCCCGAGGAACCAAAAGGAGGCCAACAAGGAGATTATCTGGGAAAGGAGAGAGTGGCAGCAGAATCATGCAGGGTCTTGTAGGCCATGTGAAGAATCTCGATGTTATGCCAAGGGCAATGGGTAGCCAGAGCGTTTGAAGTAGGAGCGTAGCAAGATCTTATTTATTTTTGTCTTAAGATCACTTGCTGCCACAGGGAGAACTCGGTGAGTAGATGAAAGGAAGTACAGAGAGTAGTAAACAGACCACTGCAGTCGTTCAACTGCAAAGTGAAGGTGGCTTGGACAAGGGGTGTGGCCAGGAAAATACAGAGAAGTAGGACATTTGAGACAGGGTTCTGAGGTGGAACTGACAGAATCTGCTGAAGGACTGGAGGTGTGCAGTGTTAAAGAAGAGGGGTTTGTTCTAACAAGTGATGAAGGGACCAGTGAGATGGGGATAAGTGGGGAAGGGGCAGGTTTAGTTTGCCCAGGACAAAGATAAGAAAACTATCCGATGCACGTGGAGAAGTCGACTGGATCCTAAATCTGGGGCTCTAGGGTGGGATTTAGCTGAAGGTACCGTTAAGGAAGCCTGGCGTGCTGCAGGCCTTGGGGTCGCAAAGTGTCGGGCACGACGTAGAGACTGAACAACTACTCTTTAGGAGATCAGCTCACTCCCGCATTCTTAAGTGCGGGTCCGCTGGCCTTGTGCGGGCACAAAACAAGTGCCTTCTGCTATTCACCCTCTGCATCTGCCAGGAGACCGGACTTGACCCTGCAGGCGGCAGGACGCAGGAAGAGATCGCGCAGGGGAGCTCGCGGTCCGGCCAGGATCGGCGGAACCGCTCAGGGCGCATCCGGCACGGAGGGCAAAGGCGCAGCGACGTCGAGATGGCCCGGGGCGGGCGGGAGGACGCCGCCTGCGTCCCGCGGTCACCGGGACGCGGTCTCCCCCGCGCAGGTGGGCGCGGGGTTGCCTACCCGCACCCGCGGGAGGTCGGCCTCGCCCTCCCCGCGCCCGGCCTGCCTCCTGCCCTCCTCCAGCCTCTCCCCGCCAAGCCCGGCTCGGCCTCGCTCTCACCCGCCTCCTCCTCCTCGCGCCGGGCTTTGGTCTTGCCCTTGGCCGTCTGGCCGCGGGGGCCCCGGCCAGCCGCACGTTTCCGAGCCATCTCTGCCCGGGCAAGGCTCGCCTGACGAGGGACACACCGCGCCGGCGCCGGACGCTGCCCGCGAGCTGGCTCCGCCCCGAGGCGGGGCGACTGCGGCCCCGCCCCCTCGCAGAGGCCACACCCCCACCCCGCGCCCCCGATGAAGCTCCGCCCCAGCCCCGAAGTACCAACGCCGACTGCCGGAAGCGAAAAGCCGCAAAACCGATTTCTTTCTACTTCCGGTGCGTTGTGTTTTCGCGTTTCCAGGGGCCGGAGGCGGGGGTGGGGGGCGGTTCTCGTGCTCTCGCGAGAGGCGGGAAAGCGCGCAGGGTTTGAAAGATGGCGGACGACGTGGATCAGGTGAGTGTCGTCTGAAGCGCTAGCTTACCAGCAGCTTATTTATTCCTGGGTCTGGTTGTGCCCGGGTTTGCCTACCAGGTTTGCTTTTTCCAGTCTCACGGGAAGGTGGCCAATTATGCCGCCTCTTTCTGGGTCTTCACGGCCTTAGTCTGCCAGTTTGGCTAACCGCGCCCCCTCCGAATTTTACGTCAGGCCTTGAGATCTTTTACTGTTCCAAACGCGCTGAAAACTAGTTATTCCTCACTCTCGTCATTTCCTTTCTCTTGGGTATGTTTCTGTTTGCCAGATACTATTTCAAATACATCAAGTTAATACATTAGCCCTTTTTTACTCCTCACAATAATCACGAAGGGAGGATGGTGCTAAGTCGTGTCCGACTCTTGGGAACCCGTGGACTGCAGTCCTCCAGGCTTTTCTCTCCATGGAGTTTCTCAGGCAAGAATACTGGAGTGGGTTGCCATTTCCTCCTCCAGGGGATTCTTCCCGACCCCGGGATCGAACCCGCGTCTCCTGAATTGCCAGGCTGATTCTTTACCAGTCATTTATAAACAGGGAAACTGAGAATTAGAGATGGTACGATTTTTAATCCCAGTTCATAAGTGTCAGAGTCAGGAGTTGAGCCCACACTCCCAGAGTCACAGACAGTGCTTTCACCCAGTATTCTGTAGTATCCGCAAAATACTAATATATTCATCTTACTGGCCAAACGGCTCCCTAAACTCAGCCTGCCCTGTACTGAAGTCATAATCCTCCCTCAAACATTGATCTCTACATAGCATTCTCTCTTATGTGGTAGTCATTAAATGTATGGTCTTCAGGCTACTAAATGATACTTGAAATAAAGGTGAAGTCCCTGAGAGAGTGACTCCCTCCACCCTGAAATGGGGTCAAACAGTTCGGATTTTGAGGGAACAGAGTCATGATCATTTTGTCCTAACTCCTGTCTCTCTTCTTCGTACTTTTCAGCCCCCATTTATCCAGCACTTAGTGTTAGACACTGTTCTACACCTTCATACACTGTCCTTTAAGCCTCACAACAACAGTATTAGGTAGGCACTGTTGATACACACATTTTACAGATTAGGAGACTGAGGCATAGAGGGGTTAAGTGACTTGCCCACAGTCACGCAGGGCGCGGAGGGTTCAGTCCCTTCACTCTAGTCCTGTAGTGTCACTCAGCCTGTTTCTTTTATCAGCAACAAACGACCAACACTGTGGAAGAGCCCCTGGATCTCATCCGGCTCAGCCTGGACGAGCGCATCTATGTGAAGATGAGAAATGACAGAGAGCTTCGAGGCAGGTTACATGTGAGTAAGCTGTCTCCTTGAGATTATTTCCTTCCCCCTCCTCCTTTGAAAGGTGGAAATTGTCCGCTCTGGAAGAGCATGTTGACTGTCCACCCGAAGGAGGTGGAAAGGCACCCATATTTCTAAAGGCCAAATGCGACGGTATTTTATTCACATTTTTAACATTTTTTTCTCTTAATGGAAATGGTGTATTTATTAAAGAACACTGTCATTTCTTTCATTTTTTCTTTTCTGTTTTTTTATAAATAACATTTACTTGTTCTCCATTCTCATTTAAGTGTTCCTTAAACTACTGACATGTATATATATTAATTTGTGTTCTGTTGTGAAAAATTTTAGATAGCACAGATGTACGTAGAGTAAAAAGTAGAATGTCATTGCTTCTACTGGTAGCCATTCCTTCTATTTGGTCTATAGTCTTTCAGGTCTTTTCTGTATATTTACATACATGAATATGTGTCTGTGTGCATATATTTGCACTGTATACACCATCTCTAAAAAAATAAGTGGTATCTTTCTATACCTTTTGGAAGAACCTTTTTTTTCCACTTAATCTTTTTTGGAAATTATTGATCATGAGTACATGTTAAACCTTCATTATTATTTTTTAATGACTTTGCAGAGTTCTTTATGTGGTAGTAGTGATACCAAAGTTGTTTTCCATTTCTTGCTGCTAAAAGTAATGCTGCAATAAGCATTTTTATATGTGGACCTTTGTTTATATCTGTATATATCAATATTTCTGTAGGATTGGGCCCTTGAGGTGATTCCATTTATTCATAAAGAGTATATTAAAGGTTTTGTCTCTCCTTGATAGCTTAATACTTGCTGAGTGTGTTCTTTTTATTCTTGCCATTCTACCCTAAAGTGATTAAAAATAGCTAGTTTTTATCCAGCACTAAACCAGGTACTGTTATTCTAAGTGTTTTGCCTGTAATATCTCATTTAATCTCTTTAACAATTCTATGAGTGTAGATACTCTCCCCATTTTGCATTTGAAGAAGTTCAGGCTCAGAAAGGTAAAGTTACTTGATTAACGTGACATAGCCAGTAGAAAGGAGGGCCAGACTAGGAACCTAAGCCGTCTGACTTCCGCTGTCTCTTCAGTAGCAAGATTCTACCTAATATGAAACCTAAAGGTCAAAAACCTCCTGTACTTGGAAAGGAAGTGGAGACCTAAGTCTTAAATTGCAGAAAGGAAGATGAGCCCCAGGACATGGAATAGTGGCAATTTTGCAGAGAAAAATAGAACAGCTTAATCACCTGGGCCAGTGGCACATAGACAGGCCCTCCCGGACAGACATGTTGCCCTAGCTCTGGGAGGCTTCTTCAGTCCCCTGTGTGGACTCAGTTGCCTCTGCACTGAATGACCCCCCAGCCTTTGTTTTGGGGCTCTCACCTGTGGATCTTTGCTCTTGTTTGTGTGCTTTGCCTGGCACTTCCCTGTGTTGCTAATTGGCTGCTTTTATTTTGATGTGAGCTGGTAAACTATTTAACCCTTGACTAAAAGTAACTCAAGTGGGTTCTAAGCAAGACCCTCTGCCCCCCACTCTGGAGCTTCACCATTTGGTCAAATGCATGAGCTTTGGAGCTTGAATTGACATCCCTGAATACCTGAGTTGCATTATTTGTTGATTGTGCTGAGCAGTTAATTCTGGCAAGGCTGTAAAATATGCAGGGTGCTGCTCTACTTGAGTTTACTTTGTGGTGTTTAGTCTGGGACAGGGAGGTTTGAGTGACTGTGTCTTGTGCCTTTAGGAGACTAGTGCTATCATCTTAGCAGTTAAAGAATTTTATTTCCTTTACTATATATAACTTCAAATTATTTTGCGTAAATTCATCTTTGACCATAAACAGTTTTATATTTGTGTTAGCCAATTAAGTAATCACGGGAGATGATCTGCAAAGAAACATTGTACAGCAGGGTTGTTTTTTATTTGCATGTAAAAGTTTGTGGTGTAAGTATTAATGTTACGTGTTACTTGTAATTGAGCCATTTTTTTCCCTAATTTGCTTATTAAATTTCTTGGTCCCTCACTTTCCCACTTCAGGCTTATGATCAGCATTTAAATATGATATTGGGAGATGTGGAAGAAACTGTGACAACTATAGAAATTGATGAAGAAACATACGAAGAGATATATAAAGTAAGTCATGCAGTTCTAGTCATCACTTTCAAAATGTCAGTTCTCAGAATCCAGTAAACTAATACTTTTTATGGAAAGAGTTTCATGTTTTGATACCTATTCATGGGCTCAGTGGAGTGAGGCAGTTAAAAGCAAAGGCTTTGGAGTCAGACAGACCTGGGTTTCCAGTGTTGGCTTGGCCACTTCCTATCTGGGGTATGTTGGGCAGACAGTACCTTTGCAGTCGTAACTTCTTCACCTGTGGGCAGGAATACTGATCACTTCTGTTTGGCTTGCCAGGATGCATTGAGATATGGCTGTATAAGAGGCCACTGTGTGCTGTGTATAACAGTAATATAGGATGACGTTTTGTTTGATGTAGATTTATCTATCAGTACCTATTGGAAACGAAAACCGAGAAGTTTAAAAAATACTAGTTAAAAATAATAAATCTATTACATGTTGACATACATAACATTTTTCTGAAAATACTAGCTGTGTTTTCTGAAACAAAATATTTAGTGAGAAGTGTCTTTTGTTTTACGTTTTGCAAATGCTTGACTTAATGGATAACATTTAATTACATTTTTTTTTTTTGCATTTAATCTGTTGTGCTACGTTATGGTTGAACGTCACACAGATAGGTTAACTGGAAAAGGGACGAGTGTTTTTTGTGGATACTTGCCTTTAATGCTGTAGCAAACTCAACAAGCAGTAGTTTCTTAAAGATGAGTTGTAGTGTGGAATCTAAAACTACATCAGTGAGCTTTCCATATTGTTATGTGTAAGTTCATTGGTCTACCTTGCACTTGGAATGGATCTTGTATATGAGCATAATTTTGTTACATCAAACCCTGGTCATTTGGAAAATGTTAGTTCACTGAATTATGCAGATCTTCCAAATATTGGCACGTTTTATTCTTTAGCCTTGTAAGTATTTAGAAGCCAGTCTCTGACTCTCCTCTAGTGTCCTGCTTTACAATGTAGGCTCAGGCTACAGGGCCGCGTGGATTCAGGCCCTGACTCTGTTGCTTACCATCTCTATAATTCTATCAGTTACCCAACTTGTCTGTGACTGAGTTTCCATGCCTGTAAAATAGGGATGGTAGTACCGACTCACTTCATACTGCCGTTGAGGATTCATTGAGAGATTCCATGAAAAGCCTTCAGATGGCGACAGGCATATAGTAAGTGTTCAGGTGTTAGCCTTTGTTGGTTTTTGTGCTTCTGCTTTATCCTGGCTCTCCGCCTCTTTTCAGGCACTCTTGATTCCTGGCTAGATTTCTTTTTCCTTCTGAACATGGATTTTATTTGTGTTTTAATATGCATTTTTCCCTCTCACGTGTTAATTGTTAGTTACTCTTTGTCATAGCTATCAGTCTATAATAATAGTACAGCACAAAAGCTTGAGCTCTGGGCGAACAGATCTTGGTTCACATCTTGGCTGCTGCTGATTAATTGTGTGACCTTGGGCAAGTTATAGAAATTTTCTATGCCTCAAGGACCTCCTCAGTAAAATGCCAGCACAGTAATTATGCCTTCCAAGATGCACTGAGTTCGGTGCTTGTAAAGCTGGCAGCAGGTGGTGGTCGGTGGCCATTGTGATTGTGGATGCGTCTGTGTCTTTCCTGAGCGTCACTCTTCGCTGATGTTCCTGTTGCGCAGACGCCCGCTCTGGATGTTGCCTCAGACTCGGCATGGCTGAGACCAGGCTCCTGGTGCCCTTCACCTTCAGAGTGAGGCCGCTCTCAGCTCCTGTTCCCGTCCTGACTTTCTCAGCTATCTGAACCCTTTGTCTCAGAATTTTGTGTAACAAGTCGGCCAAAACCTTCGTGTCTTAAAAGCACACCCACTTACCAGCTGACAGTTTCTGGGGATCAGATGTCCAGGCTCAGCTGGGTCTTCTGTGTTAGGGTCTCTCACGAGGCTGCGCAGGGTCTGGGGTCTCATCTGAAGACCACAGTTGGGAAAAGGCTCCACTGCTAAGCCCACTTTGATGGTTGTTGGGAGGACTAATTTCCTCAAGGGTTTTGAAATATGGGCAGACCCAAAACTTCTTAGAAATGCAGGTTCACAGGCTCCACCCTGGCCTTTGGAGTGAGGATCTCTGGGCATGGAGCCAGGAAACAGCCTTAAAAGCTGTTAAACAGATGATCTTATGCACAGTAAAACTTGAGAACCCTGAGAGATACAAAGAGTTACATACATTCATGGCGGACAGATACGTATACTGAATTTAACATACTAAGTTTATAGGCATTATTTGAATTTACGGTTCTCTTTTTATGTTCCAGTACCTAAGAAGCTGATAAAACAGTTTTTACATGTTAAAAAAGTTCTGGAAACCTAGCTATTACTTCCAATACTTTCTGCCTGGCACAGTAACAGTTCTCCGTCAGAGCTACATGTGGTCAGTTGCACAGATTCCTGTAAGCTCAGAAGAATGGATTGTCACCACTCCCGCCTGCACTGTAGCTGAGCAGGGACAGGATGTCCACCGCCATAAGCACTCCTTTTCAGAAAAGGGAAGGACAGGGACCCTAAGCAGTCCCTGGTCCTTCAGTGACAGATCCCCTGGGAAGCATAAGTAGTAAGAGAAACCTTGTTTAGGTCAAGTATGACCTGTGCAATATTTGGGACATACACTAAAAAAAAATTACTCTTTCTTTGTATAGAGCTCTTTATTGGTTACCTGTGTTTTTACTGTTAAATATGGGAGCTGCAGAGTGTTGACAGAAACACTCACGTATGCTGGCATACTCAGTTTGTCAAACGCTTTTGTTGGTGGATCTTTTGTCAGTGCTATTTCTTTAAAACTTATGACTTCTTGTGTTTCCTGTCTGTTTACTTCCAACCTATTCTTTGGGCCAGTAACCTCAAAGTCCTTTTCTAGATGAAACTTGCAGATGCCTTTGTTTCTTTTCATTGGGAGAAGGCAGTGGCGCCCCACTCCAGTACTCGTGCCTGGAAAATCCCATGGACGGAGGAGCCTGGCAGGCTGCAATCCATGGGGTCACGAAGGACACGACTGAGCGACTTCACTTTCACTTTCACTTGTTTCTTTAGTTATCTACCTCTAACCTGTGTAAGTTCCTCTCATACAAATTAATGTTGGCTACCCTGGGTCACTTGCTAACATAAACTTGAATGGGAAGGCAACACCCTTAATCTCGTCTTCCCCTCAGAGCTGTTTTTCTTGCTTTTTGTCCACAGTTTGGAGTCTAAAAACAGTTGGCTTTTTTGACCTTATGAATGCTGTTTCTTATCGCTACTTGAAAACCTGCTAGTTCTCGCATAAGCTCATCTCTTCCTTACACTGCCCTGCCCAGTGCATCAGGTTAACGGCAACACTACCAGTGTTTGGCTTTTTCCAGCCTTTTCCCCAGAACCTAGGTTTGGGATGTCTTAAGGCTACTTTCTAGCTACTTTCTAGGCAAAAAGTTTTACTGGGGCATGAGAAGATTTCAGACCTTCCATATCTCTTTCCTTACTGCCTAAGGCTTGTTCCCTGGGCTCACACAAAAGATACCCATTCCATACATGAGTGGATTAGTGCCACAGTGAAGCAACATGGGAAGATTTTATTTGTGCCCACAGTCTTTAGTGACTTCCCTGGTGGCTCAGACGGTAAAGTGTCTGCCTACAATGCGGGAGACCTGGGTTCAATCCCTGGGTCGGGAAGATCTGGAGAAGGAAATGGCAACCCACTCCAGTATTCTTGCCTGGAAAATCCCATGGATGGAGGAGCCTGGTGGGCTACAGTTCATGGGGTCGCAAAGAGTCGGACACGACTGAGCGATTTCACTTCACTTCACAGTCTAGTGAGGTTTTAGCTTGATGCACCAGCTTTCCTCCTCGTGCTCAGTCAGGGATGCCGGCCTCCTGGCTCTGCCATCCCCAGGGTTCTCCGTAATCTGAGTCCATGTGGTAGGGGAGGCCACAGAGGGCCTTTGTGGGACGTTTGGGGTCAGCTGTCACTTCTGTCCACTTCTCATTGGTTAAAACCCAGTCTGTGGCGCTATGTGGTTGGCAGGGAGTGAGAAGTGTCTAACTGTGTGCCAGGAAGAGGGGAGAACGGGCTGGGTGGACGGCTGCAGCCTCTCCCCCGGTTGTGTTCCAGGAAAAGAAACACTCAGGAGATGGTTCTTTCTGTCACAAAGGTAAGTGACCACGGTTTTAAAGCCATTTGTTTGTGTTATGATGAATCTGTGGGTTTTTGTTTTCAAATTTCTATCTAGAAAATGAACACCACTGCTACAAACTTGTATAAATGGGTTCTGTGTTTTGTTTTGTGTCTCCTCTTACAGTCAACAAAACGGAACATTCCGATGCTCTTTGTACGGGGAGATGGCGTTGTGCTCGTTGCCCCACCGTTGAGAGTTGGCTGAAACAGAATTTATCCTGTGTAGAAGATGGGCTATACTGTGTGATTTCCTCTTTGAATGTGGAAGATATTCAAAAGAGAGACGGATGTACATCTTGATACTAAGAAATAACCAAGAATTCTTCCACTTCTGACATAAGTTGATTTGTAGATAACTCACAAGTTCTTCAGCTAAACGGCATTTTTATTTTTCTCCACCCCTTCCAATAAATGTGATCGCCATGATACAGAGCTTTTTCAGGAATTGATTTGCTCCACTGTTTATTTGGACAATTTCTAGGTTTCTGCCTTTAAATTAAATCTGTCTGTCGTTTCCTTT
The DNA here is from genome assembly GCF_023699985.2 of Odocoileus virginianus. NCBI lineage: Eukaryota > Metazoa > Chordata > Mammalia > Artiodactyla > Cervidae > Odocoileus > Odocoileus virginianus. The sequence goes on from NW_027224320.1 coordinate 2,672,177, forward strand.
TTTTGTTTTTAATGTGGTCTCCTGTCTTGTGAATTCTTTAAGCACGTCTTCCTTTCACTTGTACACTTGTTTGCATCTGCTGTGTTTGCGGCACCAAGTTGAGTCCTGGGAACTGCAGTTCTGTGGATCTGCGTCCCTCCCTGGGCCCTTCTGGGAAGCCCCTTGTTGAGGTGCAGTGACTGCACGGCAGTGAGGGCCATGCTGATGGTGGCATGCGTGTACGGGATGCCGTGAGCACGCAGAGACCAGTGCCCAAGCCAGAGCCGCCTGGCTGGGCCGGTGTGGGGGGGCTGATGACGTCTCATCTAAAGCACTCGCACTACAGTGGACGGTGAAGCCCGGTGCTGCTGACTGTCTGCCCTGATCCTCCTAAAGTCGGGCTTCAGTGGCGGTTAACCATTATCAGCACACTGTGCCAACATGCAGTGTCTTCAGCCATGTGCAAGAAAGACGCTTTCATTAGACATTGTGCAGAGTGGTTTCATTTTCTTTGTTGTGCCTGTTGCTGCAAGTTAATGGAGAAGAGGAAAACAAGTGTGGGCAAGCTGACTTAGAGGCTTCGTCAACGTCAGTAGACAGGAGAGAACCCTTCTGCCACCCGCACACTTGGTCCAGGCTTTAGGAGGTCCCAAGATGGAACGTGTTTACAGCAGCCTCTTCACTGTTGAAGAAGTGGGACTGTGTTTCTGATGGTGGCGAGTGGTTGATCCTTTGGATCATCCTTCCTGAACAGAACACTTGTTTCAGAGCCGCATCTTTTGTCAGAGTAGACCTGGCAGAGGTGTTTTGTGTCCGTCTTCTGTGACGTCCCTGTGACAGCTCTCCTGCAGGACGTCATGAGAAACTGCAGCTCTGTGAGCTCTCAGTTCTTGCCTGTGCGTCCCAGGCAGTCCCCGGGTGAGCGTGTAGGCAGCCTTGGCTCCTGATGTCCACCACAGGCTGGCGTGGTGGCCACTCCGATTCTATCCCTGTGGCATCTGATACCTGCTTAATTCATGAATACTTTTTCTATTCTTGGTCATCTTTCTGTTTTTTCTAGAATTGATAGGTTAGGTAGAACTATTTTTTGGCTGTGAGAACTATTGTCTACACACAATATGTTTCTAAAAACCATGAACCTTACCACCTGACACAGTTGCGATCGTGTGCACATAAAACCCAGCTGCTCTATACAAATGTCTGCTTAGTCCTGGCTGCTAAGATACAGGGGATGGGGACTTCCCTGGTGGTCTGGCAGCTGGGGACTCTGCAATCCCAATGCAGGGGGTGTAGGTTCGATCCCTGCTCAGGGAGATAGGTCCCACATCTCAGAACTAAAGATCCTGCATGCCACAGCGAAGATTGAAGATCCTGAGTGCTCATCTAAGACCTGGCACAGCCAAATAAATATTTTTGAAAAGTGTGCCTGCAGGATAATCCTCTGCATATCCCCAGATGGCAGTTCTGCGAGCCCTTACGGAGCTCAGGCTGCCTACCCGGAGGGTGGGAGCTGGGGCCCAGCCTGCAGTAGGGGCCATTCAAGCAGCGTCCTGCCGCAGTCCTCCCTCCAGGCTGCCTCTCCAGGCTTGCAGTGGTGGTGCCCTCTGAGGGTGCAGTCAGGGGCCCCGGAGCCATGCTTGGATTGCCAGGGCTGCACGGCACCCTGAGCTCCAGCCAGCTGGACGGCCCGACGTCACTGGAGCTGGGACTGGTAGTCTCTGTGACGTGGTGTCACATAACTCAAGGGGAAGCCTCTCAAGCAGATGCCATACCTGGATCCCCGTGTTGGCTTATGGTCCTGACTTGTCATGGTTTCCCACAAACAAGGGTGGACAAAATGTGCAGCTACAGCGTTGAGATGACACGTGCCCCAATTGAAAACTGAGTGACTTGAGCATCCCAAGTAAGACTAAAAGCATCAGCTGCAAATAGGCATTTTTCACACATTTTAAATAGTGGTTTTTAAAGATCTGCCCAAACTAGGCTATTTTCACACATCCTTCTATGACAGATGCAGGCACATCATGGAACTACTGAGCAGGTTTGGTTCCAGAACCCCACAATAAAGGGCATATCACTGATCACAGATTACCATAACAATGAAAAAGTTTGAAATATTGCAGGAATTACCAAAATGTGACACAGACATGAAGTGAGGAAATGCTGTTGGAAAAAACGCTCCAGTAAACTTAATGCAGGGTTGCACAAATATTCGATTGGTTTAAAAAAATAAGAGCCATAAAGTGAAACACAATCTACGAGGAATGCCTGTAATACATACCTACGTTTTAGCCTGCAGTCAGAGGGAGGAATGTTCCGTTGGGCAAGCGGTTGCCAGCTGTGAGCAATGCTCACCTGCACTAGTCGGAAGGTCACTGAAAATTCTGGGAGTCGCCCTGGCAGGCTCCAGAGGCTCAGTGATGTTTGTGTGCCTCGGCTCTGGTGAGCTACGTGGATTTCATTCTTGGGCAGGCCCTTCCCAGTAGCAGATCCAGGATTACAGCCTACCTGCTTGCCAGCTGCCGTGCTTTCATTCTCGACGGGCTCACGTGCTGGTCCCTGCCTAGCCATCATGGTGAGGAGAACCCAATATATGTTAGGATCAGAAGAGCAATGGCCCCTCTGACTCACGATCTCACAGTTAACAAGTGTTTTGCAAATGGCAGGGAAAAGAGAAAAGAGCGTAAGTGGAGGGCCTCCCCGCTGGCTCAGCGGTGAAGAATCTGCCTGCAGTGCAGGAGCCACAGGAGACTCGGGTTCAATCCCTGGGTCAGGAAGATCCCCTGGAGGAGGGCATGGCAACCCACTCCAGTATTCTTGCTTAGAGAATCCCATGGACAGAGGAGCCTGCTGGGCTATAGTCCATAGGGTCACAAAGAGTCGGACACGACTGAAGTGACTTGGCACGCACCACATATAGAGGCCTTTATGCTATTGCATCCGGGGAAAAATGAGTCAGGGGACTACCACCTTACAGTGCAGAGATCTGAGAGAAAACCCAACGGGGTACCTGGACAAACTTAAAATTCCTGAGATAAAAACCAACTGAGGCTCCATCAGAGTTTCTAGAAAGGATTTATCAAGTTTATAGGTGCTACACAGATATAGACCCTGAGGCCCCTGAGAATGTAAGGATGATAAATATGACCTTCATCAGGCAAAGTGCCCCAGAGATTAAAAAATTTTAGAAGTTATGTGGTGTCTGTGAAATGGACCCTTCTCAGTTAGTGGACATTGTTTTTAAAGTATTCAACAGTGGAACACTGGCAGAAGGAGATGGGAAACAGAATGCAGGTCTTCTGGCAGCTGCGCTGAGAGCGAGTCACCTACTAGAGGACGGCTTCCCAGGCGACTCAGTGGGAAAGACTCTCCCCGCCAATGCTGGAGATGCGGATTTGGTCCCCAAGTCAGGAAGATCCCCTGGAGAAGGAAGTGGCAGCCCACTCCGGTATTCTTGCCTGGAAAGTCCCATGGATGGAGGAGCCTGGCGGGCTCCATGGGGTGCCCAGGAGTCGGACACGACTGAGCGACTGAGCACACTGGCTGGTTGGGCCTGCGCCACGTGCCCATCATGGAACTAAAGGTCAGATCACCCACCTAGGGGCACTCTGGTCTGAGTGAGGAGAGGGGCCCTTCTCTCAAGGGAGCCAGGGCAAGGAGAGGGTGGGAGCTGGAGACAGAGTGCCTGTTATGTGAGAGTAACTTGCCATCTCTGCTAACGTACACGAAAACAAACCCTCCTGATGATTAGTGACAAAGGTTTTGGAACACACTTCATAGCAGAGATGTTGCGATTTGAAGTCCTTGCTCTGGCATCTAGTAAGAGGCCCTCGAGCACCCTGGGGGGCGGTGGAGGCGGGGGCGTCAGTGTGGATGGAGCTTAGCCGTGTTTCATGACTGGGCCTGACAGCAGCGGGAGTCCCCTTGCCGGGCTGAGCTGGGGGGCCTGCACACGAGTGTACTGGGCTGAGAGTAAGTATTGGGGTCCTCCGAGCTCTGAGGAGGGCGGGTTACTTGCATGATGTGAGAACGAGTCCCACCCAATAAGTGGCTTCTTGTTAGCTGGTACCATTGTCTCAACCCCTGGCCCCAGGGCCTGGCCAAGAGCGTGTCCCCAGAAAATGCTGAATGACTGAGCAGTTAAACCATAAGAAAGCCAGTGACAACCCTACAGTTGGAAAGAGTAAATGGTACTTTTTTTTTTCAGCTTTTTTGAAGTGAAATTGACAAAATTGTGAGGTATTTCAAGGGGGCATTGTAATGATTTGATGTATGTATACATTGTGAAGGGATTCCCACTTCTGGTTATTAATGCGTCCATCACCTCATATTCATCTTTGTGTGTGTCTGTGGTGAGAACTTTCTGTCAGTGTGGTCAACTTAGTCACCATGGTTTATACTGAATCGTCAGATTTTACTCATACCTGAAAGTCTGTACTCTTTCACCACCGTCTGTATTTCCCCCATCCTCCAAACCTAGAAACCATTTTTCTAAGAGTTTGACTTTTTGCCTTTTTTTTTTTTTGAGATTCCATATACGGTACATGCAGTGTTTGTCTGGCTTATTCCACTTAGCATAATGCCTTCAAGGTCTGTCTATGTTGTTGCAAATGGCAGAATTTCTTCTTTCCTCATGGCTGAATAACACTCCATTATATACATATATGCGTATATCACTACTTTATCCATTCAGGGCAAATGGTTCTTTCACAGGTGAACTTTGCCTACTGTTCTCCAGACACTTGTGATGTCCTGCCCACAAGTGGACACTTGCCCTTCTAGCCATCTTGTCCCATTACCATTTTCTTTCCTTCTTTCTTTTTTTTATTTTATTTTATTTTTTATTAGTTGGAAGCTAATTACTTTACAATATTGTAGTGGTTTTTGTCATACATTGATAAGAATCAGCCATGGTTTTACATGTATTCCCCATCCTGATCCCCCCTCCCGTCCCATTACCATTTACCTGAGAACCACAGTGTATGCCAAGAGTAGATACCTCACTAGTTACCAATTTACATGGAAAACTAACACCAAGAAAATAAAGAGGCCAAGTGTTTTTAATTCATTTTAGATCCATTGCCCAGGTTTAGTACCTGGAACATGTAGATTCTTATTTTCTTGACTGCTTCTAGAAGTCTCCTGGATGTGGAAGCAGCGTACCCCACTGTAGTTTCTGATATTGATTCTTGTTGTTGTTGAGCCCCCAAGTCGTGTCCGATTCTTTTGCGACCCCATGGACTGTAGCCCGCCAAGCTCCTCTGTCCATGGGATTTCCCAGGCAAGAATACTGGAGTGGGTTGCCATTTCCTCCTCCAGGGGATCTTCCTGACCCAGGGATGGAACCCACGTCTCCTGCATTGGCAGGCGGATTCTTTACCACTGAGCCACCTGGGAAGCCCCGAGTCAGATAAACCTGGCTTCCAGTCCCAGCTGGGCCACAGACCACTGGGCCAGGTACCCACACCCTGACGTCAGCCTGTAAGGGCTGGAAGGCATTTCTGTAAGAGGCCCGGACAGAGCCTAGAATGTCACTGACACATGACGGACCCTGGGTTTGGAAGTCACAGAAGGGGAGGCAGTCCTGGGAGGCCCATTCGGTTTGCTCAGGCCACTCATTCACTGTATTCCAACTACTCCCACTTTTTTTTTTTCCTCCCCAGATTGATTTCAGGAGGACCATGAATGTGAAAGAATTTAACTCATGAGTTAAAAATTTATTCTCATGAGTTCTCAGTGCCAGGCTTTGTCAGTGACAAAGTGAGTCAGACAAAGTCAGACAAACAGCGCCCAGGGCTGCTGCCACGCAGGACGTGGCAGGCGAGGTGACGGGGCTGAGCAGGTGGCGGTGGACGTGGGTCAGGTTGGAGCTGTCTTCCGGGCAGCAGGAAGGAGCCTTAGCCCGGGGCCCTGGGAGCCCCGCCGCGCTCTTTCGCCCGGTCAGGAGTCCGCAGTCCCCTGACTGGAGCAGCAGCCGAGGGCCCTGCACGGCCCGCCTGCCCGCAAGCCGACTCTTCTCTTTCCTCCCTCCCTCGTCTCCTCGCCCCTTCTCTGGTACTGGGCACGTGTTTGTCGGTGGCTCCCCGCGCATCCTGCCGCGGCGTGGTTTCCTTTCCGCGCCGCCGCCGTGGCCCGGTGAGGGCAGGGGAGCGGCCAGCATGCAAAGCCGCCGCGTACGCGGCCCCAGTCCGTGACTTCACGGTGGTTCGGGGCGCTCGGCATCCCACACGCGCGGGTGAGGCAGGCCCCGGGAGGTGCCCCGGCGCTCCTCCTGGGGAGACCCGCGCCAGAGGCCTGGTCTGTCCGCGAGGCGGCGTCGCCACCACAAAGCGCCCGCCCTCCTCAGAGGGCGGGGGGCCTCCCCCGAGCGGGGTCGGCTGCGGGGAGCCGCGTCGGCAACCAGCTCTCGCGTCCGCCTGGTGCGAGTTCCGGCCAAAGCTTCTCGGCGCGCAGCTCGCGGGGTCGGCGCCTCACCTGCAGCGAGCGGCGAGGAGGGCCGCGCCCCCGGCTCGCGCTCCGCCCCGGCTTCCGCCCCGGGCTCGCCTCGCGGCCGCCTCGGCTATCGGCAGCAGGTGGCGCTGCGCTCCGTGCCTTTCTGCCGCCGCGGTCCTCGGTTCTCACCCAGCATCTTTCCGCGTTGGCCAGCCACGGCTGCCAGTTATCTTAAACCCCGACACCGTGTGGAGCTCCAGCCTAACAGTGTCTGTGGCTGCCAGGAGCAAAGAAGGAAAGAAAATCGCGAGCCGTTCAGGCCCCAGGGAGCAAGTCGTCGGGTAAAACGCCCTGTGTGCCCGCATACTGCTAAGTTAAAACGAGACTGACCGTCGGCCCGGCCACATCCCAGACGAGATGCGTTGGGTCGGACCTCGGCCCTGCGCGCCTGTAGTGGGCGGGCGGGCGGAGCGCCCTCCTCGGGGTTTGAGTCAGGAGGCTGCCACCGTTGAGGGGATGTTTTCACCGCGCGGCCTCGGGGCTTCAGCTGTGCACTGGCCTTTCAGCTTAAGCCCTGGGTGTTGCGGGAAGGCCTGCGGTCATTCTGTTACTAATTAACAGAGCCTCGGTTTGGAGTTCTTGAAAAAACTCTTGGTGATGGTATTTGCAAGCCAGCAGTGTGTGCTCGGCGAAGAGGAGAGATTTGGAGCCCGGAGGCCTTGTGTGTGTTTGTCAGCACAACTGCCTAGCGGCCCAGCCTCTGAACCTCAGTTTCCTCCTCCCGGACCTGAGGGTGGTAGCTGCACTCACCAGGAGGAAGCTGAGCCTTCGCCGACGTCCTCGCAGGATGTGGCCCAGGACCAGCGTGCACTCGGAGCTCAGAGTAGCTCTTGTTTTCCTAATTAAACCAGTGGTTCTATGCCACGTGCCCTGACTCCTGACTGTCTTTCAGGACTCTGTACTCGTCCAGAGTACAAAAGACCACTTGTAAACACTTCTGTGTCTTATAAAGGATCAGAGCTCTTCTTTATGAGGTCATTGTTTCTACCTGGCCGAGTCTACTACACATTATTTAGAAAGTAATCATCACATTGATCTCTGCCATGGTTTTTCCTTTAAGGCTTTCCCATTCTGAGGACTGCTAGCACGTGGGTTGGATAAAAGTTAATCATGATGAGGATGTGCAAGTCAGATAAAGGGCAGGGGGCTTCCCCTGTGCAGAGTTTCGACCCCCCCCCCCCCCCTCTTTGGTTCTCAGTAGTGTTTTTCTCATACAACTTTAGGATCCAGGGGGAACGAGTGGAACCAGCTCTTTGAACAAGGTCACCCAACAGCACCACGAGGTGATGACGTCACCGTCAGCTCTTGCCCAGGAAAAACCTAGGGCTCCAATAACCGAGGGAGAGGACAGGTCATCTCCGTAGCAAGTTGGCAGAGCTGGTTGCGGGCCATCATCAGTCAGGCCCGGAGTGGGGCTAAAATGACCCGGGGCCACGCCTGCCTCTGCATAGTCAGCCTCAGGTGGCCTCGCCGCCCTTGCTTCCTCAGGACGGCTGAATATCACCAACGGGTGGCTTTTTGGTTGTTCCATTTCCTAGAAGAAAGGTTACCAAGTGCCAGAATCAAAATAGAATGTGGATGGTGTCCCAGGAATCCTGTGCAATCCAAGCACACTCGTGTTGTGCAATGACCTGGAGGGGACGGAGCAGATAAGCGAAATCGCCAAGTTATTATCGCTCTGTTGGAAGTGACATTACGGAAGGCCTCTGGTCCACCTCTCTCCCCCAGCTGGTCATGTTTCTGCCAGGCTGCGTGTCAAGTGAATGCTAGTTTTAGCGCCCTAGAGGGACGCTGGTGCAAAATCCCTTACTTAAGGAGTCCTTTTGCTAAAATGAGCGGTTATGCCTAACTTTATCCATTTCCCAAGTTCATGGTTTATACATTTTCTTTTTTTTTTTTCTCCTTGGCTAAAATTTTTTTATTATTCTTAATGGTATAATAGAGTTTTCCAAATGGTAGTGAAATACCCATGATAGCTTGCCTGAAGAACAAAAAACAAAAATTAAATTGTAGAATTCAGAGCTTTGAAGATTTGTCTTTCACATATATGGTGAATATTATCTCTTTTTTAATTGTAAAAAACCAGTGTAAAATTTACTATCTTTAACCACTAAGTGCACGGTTCAGTAATGTTAGATATGTTCACATTGTGCCACACACATTGAGTTTTCTTAAAGCAAAGCACTCCTGAACATCTTTATCAACAATTAGAGACATCCCCTATCTGTAACGTTTTTCTCCCCTGACATAATACTTTATTACTGTGCCTAAACTTACTTTCCCGGGATTTCAAAGCCTCAGAAACTAGTTGTAAACAGTGTCCGTGGGCAGTACTGAAAGTGTAGGGAGCTCTGAGAGATGGCTGTGGCGCTGCATCCTCGATTCATCACAGCCAGACTCACTTGGGTAGAAAGCCTCTGGACCTGCATAATGAGAGCTGGCCTCGGGATCGGCCGGTGAGGCTCACAGTCACGGCATTCAGGTCACAGCTTCCTTGCCTAAAGCCTCCCGTGGCTTCCCATCTCACCGGAGTAACTAACCTTTCACGCCTGACACGTCTTATCCCCTCCCCATCCCACCCTGGCCCACTTCTCTAATCTCATTTCCTTCTGGCCTCTTTGCTGGCCCTCAAAAATGGCAAGCTCACTCCCTCTCAAAGGCCTTTTTATTTACTCCTACCTGTTTCTAGAATAATCTTCTCAACTCGTGCTGAGCAATAGAAACCCTTATGAAACTCATAGCATTCCCAGTGCCCAAGGCACATTCTGTACCAATTAAATCATCATCTCTGGGATGTAAAAAACAAAAACAAAAAAATTTCCCAAGAATTCCAATATAACCATGTTCCAAAATCAATGTCCTTGTTCAGTGGTTCTCAAAGTATAGCTCTAAATCAGAAATAGTAGCATCACCTGGGAACCCGAACCCTAAACTTTACTGAAGTGGAAACTTTAAAAGTAGAACCTGGGAATATGTATTTTAACAAACCCTCCAGGTCCCGATGCATGCCGAAGCTTGAGAACCGTTGTAACACAGGCTCGGTGCTCAAGAGGTGGCTTGCGGGCCAGCAGCATCAGCATCCCTTGGAGGCTTGTTAGGAAAGCAAAATCTAACACCCCAGCTGGTGAACCCAACCTGGTGAACCAGAAGCTGCACTTAACATCCCAGCACCTCCTGCACGTTAACGTTTGAGAAGCTGTCTTGCTCCGTGCCCCTGGAGACCTGAAGAGCAGTAACGTCCTGGGAGCAGGAGCCTGCCAGCACCTAGAGCTCGTTCTGAATTTAACACCCAGAGGCTTGGAGGAAAGGCTGATTCTGGCAGTAGTGGGTTGTAACCTGCTGGATAAAATCAAAGCTGATGAATTTGTCATGCTGTAAGGAAATAACGGAGGGTGAGATGGTTGGATGGCATCATCGACTCAATGGACATGAGTTTGACAAATCCAAGAGATAGAGAAGGACAGGGAAGCTTGGCATGCTGCAGTTCATGGGGTCGCAGAGTCAGACATGACTGAGTGACTGTACAACAAAGGAAATACATGACTGTATAAATATGAAAGACAAGGGAAAACTTTTCCTTGTAGTAGAATGCCAGCGAATAAGCATAGAAAGAAAGATGGAGTAAGAAGATCACCCACAAACACTAAAACTGATGGTGAAAATGTGAGGAACAGAATGTTTCTATTCCAAAATTGCCTCCCCACACATGATTTATTAATTGCAAAGTGGACAGTAATAATTTATTAGTGGGGAAACCTGGCAGCAACCCCCTTCATCCGGCAATCATAGTTAGCATCGCCCACCCTGGGACAGCCCGGCACCACCTCTCCTGCTGCGAGGGGCCGAGGAGGGCGTAGTGTCCCTTCCATGGCATTCCTTTCTCAGGGAGCATCAGGAAATCCAAATAAAGCAACAGGTCATGGAGTAACTAGCCTGCATGCTTAAAAAATGCCAAGGTCAAGACAGACAAAGGATGGCCAGGGAACTGTTCCAGATTGAAGGAGGCTAAAGACATGTCAGGGCCCAATGCAGTATGAGATCCCGGACCTGGAAATATATATGTCATTTTAAAAGAAGCAACTGACAAAATTTAAATATGGACTGTGGTTGTGTAAGTGAACGTTTTTATCTTAGAAATTATAGGGTAATGGGGCAGCATGTTTGCAGTATTTACTCTCAAATGATCCAGAAAAAAGTGTGTGTGCGTGAGTGTGTATATGTGTGTAACGTGTGCTATATGTGTAGGGAGAGACAGAAGAGAGAAGAGGGCAAAACACGAACAGCTGGTGGTGAATCGAGAAGATGGGAGTTCCTTGTACTGTTTCAGAACTTTTCTGTAAGTTTAAAATTATATCAGAATAAAAGTCCTGTCCCCTCCCCTCAGGAAAAGACCTGTGAGAACAAACACCAGAGTGAAGCACGGATGCAGCAGTGACCTGGAGGACCCGGGCTTCCGAGTTTAGTCTGACGGTCTCCTGGTCGTTCAGGTCTCCGCCACTGGCTCACTCCGTCTGATGCAGCCAGCCACCACTCTATCAGTCATCTCGCTCCGTCTGATGCAGCCAGCCACCACTCTATCAGTCAGACGCTCTCTATAGTTTCACCTGCACTCCTGTCCTCTTAGCACTTCGTTGGCATGTAGGATCATCCTTGTTCATACACCTGTCTACCCGTTTACTGTCTCTTTCCACTCGGATGTGAGCTTCATCAGCATAGAGAGTGCATCTGTCTTGATCCACCCCCAGCACAGGGCCCAACAGCTCAGAGGCACCTCCTGTGTGTGTGAAGTGAATGAACAGACTCCAGACCTCAGTCCCCTCGGCCTGAGGGTGAGGGAAGCGCCGCTCTCCAGTGCAACAGCAGACCCTTTCCCGGCCCTGACACTGACAGGAGTCTGAACTGCTGTTTAAAGAGCATCTGCGCTCTCCTAGGCTTTTAGCTGCATGCTGTGTGTGCTAAGTCACTTCAGTCGTGTCCGACTCTGCGACCCCATGGACTGTAGCCCACCAGGCTCCTCTGTCCTTGGGATTCTCCAGGCAAGAATACTGGAGTGGGTTGCCATGCCCTCCTCCAGGGGATTCTTCCCCACCCAGGGATCAAACCCGTGTCTCTTACATCTCCTGCACTGGCAGGCAGGTTCTTTACCACTAGCACCACCTGGGAAGCCCTTTAATTTACAATCTCTCACTTAATCTTCCCAGTGACCCGTTTAGCAGACAGCATATAGAGTGCCTGTTCCTCACTAGGCACTGCGAAGAACACTAATTATCACGACAGCACAGCCCTCACCCCCGTGGAGCTGGTCTGCTGAGCCAGAGCTGGCTGGGAAAACCTGGACTCAGAGAGGTCGCCCAGCTTGCTGAAGTCACACAGCAGGCTCAGGGCGGAGCTGGGAAGGCAAGCAGCGCCTCAGCCCAGAGCCCACGCTGCTCGGCCGCCCCCACGGAGCTCCTGCTGCTGCAAGCTGGCCACTCCTCAGACTGCCCCAGGGCTCCCCCGGCCTCCTGCCCCCTGTGACCTTGACTCCCAACCTCACGGTGCCCCCTTCCTCGGAAAGAGATAGAACGTGCCGTATCTCAGCCATTTATGATGGTGGTTTTGATTATTCCACGGCTTCTTGGTGCCGTTTGCTTCAGATAAGCAAGAGCCTGTTCTGCCTCACTGGGCAAAGGTTAAGTTCAGTGTAACCTAAGGAATAATCTAAGCAGGAGATAAAATCAAACAACCTTACCAGAAAAAAATAACTGAAAAAGCAAAAACAAAGAAACAAAAACCCACTTCAGAAATGTTTAATGAAGAGACCGAGCGTGAAGAATTAAAACAATGTAAGAGAGTGGGGAAACGTCCTAAAAGATGTTTGATTTTTCTTCAGCCCATTGATCTTTTCCCTTTTTGAAAGCTTTCTCCACCAATTAATCACTCAACTTATTACCTGGCCCTGTTTCCCTGTTTATAATTTTGAGCCTCAGGAATCCCTGTGAAAAGACCACAATAAATCTCGCTGGTCAGCAAGACAAACATTTATCTTAAAGGATCAATTACTGCACTGGGAGGTCTCGAATTCCTGGGGTTTGATGCATGCCTCCACCCTTGATTTGTTGGGTGACCTTCTCCTCTCTGTGCCTGGGTTTCTGAAGCTGCACAAGGAAAACTGTTACCCCCTGAGTTGTGTTCTGAAATTTCCCTGGGTCCCCTGTTGGAAAATAGAAGAGGTTATTTGGCCAAGGACATGATTTATCTATGCCCATGAATGCCTCTCCTCCTCCTGCTGGAAGCCAGCTAATTATGTTCAGAGTTGGAATGCATTCTCTGTGGGCACCTAAAGTAGATTCCTTGCAGGAATGTCTAGCGAGTGGGTGCATAGAAGAGACACATTAACAGAATCTTGTCATTCTAGAGAAAAATGTCTTTTCAGTGGCCACAAAGTTCAAAGTTTGGGGGGGGGTAGACAGGAAAAGTGTTGTTCTTTGGAACCACAATTTCACAGATGATTTACCCACGAGAAGCTTTTTGTCGCCATGGGGCAACACTGTTGTTTTTTCAAGCAAGCCAGGCAACTAACTGGCAACCAGGTGGGTGATGAAACGACCACCTTTGTGTTTAGTGAGTTCTCCATCACTGGAGGTAATTAAGGATAGGTCGAAAGGATCCCTCCATAGAGGGTGGAGCAGAGAAAGTTCAAACACCAGAAGAGGGTTTCAGCTCAGTGCCACTCATCCCCTCTAACCCTGAGATCCGGGAATTCTAGTCCCTTTCCACGTCCCATGCTCTTCTGAACGGACATTCTGAGCTCCACAGCCACATGTGGGACAAGGGGTCGTGAAGGGTAAGGTCACAGGAAAATTTGAGATTCAGATCTGACAGAGAAAGATGACTTTATATCTGCTACAAAGCATGAACCAGAATTAGGATTCCAGAAGGACAGGGTGAGTAGGGCATTGCGTATTTGACGGCACGTCACATGTGTTTGAGGACACCTTTCCATAAAAAGTGTTGCCTGGACCATGGACTGTGCAGCCTAAACGGAATTTGAGGCAGCCACTGGGATGCCTCTGGATGTAGCTTTCAGCCATAGAAGCCCCATCTCTGATTACAGACAGAAGGCACCCCAGTTTCCGAGACCCAGAGACGGTGAGCACAGTGGTGGAGATTGGGAATGGAGTCAGCTTTTAATCAGGCACTTATTTTAGAGTAAAAACAGCCATGATAATAATAGGAGCTGCCAGTCCTCCTCTGATCACCTGCTATGTGCAGGTATGTGCGTGGTCTGCCTCACTTACCTCTGCAGGTCTTCGAGGTAGATGCCATATGCCTGTTTCATAGATGAAGAAACACAGGCTTCCAGAGAGCAGAAGGGATTTGTCTTGCAAATGGTGATACCATTGGTCACACTCAAGTCTGTCTGACTCAGCACTCATGTTCTCTCCACTGTGTCAGCCGTCTTAAGTTGAAGAGTAGGAATTATTAACCCCAATTTTGCAGACAGAAAAACTGAACTCTGAAAGTGGAAGTATCAGGGAAAACTGAGTTTTGACTAATCCCCAATCTCTGCAGATGTCCTGTGAGAACCTTGTAGAGCCTCAGAGCTGGGCGGCACCCTCAGGGCGGCTGGGCTGATCCCTTCAGCCTGCAGAGGAGAGCCCGGCTCGGGGCCGGGGGGTGGAGGCGAGCAACTCGAGGGTATGAGGCAGGATGGTGGCTGGCCAGGCAGGATGTGTGGGTAAATGGCTTTCGGGTGGAGTGGGATGGGTCTGCGCTGACCACCTCCCGGGTGCCTTTGGGCTGGCAGGGATGCCCGGCCCTGAGACTGAGGGAGGTCTGCCTGTGACCTTGAAGAGCATCCATGGGGCCGGAGCTGTGGGGACTGAACTTCTGGCAGGAAAGCTGGCTCCCTGCGTGAGGACGTGGACCGGCAGACTGGGCCCCGGGGTCAAGGTGTCACCAGCCCGGCAGCTGTCCATGTCGCAAACCTGGGGAAAGGCAGGGGACACGAGTGGGGCTTTCTTTGGGGAGGCGGGTCATTATTCCCAGATGCCCCAGCTCCTTCTGCACCTTCTTCAGAGGCTCTGGGGGTAGTGTGAGGCCTCCCCGCAACCGTCTGAGCTCCCTTCCCCCCTCTGGCTGCAAGGGCCACGATCCTGACTGCCCTCTTTAGAAGGCATTCAGGTGCCAGGCCCTAGGCTTGCTACTCCACGTGCAAAATCTGACACAGAGCTTTCCCAGCAATCCTGTGGCCACGCCCCAGTGAGCTAAGGCTCAGAGACAGTGAGTGACTTGGCCAAGCTCACACAGCTGATGTCACAGAGCCAGGATGGCAGCTCTATAAGGGTAGGGATTTCCGGCTCCTTCGATTTTCGCTGCTGTATTCCTGGTGCGTGGCATAGAGCGGTCACCCAGTGCGTACTCCTTGAGTCAATGTCTGACTCCGGTGCGGCTCCTGTGGCCCCACACCTCGCTGCCTCTTGAAAACCCCATGATGAGAGAATTCAGTTTTGAGTGAAAGTAGATTTAGAGGTTGTCAGTTAAGAATGAATCCATGGGCTGCTTCCGGCCTGGAGTATATAGAATTTAAGCCTTCTCTCAGAAGTGTATTGGTAGAGTTAAAGAAGAAGACAGCTAACCAAAGGTCATCTGAAATTGTGACTGGCTGATAATCCCAGGACAAAATTAGAGATCACTACTCAAGCATAAGGCCTCCAGGAAGATGTTTGACCTAAAGGCCTGGGCTGAGTATGTCGTGGAGTGGGCTGCAAAGGACCCGTACGGCTTCCTTACGACAGTCATTCTGGCTCTGACTCCATTGTTCCTAGCAAGCGCTGTGCTGTCTTGGAAACTGGCCAAGATGATTGAGGCCAGGGAAAAGGAGCAAAAGAAGAAACAAAAACGTCAAGAAAATATTGCAAAAGCTAAACGACTAAAAAAGGATTGACGGAATGAACAGGCTGTGTGTCCAGAGGAAAATTGTTCGGAAAATTATGCATCTTTGAAAGGACCCGTTAAGGTTTCTTTTTGGATCTTATGACAGTATTACTAAACGAAGTCTGAGTCTATGGAAGAATCATGTCACTTCTCACCTGTACTGTAGCAGCTTTTCGGCTTCGGTATAGAAGTCTGTTGACAGTTACTGTAAATGGGCATTTATTATGCTACAGATTCTTTTAACTGACTTTCATTTGCCTTTTTGCAGCTTATGTATGAATACTAAAATGAAAACATCCTGTGAAGAAAAGTGACTTTAGATTATGAACTCTATTCAAATAATGGCTTAAAATGTGGTCCTCTTCTGGACAGAGGAGATTAAGAATGTAAAAATCAAGAGTTGTTCTGAGCAGAAAAGCGTGGTTTGGCTTAAAAGATACATGGTGTATTAATTACATCTCTTATCGTTATTATTTCTTGGAATAGAATCATTTCTGGTTTCCTCAAAGCAAAATAATATTATTCAATGAGTACTTCTCTATTTTCTGTATTTTTCTTACTTTAGCTTTTGAGATACTGGTAATTACCAGATAGTCTGCATTTTAAAAAATCTAATTTTATAAAGAATTTTCTTGTTATCTTGATTATGTAGAATACCACCTACTGGATATAATCATTTTTCTACTTATGAACACTGCCATTTTCTTAGAGATGACTTGAGTAGAGTAACACTATGATTTAAAGCTTAAGAGCAAAAATGCCAAACCTGTAGTACCTTGGAACCAGTTTATTCTCACTTGTGCTAAGTAGAAATGTGAAGTAGTTAACATGTCTTATCAGATAATTTGCTGATTATATAGATACCACTTTTGTTTTTTATTCTATTCTTTGTTTTAATTCATGTGGTGGTGATGTCCTTTACTTTTTGATCAGACAGGTTCATGGTGAAAATTAAAATTTCAACTTTCTTTTAAGGAACTTTTAAAGAGTTACAGTTATGTCATGTGTCATAAAGGGTAACAAAAGTCTTAACATTTGGAAAAATTTTGTTTGCATTGTATTAACTGTGTGAAAAAGGTGTAAATTATGTCAAAATGAGAATGTTCAAAATAAAGAGGTAAAGGATATTTCCTTCAGTTAAATAGTATAGTTGGAACTTTTTCCTCTTTAACATGGCTTTTTTAAATGCATGGTTGATAATTTTGTTTTCAATAATTAATAGCTTATTAATGTTTTCCTCACCTCTAATAATGAATTTTAAATTGCAAAAAATTGTCCAATAGCTTTAATTTAAAAATGAAACTAGATATTGAAATAAATTTGATACTTTTTTATAAAAAAAAAAAAAAGAATGAATCCATGAAGTCCTTTCCTTTGAGTATTTTTTATACTCAGTAAAATATGACAGTGAAGAAAGCTCCCTGGATAGAATGGAAGTTGCATCATGTGTTTTTATAATTAGCAATCAGGGCTGCTGCAGAAATGATTTCTTCCCCAAGCAGGTTCAGCAAGATGCTTGTTGGTTCATTTTGCTTTTTTGCTTCCCTGCAGACAACATGCAGGCTGACAGTTGTTTTTCCTCTCTGAAATGGTTCAAAGTCATTTGATTTTACAACTCAGAGTCTCTAAGTCACTTTCTTAAAGCCACAAATTTGTGACTTTATATATTCCCAGACTCTGGTAGTGCAGAAAGGGTACCCTGTATATACTCAAATTTCCAAAGAGGAAACTTGTAGCAAGGTCAGTTCACAATATATCTCCCTCTGTTGACTGGCATGGTCCACGTTCACTCAATGTTCTGTTTATTGGATCATAACCCTCCATTCACTCTTGGGCTATCTCATTTTCAGCAACTGGAATTCTATAAATTACAACTGAGCACCACCTAAACTTTGCTGACTGTAATTATTTCTCTTTTTTCATGCTTCAGCATGTCGTTTAGCATATCACAGAGCCCTAGGCCAAAGTAGTGAATTTTGAATGAAAACTTCTCAGTTGAAAGGGATCCTCCACATCCCCTAATCTAATTTTCCCCAAATTCTGTTATACAAAACAACTTCCCCATAAGATAGTGTAGCCAGAAACATTTCCTCTATCTACTAAGTTTGGCAACTGCTGTGTCCTCTGCCTTCCTGTCGCAGAGTCACAATGCATAGGAGCAGCTAAAGTTTCCAAGAAGTCCAATAGCAAATACATTGTTGTTTAACTTTGTGCCACCGAGTGTCCCCAGAATTACTGGACCGGGGTGGGGGGAAGGCTGGGGGGATTTTTTTTTAATTTCTGAAAACTGCCTACTAGAAAACCCTTTGGGGAATGTCAGACTCTAGTTAGACTACACACACACACACCCACACACCTGCCAACCTTATAGATGTGGAAAGTGAGGTTCAGAGAGGGGAAGACAGTGGCCTGAAGCTGTGCATGGTTGATGTCAGAGCTAGGCCTGAAACCCACATGTCTTAACTCCCAGGTTCATAGTTCATATCACCTGTAATGCCCAGGTAAGATTGGTAGAACAGAGACAGCCAGGTAATAAAGTATGGATTGGCCCAGGTTTTACTGTACTAAATAAACAAGTTTTAAAAATTTTGCTGAAGTATAGTTGACTTACAGTATTGTGTCAGTTTCAGGCACACAGCATTGTGATTGAGTTGTGTCATACGTATATTCGGGCTTCCCAGGTAGCACTAGTGGTAAAGAACCTGCCTGCCAATGCAGGAGACATAAGAGACGCAGGTTCGATCCCTGGGTCGGGAAGATCCCCTGGAGGAGGGCATGGCAACCCACTCCAGTATTCTTGCCTGGAGAATCCCATGGACAGAGGAGCCTGGCGGGCTACAGTCCACGGGGTTGCCAAGAGTCAGACATGATTGAAGTGACTTAGCACACACACATACACATGTTCATTCTTTTCCAGGTTCTTTTCTCATGCAGGCTATCAGAGAATGTTGAGTAGAGTGCCCTGTGCTGTACAATAGGACCTTGTTGGTTCTCTCTCTTATGTGTAGTAGTGTGTATATGTTAATCCCAAATTCCTAGTTCATCCCTCTCCCCTGCGTTTCCCCTTTGGTAACCATAGGTTTTTGATATCTGTAAGTCTATTTCTATTTTGTAAATAAGTTCATTTGTATAATTTTTTAAAAGTTAGATTCCGCATATGAGTAATACTGTACGGTGTTTGTCTTTCTCTGACTTCCTGCAGTACGATCATCTCCAGGTCCATCCATGTTACTGCAGATGACATTATTTCCTTCTTTTATGGCTGAGTAATATTCCACTGTGTGTATGCATGTATACATACACCACATCTTCTTTATCCATTGCACTGTTGATGAGCATTTCACTTGCTGCTGGGTCTCGGCTATTATAAATAGTGCTGCTCTGAGCATTGGGGTGTATGTATCTTTTTGAACCATGGTTTCCTCTGACTGCATGCCCAGATAAACTGGCTTTTTGAAGCTTATCATATTGAAAAAGATAGCTGTGGAACAAGGAAACTTTGTGTCCACCCTCGGTGACTTTCTCCCTTCTGGAGTACCGGTCCTCACATGGCTACTTTACCTCTTATCCAACAGTAGATTATTGCTCATAAGGCAAACGAGCAGTGGGAAGATGGAGCGGGGCCAGCAACCAGGCCATCGCGTGGCAGCGCCCGATTGTCGTTGTTAGTAACAAGCGTCACAGCCACTTCCTGACTGGGGACAGGGTGCTTCAGTGTGAACTGAGCTCGGGAGCCACACACCCTAGGTATGAGTCCTGGCCCCATCACGAAATAACTGTGTGATCTGGGGCAAGAAACTCAATCTCCCAGGGCCCCTGTTCCCCATGCGAAAATGGGGATAATAATAGCACCTGTATTTTCCTGGCGCTGCGGTCTCAGAGGATTTTGTGTCACGGTTTCTTCACTGGGAACATTGAGTAACAAACACAGTAGTTCCTGTCTTAGAAGAAGGAGGTTTTCCAAAAGACTCACAGAGGCTCAGGAGGCAGCTGTGTCATAAAGCCGGAGGCGCTGAGCAGGGAGCCCAGGAAGGGCCTGTAGGTTGGCGTGCAGGACTCATAGGGAGGCAGGGGCTGTGATCCGGGCAAAGACGAGAGGAGGGATGCTCCAGCCACGCAGAAGATAAAGGCATATTTTCTAACAATAATTGAGGCAAAGAACAGCTTTGGAAGACAAACAGATCATCTTAACCAGAATGTTTTCACTGACAGTTGACAAATAAACAGCTCCAACTGGCTTAGGAAACAGACGGGAACAGGAGCGCTGACCAGACACGGCTGTGTTCAGGGCCAGAGCCGTGTCAGCACGAACCTGTCTCGCTCCATCCTCTGGCTCCGCGTTACTTCTGCTGACTCAGCTCTCAGCCCGGCCCGGCCTGCATGCTGGCTGAACGGCCGCAGCAGCGCCGAGGTGAATTTCCACGGCCTAGCCATCCTGCCTCCTTCCCAAATTTTCACATGAAGTCCCAGGACTCGTTATGCTGGGCCTGGCCCAGGGCACACGCCCCTTTCAGCTGCTGGGTCTCATTGCCTGAGTCACTTCTTTCCTCCTGGAAGCGAAGCAGATGTGGGGCTGGGACCCTCACCTTCCACCTTTATTTCCTCCCATTTCTTTCAGTTTCCTGATCCTTGTCTCTGTCTTCAGTGGACCGACTGCTTCCCAGGCTTCATGACCACACCTCATCTGGCCCCAGAAAAGAAGTGGCCACCCTCCTAGAGGAGTCTTCTGGATTGAGTTGGGCCTTTCTGTTGGCTGGAAGTAGATTTGGGGGATGCCAATTCAGATAGACAGAGGCAGTGTGGTGTGCGACGCTAGCCCAGGAGAGGGGTTTTCTTCCTAAGTGCCAACTGTGATTTAGGGCGGCTGCCTCACAGAGGATGGCAAAGCTGAGCACAGACTCAGGGGGAAAGGAAGCCGTGACTGATTAATAATGTCTGCCGGGAGCACTGGAGTGGGTGACGGTGGCAGACCTGCTGTGTACTTCCTAAGCCTCATTAAAGAAGCGGCACGGATCACAGAGTGTAACAGCCCTGTTCATGGTTGCCTCCACCTCTCTGTCTTGTGGTCACGGGGCAATGATTCAGCCTTACAGGCAACAGTTCCTCGATTTGCACAGTGAGGATATTCACCCTCAAGAGCATCTAAAAGAATCCATGGACAGTGTACACAGGTGCTAACCATGTTGCACTATAAATGGAGCTTTGTTTTTTGATAGATATAGAAAGACATCTCATTTTTCCAGGGGTCCCCTCCCCGAAGTGCTAGCATTGCCTTGCCTAGGGTACCTCGGGTAGGAAGATTTTCAGGGGCTAGAACTTCTCTTTTGATAAATGCACTGTTGGTCCCTCACGCTCATCCCATCAGACCTTCATAGCACACTGAATCTAGAGCCAGCTTCCGGCAGGGCAGCCGGCATCTGCTTCTCATCACCTCCCCGGCCAGCACCACCATCGGAGCACGCACAGAGGGTCTGCCTTATCTCCATAAGATCCCACATCACCAAAGAAAGTCAAAGTGTTAGTTGCTCAGTTGTGTCCGACTCTGCAATCCCGTGGACTGTAGCCCGCCAGGCTCCTCCGTCCATGGGATTCTCCAGGCAGGAGTACTGGAGTGGGTTGCCATTTCCTTCTCCAGGGGATCTTTCCAACTCAGGGATTGAACCCAGGCCTCCCACACTGCAGGCAGATTCTTTACTGTTGAGCCACCAGGAAGTCCCACATCACCAAGGGACCCACTTAATGACCAAGGGTGTGTGACAATGGGCGCATGACCCAGGACCCACTGATCTCCGCAGGAAGGTGTCACCAGAAGCTGCCCTGGGCCCTCCAGAATGCTGGAAGAGCCTCCTAGAGGCAAAGTTAAGATGCCAGCCGGGGGGTGATGGACTACAAGACTGGAGTGCAACTCAACAAAAGTACTCTTCTATCATTATATAGTGTCTTTATCTCTTGTTATAATTTATGTCTTAAAGTCTATTTTGTCTGCTCCAGTATCTGGTTTAGTCACATGCAAGAGTCGTGTCTGACTCTTGCAACCCATGGGCTCCTCTGTCCATGGGATTCTCCAGGCAAGAATACTGGAGTGGGTTGCCATTTCCTTCTCCAGGAGATCTTCCTGACCCAGGAATCGAACCTGAGTCTCCTGCATTGCAGGCAGATTCTTTACCAACTGAGCTATGAGGGAAGCCCATATCAGTATAGCCACTCCGATTCTTTAAGTTACCATTTATGTGGAATATCTTTTTCCATCCTTTCACTTTCAACCTATTTGTGTCTTTGGATCCAAAGTAGGTCTCTGTAGACAGCATATAGATATTTCATTGTCACAGATTACATCTTTATACACTGCGTGCCCATTAATATATTTAAAATTGTTGTTTTATGTAGTTGTCCTTTGAATCATACAGGAAAAACAGAGGAGTTACAGGCCACAAATGCTTTAAAATTGACTTCTACATTTACTCATGTGATTACTTTTACTGCTGCTCTTTTTCTCTTCTGCAGATGCAAGTCACCGTTTATTGTTCTTCCACTTAGCCTGAAGGCCATCCTTTAGCATTTCTTGTAGGATAGGTCTCCAGGCAACAAACTTTCTTTGTTTATCTGAAAGTCTTCATTTCTCTTTCATTTTTGAAGGGTAGTTCCCCTGGGTATAGAAATTTTGGTTGACCATTTTATTCTTTTAGCGCTCTGAATGTGTCTTCCCACTACTTTCTGGCCTTCATGATTCCTGAAGTGAAATCAGCAATGAATCTTATTAGAGTTCTGTACATGTTGAGTCAGCTCTCACAACTGCCTTCAGGATTCTACCCTTGGCTTTCAGCAGTTTGGTACAGCGTGTCTCAGTGAGGATCTTGAGGCTCATTGAGATTCTTGGATGTTTGTGAAACATATATTGGACGTATATGAAACATATATTCTTATGTTTCATCAAATCTGCAGCATTTTTGGCCATTATTATTTCAGATATTCTTTCTGCTCCTTTCTCTGCTCTCCTTCTGGGATTTACGTAACATATGTTTGTATGCTTAATGCTTTATTACAAGTCTCTTAGGCTCTCTTCATTTTTCTTTATTGTTTTTTTTTTCCTGCTGCTCAGACTAGGAAATCTCAATCAATCACCCTATCTTTAAGTTTGCTGAATCTTGCTTCTGCCTGCTCCAATATGCTGTTTACCTCTCTAATAAAATTTTCATTGTAGTTATTGTACTTTTCAACTTCAGAATTTCTCTCTAGTTTCTCATATAGCTTCTGTCTCTGTATTGATAGCTTCTATTTATTGACACATTATTCTCAGTGTTTCCTTTAGTTTTTTTGGAACATATTTTTAAATAGTTGACTTATAGTCTCTTTTAAAGTGAGTTCAATGTCTTGGCTTCCTCATGGAACATCTCTATTCATTTCTTTTTTCCTGTGTATAAGGCATACTGTCTTGAATCTTTGCACGGCACCTAATTTTTTGTTGAAAACTGGACATTTTTAAGGACTTATTGGTTTATTTGTGGCTGCACTGGGTCTTGGTTGTACGTGCGGGCCTCTCTGGTTGCCCTGAGCAGGGGCTATGCTCTGGTCGTGATGCACAGACTTCTTGCACTGGCTTCTCTTGCGGCAGAGCGTGGGCTGTGTGCACGCAGGCTTCAGTAATTGTGGCACATGGGCCTAGTTGTCCCGGGGCATGTGGGATCTTCCTGGACCAGGAATCAAACCCATGTCCCCTGCATCAGCAGGTGGATTCTTCACCAGTGAGCCACCAGAGAAGTCCCGAAAACTGGACGTTTTTAATCTAATGTGGCAGCTCTAGAAATCACTTTCTCCCCGCTCTGGAGTTCACGGTTGCCGTTGTCGTTGGTGTTTCTGTGCTTGGCTTTCTTTCCTGAATGAAGTTTGTAAAGTCGATATTCCCTGCTGTATGCAGCTACTGAAGTCTCTGTTCTGTTAGACAATGGTCAGCTAATGATTTGACAAATTTCAATAGCCTTACATGACAAGAAAACACAAATCTGTATTCTTTGCTCATAACAACAACAAAATCTCCCAGTTTACGCCAGTAGACTTCACGTGTGTGTTGGGCCGTACCTTCAGATCGCAGCCAGGTATTTCACAGTTTCGCCTTAATCTCTGCCTCCTGCTTGTGGAGAGCTTCAAGGTCAGCCAGAGGTGAGAGTGAAAGAGGAGAGTGAAACAGCTGAGTTAAAACTCCACGTTCAAGTGACTAAGGGATGGCCTGTGGTCCTGTCCATTCACAGCAAACAGATGGGGGAAGTGGGAACAGTGACAGATTTCATATTCTTGGGCTACAGAATCACTGTAGACGATGGCTGTAGCCATGAAAATAAAAGATGCTTGCTCCTTGGAAGAAAAGCTATGACAAACCTAGACAGCGTATTAAAAAGCAGAGACATCACTTTGCCAACAAAGGTCAGTGTAGTCAAAGCTATGGTTTTCCTAGTCGTCATGTATGGATGCGAGAGTTGGACCATAAAGAAGGCTGAGCATTGAAGAACTGATGCCTTCAAAATGTGGCGCTGAAGAAGATGCTTGGGAGTCCCTTGGACAGCAAGGAGATCCAACCAGTCCATCCTAAAGGAAATCACCCTGAATATTCATTGGAAGGACTGATGCTGAAGCTCCAATAATTTGGCCACCTGATGTGAACGAGCCGACTCATTGGAAAAGACCCTGATGCTGGGAAAGATTGAAGGCAGGAGGAGAAGGGTGACAGAGGATGAGATGGTTGGATGGCATTATCAACTCAGTGACCATGAGTTTGAGCAAACTCCGAAAGATAGTGAAAGACAGGGAAGCCTGGCATGCTACAGTCTGTGAGGTCACAAATAGGTAGACATGACTTGTGACTGAGCAGCAATAATGGCAGGTCTTTCCTGAGCTTGTATTCATTCCTGGGCGTACAGGTGACCTTCTAGATTCCCAGCTTTTAAAACCCTCCCCTAAAATGTCTCCATCTGTAGTCTTTCGTCCTAAGCATTTTGATTTGTCTATAGTTTGTCCCAACTATTATCCTTTGCCTAAAGTGGCAGCAATTAATACATTTACCTTTAAATGTTTTTGACAAATGCCCTGTGGATAACTGCCTCAGTCCTTGGAGAGTTTAGTGGTAGCTACAATAAAGAATTGGTCCTTTAGGGAGCCACAAGACAGGTCAAAGCGAACAACCACAATTCTTTGGGGGTTAGATTTATTCTGTTGCATTATATACTAGACACTATACCACAAATGTAGGTGGTTGTTTTCAAGGGCACTGCTGAGTCAGGGTAAGTCAGAACACCACAAGGCTCTATGATTAAGATTCTGGCAGTTTTTTCTTTGATTAAGCATTCTCCTGGTTGCTGTGAGCATTTCATTAGTTTCTCAAGTCCCAATACATTTGGTTCTCCTGCCAATTTATTTGCTCCTTTTGTGGAATAATGAAATTTTATAGTTCCCTACTCTGCCATTTTCACTCTGGAGTGCTGTCTTTTAAGATGCAGTGTACAAAAAAAAAAAGGTTCAGTGTGCACTTTGAAACAGTGGCCATTATATGGGAACCAAGTGTTAGGAGTGGAAGAGGCCCCGTCTGTCCCCATCTCCGCAAGGAAGCTTCACGTCTTGCTCCTCTTTTCCTTTCTCTTCGAGCATAAAATAGCGAGTGCTGAGAGGCTGCTGCTGCTGCTGCTGAGTCGCCTCAGTCGTGTCCGACTCTGTGCGACCCCATAGACGGCAGCCCACCAGGCTCCCCCGTCCCTGGGATTCTCCAGGCAAGAACACTGGAGTGGGTTGCCACTTCCTTCTCCAATGCATGAAAGTGAAAGGTGAAATTGAAGTCGTCAGTTGTGTCCAACTTTTAGCGACCCCGTGGACCGCAGCCCACCAGGCTCCTCCGTCCATGCGATTTTCCAGGCAAGAGCACTGGAGTGGGGTGCCATTGCTTCCCCCGCTAACAGTCTGCAGGACCCTGCAAAAGCTGACCCCGGCCTCCCAGAGGCCCCGTCCTCCCAGTCCTCCTCCAGTTTTGTAGCTTTCGATGCTGCATCTCACCTCAGAACCTCTGCACAGGCGTCTCCACTGCAGCGGTCTTCCCATCGGTTGTTGCATGGTAGATTCTTACTTAGAGCTTTAAAGCCACTTCCTGAAAGCCTTTCTCCAAGACTTCTAATATAATCATTTTCCTCCATTATTCTCTTTCAGAGGACACTTGTCCATTTTGTGCTTACAGTAAGTTGTCTTGGTACCTTTACTGTATATAATACATATGATTAATATCTCTCTTTTGACAACCACACAGCAGTGTTGCGATGGGCCCTGACTGTCTCCAGAGCAGATGGGTGGCAGTGGGGAGGTTCTGAGGGTTGGGTGGGAGGGAGAAGGCCTTGCTAGGAGCACTCCAAGCTGGCTTCTCTCCTGGCCATGGGGATGTGGGATCTGGGGTGGGGGGGTGGGTGGGAGGAGCTGTATTTCGAGGAACTTTGAGAGCTGTCTCCTGTCTTGACCCTGTACCCTAGTGCTAACCCTAGATAGCAAAAGTCTTCAAAAGACTTGTCCTCACTTCCTGTCTGCAGGTGGTGAGGACCTCCTCTCCTCCTGACCTCAGAGTCAGGCCTCTGTACCTGTTGTTTCATTGAGACCGTCCACCAGGGCCAGCGGTGGCTTCCGAGTCGCTGACTCCCATGGCTGATGGTCCCTCCTCATTCTTCCCTGAGACTCCGCAGCAGGGGACACAGCTTAGACTCTCCTTGAGGCGCTCTCTCCCCCAGCTCCTCTGCTCCGGCCACACTCACTTCCTTGGTCATTTCATCGTATTGCCTTTTAGAAGGTTTTGTTGTATCTCTTAGAAGGTTTTAAAGGCCTCCTGTAAGTCAACAACCCACAAATCAACATTATCAGCTTGGGCCTCCTCCCTGGCGCTGCATGCTGTATTCAAGCTCACTCCTGCCTCAGGCCCTTTGCAGTGTTTCTTTCCTGCCTGCATGACTCCCCAGAGTGCCCCCGAAGCTTGCTTCTTTATTTCTTCAGATTTCTGCTCAAATGTCAGCTTCTCTGCCGTTCCCCCTTGGCCACCCTGTATCAACAACCACGCACGTCCTCTGACCTTTAATGTGCTTTATGATTTTTTTTCAAAGCACCTATCATTATCCGAAATTCTATTTTCTCTACATTCTCTGTTCTTATTTGCTTATTACCCACCACCCCCGTGAGTTCTGTGAGAGTGGGACCCAGACGTCTGGTTCACCTCCACAGCCCCGGTGCTTGGAGCAGGACTGCTACAGGAATGGGTGGGCATGCTCAGTATGTACTTATAGATGGATCAGTGAGCACAGATAGATGTCTTCCTTCCCCATGGATCTCATGGATAGTTGGGGAACTCATCTAGTCATTAGAGCTGTGAACTGGGAATTTTTTGTTTTTGTTTTCACCATTTATCATGAAAATACTCTAACATAGTTACTCTAAGTACAGGGCTATACAAACCATCATATATTTAATACTGCAGCTTATTTGGAGACAACTATGAAGTCTGTGTATACCACGATTAATTCTACTCATTAGAATCCCATGGACAGGGGAGCCTAGTGGGCTGCCGTCTATGGGTTCGCAGAGTCGGACGCGACTGAAGCGACTTAGCAGCAGCAGCATTAGAATAGAGGGCTTCTCTGATAGCTCAGTTGGTGAAGAACCCACCCGCAATGCAATTCTGTTTAGCAGAACGTTGTTTTATCATGATTCTGTGTACCAATAAAATTTTTATACATGTTACCACCTCAAAAACAGATGATTTTTTTTTTCTCTAGAGTTGCACTTTAAATTTACAGTAGCCTTCACAACACTGTCACACATGTCACCTTTGGCTGAATGAATGTCAATGAATTGGATTGGATTTTTAAAAAAACCAACATCAGTGGAGTTAACCCAGTTTTCTGTTTGAATCATGCAGTGCCACTGACATAAAAACTATCGTCACTTAATAGTTCTCAGTGTGCTTCTTCTAATGTCATTTTATTTTTATATGTACACAAGAAAATCTGCAAACGAGTGAGGTTATCATTTTTTAAACATGAAATCCGCATCTGTTTATTACTCAGCGTTGGCTGCGCAGGGTCTCCGCTGCCATGCGGCTCCTCTCTAGCTGCTGGCGTCCAGGCTGCTCCTCGTGGCGGCGCCCAGGCTCTCATCGCGCCGCGGCCTCTCTCGTGCGGAGCACAGGCCCCAGAGCGCAAACGCAGTGACTGTGGCACGCGGGCTTGGCTGCTCCGAGGCATGTGGGATCTTCCCGGACTGGTGGTCAAAGCCCTGTCCCCTGCCCTGGCAGGTGGGTTCTTTACCACTGGACCATCAGGGAAGTCCTGAATGAAATTATTTTTAAAATACAGACACTTGATGGGAATGAAAAGTCCTGCTTCGAATGGGATTCTAAAGAAACAGCTCGCTCCTGACTTCCC